>NC_058130.1:217111769-217194363 GCF_016433145.1 Gracilinanus agilis
AGAGAGAGAGAGAGAGAGAGAGAGAGAGAGAGAGAGAGAGAGACTCTCTTATATCCCCAAGGCAGTAATCCCAGTAAGAAGTAGCTACCTGCCATGTACAACATTTATTTTTAAATTAGGCTAATGTGCATTTAATGTTTTTCCTAATAACACTTTTTTAGGGAGGGGCTGGGAGGAAGCTATCCATTAGGCTAAAGAGAAGATTTCTAGTATTTGTTTTTCCTGGTGATACAATAATGAAAAATGAATATAAGAAACCTGTCTCTTAGGCAATGCACTTGAGTGAATAAATCTCCTTAACTCTGTATGGGTAAACTTGGGTAGAGGAATTAGACACTGGGAAAATCATATTTTCAGATATCAGCACTTAGTCATCAAATTTTATAACTGAGAGAGGCCTTAGAACTCATCAAATCCAACCCTCTTTTGTTACAATTAAAATTAATCTTGGAGATTTATATTAGATTTGGAATGATTTATTTGTAAAATAGAGAGTAAGAGGGAAGGAAATTACCAGGTCTTTCTTACTACCATAGTCCCCTGTACACTGCTTCTTCAAGTCCTGGATCCCCAACTGGCCCTGGTACGCGGAGGGGCCAGAAAAGTTAAGGTCTCAGCTCTTATAAGGCCAATGATGTTACCTAGTTGGCTTTCTGATCAAGCAGTGTGGGTCATGTGTACTGACATGCAGACACATAACTAACTACCTCAGGGGCTTCTGCCCTCCCATTCAGGAAGTCAGGGCATTCAGCTGCCTATGGGGTCTTCCCCCCCTCACATGACTTCGCATTCTTTCTCAATGCACATGTGCCAGTTAATGAGCTATAATTTTTAAGTTAAGTTCACACACTTTGAAATGTTTTATTTCAACCACCTTAAAAAAGTCTTATTTTTTTCTTTTTTTTATTTTCATTTCATTCCTTTCTTTCATTTCAAAGTCTTTTCTTTTCTTTTCTTTAAGACCCGTAACTTCTGTGTATTGGCTCATAGTGGAAGAGTGGTAAGGTTGGGCAATGGGGGTCAAGTGACTTGCCCAGGGTCACACAGCTGGGAAGTGTCTGAGGTCGGATTTGAACCTAGGACCTCCCGTCTCTAGGCTTGACTCTCAATCCACTGAGCTACCCAGCTGCCTCCCAAAGTCTTTTCTATATTTACTATCTCCAGCCTCTGTCCCTTCTCCATTAGTTCCACTTTGTTAAGAAAGAAGGAATAATTAGTCAAAAATCAAAGGACATAGTGATCACATCTGCCCATATATAAAACAATTTGCTCCTATGCTTCTCCATCTCTCTCTCAAAAGGAGGGAGATATATTTCATTATCTGTTATCTGAGATCAAAATGGTTATTAAAATGATTCAAAGTTTGGTTTCCTGTTAGTGCTCTTTTCATTTGCATTAGTATGCTAGTTGTATTGTCGTTTGCCTGACTTGGGAGGGCTTACTTCACTTTTTATTACTTTATCTACACTTGCTTATGATTCTCTGAATTCTTTACATTTGCCAATTCCTTACAGCACAAATAAAATTTCATTGTATTTATAAACCACAATTGCCAAAGTATTCACCAACCACCAAGATGGAATCCTCACCAAGGGAAAGTAATCCAGATCCAAATGAAATTGAGGGTCTTAGGACCAAGGTAGTGATGCTAGGGAGAGAAATTATAATAGCCTTTGTAGATACATAATGGTATTCTTTTTTTTTAATTTTTATTTTGAATATTTTCCCATAGTTACATATTTCATGTTCTTGATATATAATGGTATCCTTGACTCAGATCAAAAGTCTCAAATGATAAGGTGAGATCCACTGTAATAGAGACAAAACATTCCCTCCTGCCCTTCCACAAAAGGTACATTTAAATAACCTTTCCTCATCCAGGATGTTCTCCTAGAAGCTGTTAGTTAGGTGGCACAATGAATTGTGCTTAGAGTCAGGAAGATCAGAGTTCAAATCCAGCTTCAGCTACTTACTAGATGTATGACTTTGCACTTAAGGTTTTTCTGCCTCAGTTCTCTTAACTGTGAAGTGGAGAAGATAACATCTACCTTGCAGGGTTATCATGAGTATTAAATGAGATAACATTGTAAAGGACAGCACACTTCTGATGCAGTGTAGCATTTAATAAGTGCACATTTCTTTTTTCTTCTGGCTAATCAGCTTCCCTTTCAAAATGTGGTACCTAGAAATGTCTGAAGTATTCTGGGTGTTTTCTGACCAGAACAATGAAATAGAGCTTGTGCATAAGCCTATTATTTATATATTCCCATTCCAAGGAAAGAGATGAGTCTTAGGATAATAGTTTTAAAGCTAGAATAAACAGAGGCCATCTAGTCCAACCCTCTCATTTTACAGAAGAAGAAACTGAGGACAGAAAGAACATGAGAGATTGGTAGCTACCGGGTTCAAGTTAAAAGTTAAGTCTTCTGACTCCAAATCTAGTGCTCTCTTCACTATAGCCAAGCAGTTACTGCAAGCCCAGCATTCTATAGCACCACTATAGCAGTGATCTTTATGAAGGGCGATCGAGATAATCAGGTTAAAAATGTTCATTGCTGATATCAGAGTGACCCATGCCCTGCCCCTCATCTTTCTAATACAATTCTGAAAATAGTAATTAAATAAATACTAAAATTCCTGGAAAAGTAATTACCCTTTAACTTTACTCACCATCCTTGTGATTAACCTGTCCAAAACCCTCTCCCTGGCCCACTCCCCAGTACATGTTGTCTTCTCCTCTTAGACTGCAAATTTTTTGAGGAGGATGATTGTCTCAATTGCTTTAATTTGTATTTTCATGTTTAACATAATGCCCAACAACACTGTTTTTCTCTCTTTTTTCTCTTTCTTTCTTTCTTTCTTTCTTTCTTTCTTTCTTTCTTTCTTTCTTTCTTTCTTTCTTTCTTTCTTTCCTTCCTTCCTTCCTTCTATACTTTGTTCCTTCCTTCCTTCCTTCCTTCCATCTCTTATTGCATATAAGACACTGTGCTGAAAACTGAAAATATTAAAACAGAAACAAAGTAATGCCTTCTCAGAGTTTACACTCCAGTAGGAGGAGTGAGGAATGGGAAGAGGAAGAGGGATGAAACATGTACACAGTTAAATAAATACAATAAAATTTCGAGGGGGAAAAGACCGCTACCAAGATATGTGAAGGATTTCTTATTTCAGTGCAACATCAATCAGTATTCTTTAAGCAGTAGAGAAAGGAATGGCATGGTTGGGGTTGGTGTAGAGGGCAAAAGAACAATCATACCCATTAATTCCCAATATAGTCGTATACAATATCATTCTCATTTGTTAAATACCTATTGGGTACAGACTTTGGAGAGAGACAAAATCTAGATGAGGTACAATTTTTTCCCTCAAGGAACCTACCATCTCATAAAAGGAAAAGATACTAAAAAGCTACAGAATTATATTTAGAATTATATTTCAATTTATGGCTAGGATCAAAGGCAATAATATCATATCTAAGCCTCCATTATTACTGATAACTGTTTTTAAATGACATATTCTCTTTCCCTTTTTCCCATTGAGTAAAGCTTTCAAGTGTGTTTTAAAGTCTAGATAAAAATCACTTTGATTAATAAGTAGAGAATTTTCTTCCCAGTCTTTTCTCTTATTTACTCCCATAATGGTAATGCTGATTCCAGAAATTATATTTTTCTACAAAACCGCTGAAATGTGTTGCTACTGTGTTATAATTTGATGGATCATGTGACATGCATTTGTAATAAAATCTATTAAAAAGCAATAAAGGAACAGTCTTCATTCCAAGAAACATTAGCGATCCCTTCTCTCTAAATCACATCAACTTTTATAAAGTAATTTCTATTCTGAAGACTTAAGGCAATTATGGTTCAGAGCTTAGTTCCCATTTAGATTTCATTTACAATCAACCTGTGCATTCCCAACACACTAATTGAAGTATTATTTTCATTGTCTTTGGAATAAAATATGCATGAATCATCTCTTTTCAAAATAAATAGCAAATACTAGGCACATAACATTTCAATTATATCTATCAACAGATATAACTGCAGAATGTCATAGTTGGAAAAGACCTAAACCATCTAGGCCAACATCCTGATTTTACAGAGGAGGAAATTGAGGCCCAGAGAAATAAAGTGACTTGCTTTAGATCACAACCTGAGTTCATGGAATATTAATGTATTTATTTCACTTGTTTTAAAAAAAGAAACTCTAGGGTTACATGGAAAGAAATGTTCCCCCAAGAGTAAAAAATACTGTGAAAAGTAGGGACAAGTATTTGGACATAATATAATGATCAGCAGTGTCAAGTACATATTTCCATCATTTCATTGCTTTTCTTTCCCCAAGTACTTGATAGCTATCCACATAATATATCTTCCCCTCAACTCCTACCCCCAAGAGAATAAAAGCTTCTTGAGGGCAGGAACTATTTTTGATTGTGTCTTTGTATCCCCTTGCACAGAACGTACCCTTAATAAATACTTTTTGAAGTATTTTTATATTGATATTATTTCTTTGAGCTTCTTATTCCATTTTTTTTTTTGCATCTGAGATTTTTTTGGTAGTCTGTTGAAATTTATGGATCCTTTCTCAGAATACTTTTTTTAATGAATAAAGTAAAATTATATTTTTCAAAATGTATTTAATTAGTTTTTCAAAATTATATTTTGAAATATAATTACATATTATTACATGAAATTATAATATATCATGTGTAATTAGATATATATGTAATTATGCTGCTTACATATAAAAGAATCATATAATATGATATCATATATTATAATATGTATTTATTAATATATATTAAACATCTTTATGGATTCAAAAAACCCAAGTTTTTGTTCTCATTGGCCTTAATAGTATTTTAATCATTCATTTATTTTTATTCAAGAGTCATTTGTAAAGTCCTTATTTTGTGCAGAGTATACTAACCACTGGAGGAGATAGACACTTAATAAATGCATGATGATTGACTGACTGATTTTAACTTTCATGGAACTGACAGTTTAGCAGTGATAACCATACTTCAGTGAAGCCTAATTCCATCAGTATGGGCATTGCCTTCTCAAACACTCCAACTTTGTTTACTTCTTCTTACTTCCTCCCCATAGCCAATATCTTTCCATTTGACTTTCAAAACAGCTTATTGATCTCCTTAGCTCCTCTGAACAGTATTATTATCTCTATGCAGATGATTCTCAGATCTATTTATCTAGCCCTAATTTCTCTCCTGACCTCCATCCAGATTAGCATCTCCAACTATCTATTTGGACAGGATATCCCGTAAATATCTTAAACTTAATTAACATTCTAAAATAGAACTTATTATTGTTTCCCAAAAACCTTTCATTCTTGCAAACTTTCCTATTACTGTAAAGAGGACCACTATCTTTCCAGTCATCTGGACTCATCATTCAGGTGTCATCTTTAACTCTTCATTCTCTCTCATTAACTAGGTTGCACAGTGGGTAGGGCACTGGGTTTGGAATCAGAAAGACCTGAATTAAAATCTGGCCTCAAACACTTATTGGTTGTATAATCCCATGCAAGTCACTTACTCTCCATTTGCCTCAGTTTTTTCATCTGTAAAATAGATAATAAAAGCACCTATCTCCCAAGGTAGTTGAGATACTACTAAAAAGTTAGCTGCTATTATTATTATTATTATTATTATTATTATTATTATTTGCTAGCTGTTGTCAAGTTCTATGACATCTGTATTCTCAATATTTCTCTATAAATGCCGGCTTCTCTTCTCTGACCCATCGCCTTATCCCTTAACTATTGCAATAGACTTCTAGTTGGTGTACCTGATTCAAGAGTGTCCCCATTCCAGTCTAACCTCCACTTACCTGGCAAAGTGATCTTTCTAATGCCATTTCCCTACTCAAACATTCCACTAGTTCTCAGATGGTTACCTCTAGGATCACATATAAAATTTTCTACTTGTATTGTGAAGCCCTTCCTTCACAAATTGCTCCCTTTCTACTTTTTCAGGCTTCATACATTTTACTCTGCTTCACATACTTTATAATCCAGTGATCTCACAAACACAAAACTCCATCTTCTGACTGTCTCTTCACAAGGTGTCTCCAATGCATGTGATGTTCTTCCTCTTCATCTACACCTCCTGGTTTCTCTGTCTTCCTTTAAAATTCAGCTCAAATCCTGCTTTCCACTAAAGGCTTTCTCCCCTCTCTCCCTTCCACTACTAATGTGTCCTCTTTTAGATCTCCTACCATTTATACTGTAGATATCTTGTATGCACGTAGCTTGCATACTATCTTCCTCTTTATAACCTTAGCTGCTTGTCATCTAAGTGTACCTTTTGTACCTTCTCAGATTCATTTGCTAGGAAGAGCCAAAGTATTTTGTATCCACAGAGCAAGCCTTAATGGGAAATCTATTTTTTCCTTCTTTTGTATCCTACGCACTTATCAAAGTGTTTGGAATATAAAGAATACTTAATAAATGTCTGTTAATTTGACTTAGCCTAGCTTCTTAGATAATATAATTTTGAGAGATGAAATTTCACTTATAATATGGTTGAGGGAACATGTTAGCACCCATACAAAATCTTTCACTGAAAATCAAGAAAGAATTCCCTTAGTATCTCTCTATCACAATATTTGGTCCAAGCTGTGAGGCTCATTCCCTTCCAAGAAAGAAAGAAAGAAAGAAAGAAAGAAAGAAAGAAAGAAAGAAAGAAAGAAAGAAAGAAAGAAAGAAAGAAAGAAAGAAAGGAAAGGTTTCTTCAGTTTCCTATGGCTGTCTGGAAAATGAATCTGTTGTCAAAGGCTACATCTTTCTGAAGACTATATACAAAGAGCTTAAAACAGATATTAATGGACCTTTCCTTGCTAAGTGACTGCATCATGATTCTCCACTTCTAGGAAGAATTGGAAATCTTAAATATATACTATCCAATATCAGTCCATTCTATAAAGATTTTTAATAGCTTAGCACATTTGGGGAGATTTTTTTTAATAATAGAAAGAGTCTAGGCTTAAACATTAAAGATTCTACATTCAAGGTCCGGCTTTACCACTTTTTTGTCCATGTGGCCTTAGGAGTTCTATTCTTTGACACTCCATTTCTCGATCCAGCATATTATAGGGTAGAATTAGATAATCTTTTAAAAGTCCCTTTCTGCTTTATTATTTTATTGTTCTATATAGATTCTAAAATAGACTTGCATTTGTACAATCTTTTGTTCAGCTAATTCTATGTCAATAGATGTACCTTTAAAGTCATGTAATTGTGTAAAATAAATTACATAATTAAACAATTTTGTGATTAATTGTTTAGTTAAGTGTATTTATGTAGTTAACCAAAAAGTGGACATTTTTAGCTAATTTATTGGAAGACATACAAGATAGCAATAATGGGTCATAAGTCGTCAAATATTTGTATATTAATCAGAATAATACCTTCTAAGAGAGATACTGAACCTATGAGTTCAAAGGTAGCACAAAGAAATTCAAATGTGAGGAAATGCCCTCTACCAATGCAGATCTGTGTTTGCTCTTTAATTTGTAAATTTAGAAAATTAGAGGTTGTGACTGGTCCAAAGTTATATATTCTATGTGTAACAGAGGGGCAGCTAGCTAGGTGGCTCAGCAAATAGTGCTGGGACTGGATTCAAGAAGACTGACTCATCTTTTGAGTTCAAAAGTAGCCTCAGATACTTACTAGCCATGTGACCCTGAGCAAGTCGTTTAACCCTGTTTGCCTCAGTTTAATCATCTATAAAATGAACTGTAAAAGGAAATGCCAAACCACTCCAGTATCTTTGCAAAAAGTGAACAAAAACAAATTGAGTCATGAAGAGTTGGATATGTCTAAAACAATTAAATGTATCAGAAACAGGACTTGAAACCTCAGTTTTCCTGGCTCCAAAATTAGCTTTTTACTATGTCACACTGCTTTTTACTGTCCTTTTTAATATAATTCCTTTGTTGGAATTATTTCATTCAATAATTTAATTGAAATTGTATATTGCTACTCATTAGTTTTTATTTGGATAACTGGTTTTATGGATTTATATTCCAGAAAGACAGACCTAGGAGCTATCATTCAAAACTCCATCTGCTATCTCCTGACTGTATATTCTGCCTCCCAAAACATTACCTTTTCATCTCAAGCCTGTCAAAAACCTTATTTTCCTTAAAGTTTCAGCTTGGGGGCTACCTCTTCCCTGTTCCATCCAGCTATAAATTTTCTTCCATCTAATTTTTCTCAAGCTTTTTGCATCTTGACTTTGAGCTCTTCATAACCTACCCTACATTATAATTATTCAAGTACTTGCCATAACTTGTAAGCTACATGAGGGTAGGAATTGTGTCTCTATCCTTGAGTATCAATGCCTAATCAGTAAACATGTATTAGGGAGCATAGAATTACATATACATAAATTTGCATACATATAAAAAGAATTACAAATGAAATAAAATAAACTAAGAAAATTATCAAAATTTATTTAACAAGGAGCAAGTCCAAATGAATTAAACAAATGACTAAATACAAGAGTAAGTAAATAAATATATTGTTCAAATGACAACAAAATAGTTCCCAAGTAAAAGCACTTTTCCTGACTTGTATGATGGGTATCATATCGCTTGCCTTCGCAATGAATGGGAGAAGGACTAGAGGGAGAGAAAGAATATGAGACTCCAATTTAAAAAAAAATTTTTTTTAAGGGTAAAGTTCTCCAGTCATTAATCTAAAGGCACTACCACTCTACACTAATGACAACTTGGCTTTGCATTTTAAGTCTAGGAAAGAAACAGAATCTATTGTAAGCAAAAACAGGTCATTTCTAGCTTTTCTAGCTTCTCTAGTTCTAGCCCTAGGATCAAATAGTTTAAAGGCTCTCCAACCTCAACAAGAGCTTCTGCTTACTTTTCCCCCAAGGAAATCTGGCATCTCCAACAAATGCTTCTCCTTGGCTCTTCATCACTCATCTGTTTGTGGGTTAGCCACATATTTCAAATGCTAGCAACAGCCGATGGTTACCAAACTACATTTTTCTCAGTATAAATAGGTCACTTATGAAAACAAGTCACTGTTCTTTCATACCACTAGATCATCAGTAAATAAAAGTCCTTATCCTATGCAAAAAAAAGAAAAAAACAAACAAATCTCTTTCAAGGCATGAAAAAGGAGTTAGTGTTTAATGGATTCGTCTATATGCTTGAATTATAAAGGGAGAGAATCTTGATAAGTATAAAACATCACAGTATGCATTTTATGGCATGAATTCCAGTTAATGTCCATAATGAGGAAGAATAGTTAGCAAATTCAACAACTGATGGCCTGTTTAGATTTTTATTGCAGAGATAACTTATCTCCTTTTGTTATGTGATATTCCATCTTTATCAAAGTTATTACTGACCATAAATGATTTGAATTCCACAAGTATATTTGAATTTAATGCAAACTCAAAACTTTCAGATATTGTACATATGATCAAGATGTAGGTTGTTATCTTGGTGAACAAATAATTACCCTTATAATACAAATGTAAACAAAACCCTGTCTAACAATTTTGCTAATTATTCTTCCCTATTTCACATACTAGTTGGTATTCAAATCATTCTTTGTGACACAAAAATAAAAATGGCTTTATTCACCTGAATTTAGCTAGATGAAATCTTAATAAAATAAAATGCTGAAGAATGCACTAGACTAAAGGCACTACTATTCTACTCTAATGTCAACTTAGTTTTGCATTATGGATTTGAGAAATGAATAGAACCTATTATAAACAAACACAGGTCATTTCTCATTTTTCATTTTCCCTACACAAGTGGCAAAAGAGCTCACCTCCCTCAAGTGAATTCCTGTAATTAGATTTCAAGGACTAGGTGGCACTTGGATTGCATTTGCAATTTATTTAAAACATGGAAATTATTAGCAGCATTACGCATCCCTTCTTATGATGTTGTCAATTTGAAATAAGTTCTGATAAAGATACTTCAAGAGGCAAGAGATCTAGCCTGAATAGTGAGAACATGGCAGGAAAGCTGGCTTCCAAGATTTCTTTTGAAATTGTAACTGCTGAGCAGAATTAAGACTCAGGGCTTGTCAGTCTAGAGGCTATCCTAAGGACTCAAATACACTTAGGGAATAAAAGGCAGTAATACTCATCAGAAGCTAGTATACACAATTCATCAAACTGATGTGGAAATAAGCTCTGAGCCCTATGATTAACGGCAAGCCACCATACTTCATTTCTCAGGAGTTTAACAATAGATCACTGCTTCTATTTGGAGAGGTGGGTAGCTCCAGAAAAAAATCTCAGTTCCAAATGAATAGCAAATGAGTGACTACTAAGGACATGGTTGCCCCTTGCTTTTGAGAAGAGGTTGATTTCAGATTATAGGGTATTTGGTGGAGTGGTTATAGAATATACTTTCTTAAAAGGCAGAAACCACTTGCAAAGTGCTGAGTTGCAAGCTATGGATAGAAAAGAACTCAAAACACACTCTCATCTTCTTATAATGTGGTTGATTATTATGCAGGCATGGATATATCATAAACTAGCCATTATTAAGAATGGGCAGGCATTGGAGGTTCTTTAGTTAACCAAAGATAGTCATTCTCCAATTTTAAAGGTCTTACATATATTTCATTCAATTTATCTGACATCCTTTAAGTGCTTATTATGAGCAAGGCTCTGTTTAGACTCTGGGGATACCAAAATGAAAAATTACCCAGTCCCAGCACTCAAGGAGCTTACAAACTAATGTAGGGGATAAGATACACACACAAATATATACTAATAATACTTGACATTTTTATAGCACTTTAAGATATACAAAGCACTGTCTCTTATTTGATCCTTAGAACACTCTGGTGAAGTAGGTACAATAGGTATTATTATCTCCATTCTCCATTTTCTGGACAAGGAAATTGAGGCTCAGAGAGTTTTCTCAGAAAGGTTTTTCTAATAGCCATATAGCTGACAAATGACAGAGGCAAAATTTAAACTCAGGTCTTACTCTACTACTCAAGATATAAGTAAAAATGTGAAGAGGCCAAAGGACATATCTAGACAAACATATTTTTGGAAGGAGGATTAAGGAAGTCTTCTTGTAGGAAGTAGTGTTTGTACTTAGCCTTGAAGAAAGAGATGGATATTTTCACAAGCCAAAATCTAATGTGAGTACATTCTACACATGCCTGGGGTAGGGAGAGTATAAGACAAGATCAAGAAATAGCTAGCCATTCACTTTGGTTGAACAGAGAATGTGCCAAGGGGAGAACTGTAAAAACTGTTTGGGAAAATAGAATAGAGTCAGATTGTTATATGAGTGATCAGCCAGTACTACTATCCATGTCAGCATTATAGTCTTCCTTAGGTGCTAATAAAACTAAAAGCATTCTCTGAAATGCCAGATTCTTTTCTTGTTGGGCAACTAGTGATCCCCACGACTAAAGATAAAAGAATGAATGAGGAGTGGGAAGGAGCTATTTCTTCACATCTTTTGCATGGTAGGAAATGATTATAATTGTTGAATTAAATGTTCATACTGTGATAGGGAAGCCATTCCCAATATCCTATGTTCTGATTTATGTAGATCAGTGTGGTCTTGATCAAGTCAATTCACAGAAGCACAGAATTTGTGCTGGAATGAACTTCAGTAGCCATCTGATCCAACCACACCCCAAAAGAAAACCTAATGTAACATACCAGGTGAGTGGTCATTCAGACTATTTTGAAAATTTCCCAAGAAATGGAGTCCTTTCTACTTTTGGATTGCTTTAAGACATCCTTCGTAATTGGTGTATAGGTATACAATTTTAGAAGCATTAGACAGTGGCAGTAATCTATTGTCATGTGGAACAAAAGAAAAAAAGAACTTAATTCGTTCCAAAATGGCAAGGAAATCTTTTTTTGTCACAATGTCTATTTTTACAGATAGGTGATTATCCATACAAACATTGCTAATTTTCATAAATGCTAACATAGGTTTTAAGCTAAAGGTGGATGAAGTGTCAGTGCATAAATCATTGTCTTTTCCAGAATGGATATCCATGAAGGCTTTTCTTTGTTGTATGGTAGAACCTACAATTTGGATCATTCTCCTAATACCCAGAATTCTGTCTCTAAAGTTTGTTCATGTCCTAATCATTTGCTCAAGAAGAATGCTCAATTCCCTTAATTGCTTATTATTATAGACCAGAATGGCCTGGTTTCATTTTTGTGAAGCAATGTGTGCATGATTTTCCCTATACAGTTAGGGCTGTATTTCCAGGACTACTGGAATGGATGTAATGGATATGAGAAAATAGTCTCTCCCCACTTCCCATGAATGGAATATTCTTCTGCTCTCCTGGTTTGCAGTTGTCCCAGTACCACTCACCATTCAAGAGCTATTGAGGGAGTTAGCTAGGTGGCTCAGTTGTTTGAGAGCCAAGCCCAGAGACAGAAGGTCCTGGGATCAATTCTGGCTTCAGACACTTCCTAGCTGTGTGGCCCTGGGCAAGTCACTTAACCTCCATTGCCTAGCCCTTACCACTCTTCTGCCTTAGAACCAATATACAGTATTGATTCTAAGACAAAAGGTAAGGGTTTAAAACAAAGCTGTTGGGCTTTTTTTTGTTTGTTTTTAAGGAGCTATTGAGGTATCCTGTTATCCCTCTTTCTCCACATATTCTCACTCCTAATAAATTATGTTATTCAAATGCTGTGGTTCTAGGGCCTCACTGTTATCAGTTCAAAATTGGGAAATAGTACAGAATAGAATAAAATGTTGCTAGAATTTATATAACACTTTAAAATTTGCAAAAGACTTTAATCTCATTTGATCTTCACAACAACTTTGTGTAATAGGTCCTAGTATCTTCATTTTCCTAGATGAGGAAACTGAAGCTGAGAGAAATTAAGCGACTTGCCCAAGGTCACATTGCTAAGACATGTGGAAGGCAGGATTCAAATCAAATCTTCTGAATCCAAAGCTCTTCTCCACTGCTCCAGCTAGTTGCCTGCCTAACCCACTGGACAAGGAGTCAAAAAGCCAGAACTCTGAAGTTGGACTTTAATAATTTGCTAGTAATTCATTTTAAGCAAGTGATTTAACCTCTCCGAGACTCAGTTTCCTCATCTGAAAAATGAAAGGGATGGACTTGGGCTCTGATATCCATTCCAATGCTGAATCTATGATCCCATGACCTTCTTCAGGCCTCTACTTATTCAACAATCTGAGTCATCAAATCCACAGTACCCAAAGGAAAGCTGTTGTCTCTGGAATTACAAGACCCAGATTCAAATTCCACCTCTTAAATGTTAGACAAATCACTTACCTTTTGTTGAGCTATCTCAGGGGTAATGAATGGCTCTTAAATCCTCTGATCTCATAGTAATGTTTTGAGAATATAGCAAGGGGGCATATATGCAAAAGCATTTGGTTTAATATATGAATGCACATAGAAGAATCATTACTACTGTAGATCTCACAGCTGATTCTGACCAAGTTAAAGCAGGAATCAGACCTGACTTCTGTGGAAGAGTCACATCTCAAAGTTAGATGTTCCAAGAAGTATTAAATATCTCTAGGAAGTCATTCTGTCCTTTTAGGAGGCTGTCAGACTATATGATAAAAACTTTGCATCCAGGTACACACTACACTAGTAATTGGACCATCTTGCACTGGAGCTCAGCCTGCCAACACTAATATTTTTCAAATTCCATAGATAAGGAATATAGGTGAGGATAATCTATAGAGGACTCTTTTCAAATTTCCTCATGTCTTTTTCTCTCTTTTTTCTAATATTTTATTACTTCTAATTACAAGTGAAAATGATTTTAACATTCATTTTTAATTTTAAATTCCAAATTCTCTCCCTTCTTCCCTTTCCCCTTCATTGAGAAAGAAAACAATTTGAAATACATTATACATATACAGTCATGCAAAATATATTTCCATCTTGTGAAAGAAAACAAGACAAAAAAAACACAAAAAAAATCTTTTTGGGGAAGAAAACCTTTTATTTTTATTCATATCTTTTGTTTTCATATCACTTTCATTCATGAATACATCCCACCCACCTCTTCTCCCCAGCTTGCCAGTCTTTGTAACAAAGATTTTAAAAAGAAAGTAAATTCAGTAAGATAAGTCAACATAGCACTCATGTATAATAATATAAAAAATATTCCTCAACCATAGTCTTTCACCTCTCCAACAGTAGAGAGGGGTTCAAATTTCTCAGATCTACTACTCTGTGGTGAAGCTTAGTCAAAATAATGACATAATATCTTTAGTATTGTTTCATTTTGGTTCTTTTCATTTACATTGTTGAATACAAGGAGAACAGGATTGGTGATTTCATTGATATAAGGAACACTCAGATAAAGTAACACCCTTTGCTCATGCAGGTTGGTATCTTCTATGAAATTTTTAATCTTAAAGCACTGAGATATTAACTGATTAGCCCAGAGTCACACACTCAGTATGTGTCAGAATAGCCCAGCTTGGCAAGTCACTTAACCCCTTAGAATCTCGATTTCCTCATTAGTAAAATGGAGATAATAGTACCTGCTTCCCAGGACCAATGTGAGGGTCAGATAAGATGATATGTAAAGTGCCTGGTAAATTTGAAAGCACCATGTGTTAGCTTATTTCTGTTAATGTCATTATGATGAACATCATCATAATCATCATCATTATTTTCCCTGGCTTTAAGTCACCTCTTTATCCATTACACTAATACTTCTTCTCATTGTTTTATATATTGTCTTCCAGACTCTTGTTTTCTTCACTCTGGATCAGTTCATATAAATCTTCCCCTACTTCTCAAGATTCTTTATGTTCATCCTTTATTAAAGCACAATGATATTATATGACATCCATGTTCCACCACAGTTTAGGGCTCTTCCCAAGTCAATGGGCATTTTTATTATTTCCAGCTATCTGCTGCCACAAAAAGTGTTGCTACAAATACTTCCCATACCTAGCTTTTTCAGTTTCACTTCCCTAAATGTTCTCTGGCTTACTTAACCATTCCATGTCTTATTGGCTAATGATTCAGTGAGTTTTCATTTATTATTTTAAAGTTTGTACCTGTGCACTGAAAAAAAATTTTCATACAAAGAGCATAAATTGTATATTCAATTAACTAGACAACCACTCATGAGTATTTTAAATAAAAACATATTCATTTGTACCATTTCTTCTCTTCTTACTTTTTCTTGAACTAAACAATTCCTGACTGGCATTCCCCAAGCACACCTGCCTACATGCTCAAGCAGTTAAGTTTGAAGACTTCCCTTGCTTCTTTGTTCTCTCCACTAGGATCCACTTGATCTTGAGGAATCTATGGTCATGGTTCTATGACTTTAGTTTGAAGTTTTATTGTGAATGAAATGTAATCTAGTTTTTAGTTGAATAATGAAGCATTTCTTAATAGTCTATCATTTTGGCTCCTAAGAGCAATGATAAAAGTTTGCTTTCTCCCTAAAACTATATTTAGTTTCATTACTGAAATGTATTTATATTATGTAGAAATCCCAAATTTCATTATACTCTTAACCCAAAGAATCTTGGAACATGAGGAGTTAACAGGGTCATGGAATCCTATCCTAGTATTACTAGTTAGGGATTAGAGAAACCTATAAGCAGAGAGCTTTTCCACCCTGAGGATCAGAGTTCTTTCTAATGTGGCCTTGAAGCAGGCAGAAGAAAAGTGTTTAATACCAGTAGAGATTGGAGACCAGAGAGGATCAGAGAGGCAAGACATCCTTCACTAGGTGAAATTAAACAGGGAGAAAATAGGGGAATCAAGGCCCACAAAGAAGATCTAAGATGAGAATTAGGTCCAAAAGTCAAAACAACTCAATGTGAAGACAAAGATCTGAGGATAATTAAGGCCAACAATTCTTTAGTGGCTTCCACCCCCTTTTGTCTACAGGAATATTGTGGGGTATGGCTAAGGGAGAAGAAAATTGAGAGTGAGGAGGTTCTTGTGACCCAGTTCACTGATCCCTAGTATGTGACTATTGTTGTTCAGTCTTTTCAGCTTGTCATTTCCTTCTCCATTTTATAAATGAGGAACTGAGATGAATAAGATTTAGTGACTTGCCTAAGGTCACATAGCTAGTAAGTGTCTGAAGCTGGATTATGAACTAGTGAAGATGAGTTTTCCTGATTATAAGCCAAAGGCTTCATTCATTTGACCATCTTGATATTCTCTTACCTGGACAGACTTTAACTCTTTTGGAATTGTGCCTAGGTAATATTTTGACCATAGTAATAAACTGTCTTTCTAAGGATAAACAAGTTAAAAAGAAGTAAAACCAAAAGCCAAATAGGATTAAAACTAATCTCATTAGTTCAGGACTGGTGTATGTGTGTGTGTGTGTGTGTGTGTGAATGTATGTGTAGGGTCCCCTATCAGTGTGGAATACATTCCAAGACCTACTGTAGATGGCTGAAACCATAGATATAAGTGAACACCTTATATGTGCTCTCTCTCTCTCTTCTCATCTTTGGCTCATTGCTCCACAACCTCTCTCACCTTCCACTCCACAAATAACAACAACAAACAACAAACAACAAACAAAAACATCAACAACAACAACCAAAAAAGCAAAAATGAAAAAAGTAAAAGAGAAAACAGAAAAGATCATAGAGTGGGGAGACCTTTGCTCCAGGTGGATCTTCCATGTTTCACACACATATTTGGGTATATGTATGTATGTAAGTTTATAGGAGACAGAGAGAGAGAGAGGGAGATCAAAATCAAAGGCTGATCTTTTTGAAGAATTTCTTCTTAGAAGAGAATTATAGCTTGTTTCTGACATAACTCCTAAAAATCTATTCCTCTGGGAAAACAGAAGTTTTCTCTTTTAAATTTAATCTTCATAAAGAACCATAAGTATCCAAGTTCAAATCCTATTTTTGTTGCTTACAACTAGTTTGATGGGCAAGTCACTTTCCAACCTTCCTTAACCTCAGTTTCTTCATCAGTATAATGAGAGGAATTAATTTAGCTGCCCTATAAGGTCCCTTCTAGCTCCTGATTTATTATTCTAAATGATTCTTGTGTTTGTTGTTAATGTAATTTGTTTTTGTTTTTAAGCTTTTGTTCTTAGCAAAGGAAGAACTTTCTAAATATTCATGAGAGTTTAAAAACTCTTTTGTTCTAGGCAACTGACAGTTAAAAAAGAAGTTGTATTAAGTTCAAACTTGTTTTAGGTAGCATTAAAATCCATCCATAAATATGGGGAAATCTCTGTACTTTTTCCCAGACCTATAATTTCATTTATGTATTGAGGTTCTGGTAGGGAAATTTCATCTCCCAAAACAATTCTACGTCTATTAGAGGCTTACAGGTTTCCTCGAGTAGATAGGGAGAGATTAATGACTCATTCAAGGACATACAGCCATGTAGAAATAGAAGTTGAACCCCTGTTTCCTGATCCTGACATCAGTTCTCTATCCATTTCACCACACTGTATCTCTTTCCTTATTCATTTGTAATTCTCAAAGATACCCCTCAATGGCTTGCTCCATAAACTTCAAGCAGAATCAATGAAATTCACTCTTAAGGATAACAATAATATATATTTGAATAGAAATATTAAACTCTGAAAGAGTTCCCACCCTAAACAAAAACAAACCAATGAGAGAGATCATGTTGCGTCATTCTCCCTTGATTTCTTCCCTTCATTTCCCAACATTCTTTAAGTTTGCCCTCATCCAGGAGACCATTGATAGGAGATGAATCAGCCACAATAATCTCAATCAAATAATCAAGTTAGCAACCAACAACCCCTGTATTACATACTGGAATTACAAAGACAAAAACCAAACAGTCCTTGCCTTCAAGGAACATATTCTAATGAAGGACATGACATCTGCATATTTAAGTTGACACAAAATATATGCAAAGTAAAGAAAATGAAATTTCTAAAAGCCAAGGAGGATAGAACTATGAACAGCTTGTAGTTGGATGGGAATGGATTAAAGGTCATGTAAGAGATAACACTGGATTTGAGTTCTGAAGAAAGCTAAGAATTTTCAGTGATGGAATTGAAGCACTGTACAAAGGAAAAACTCTTAATCTACAGTCAGAGGATTTGAGTCCAAGTCTCACCTTGAATGCCTTCAACCTGGGTGGTCTTTGGGTCATCATTTAAAGACAATAAAATTTAGTTTCTTTTTTTTTCCCTTAGAATGAGAGGGCTGGACTTGCTAACTGCCAACCTGCAAGCTGTAAACCTATGAGCCCAGGCATGAGGAACAGTTGATTCAAAAGTATGGAGGCCAAAAATAAATAAATAAATAAAAAATTGAAAAAAACAAAAGTATCGAAGCCAGAGATACAATGCCATCTGTGATAAACAGCAAGATGGTCAGTCAGACAGGAGTGAAGAATGCATGAAGAAAAGTAATTTTTAAAAATTCCCAGGGAGATCCAGAATCTTTACTTTCAGGATATCATTGCTTATTCAGTTCCTAGTGCTAAAGTCCATCCCATTTCCTGGCAGATAGTCTCAGGCAAAATCATGAAGTGAGCAAAGTTTCCGTCTTGCACACCCTGACTTTAGCATACTTTTCCTTTCAGCAGTCTTTTTTATTGGCATCTTTATGTCGAAGATACCCTATCATCTATGGCTTGACATCTGCTAACGAAATGCCTTTCTTGATAGAAATCCTCCTCCTAATAGACATGACTCATAGTCACTATTAATATGGAAAGTCAAGAGGGCTCAGTGTAAAGAGCATTGGGTTAGCAGTCAGGATTCAACTCATAAATCTGCCATTGGCTCTCTGTGACCCTGAATACATTTCTTAAAGTCATTGTATTTCTGCTTCCTTATCTATAATATGGGGATAATCTTACTATTTAGTACCTGTCTCATGGCTGTTCTTAGGATCAAATGAGATAATAGACATAAAACACTTTGAAGACCATAAAGGGCCAGAAAAAGTCTTGTTCTTAATATTACTATTATTAATTACTGGTAATTAAAGATGAGAGAGCAATTAGGTGGCATAGTAGATGGAGTGGAAGAACTTGACTCTGGAAGATTCATCTTTTGGGATTTGAATGTGACCTCAGATATTTAAGTAGCTGTGTAACCCTGGGCAAATCACCCAGTTTGCCTCATTTTCTTCATCTGTAAAATGAGCTGGAAGGAAATGGCAAACCACTCCAGTATCTTTGTCAAGATGTCAAATGGGATCACAAAGAGTTGGACATGCTTGAAACAGCTGAACAACAATAAAAGGATGAGAAGGTACAACTAGTTCTCAACATGTATCAATTTTTTCTTAGTTCTAGCCTAGCAGCATTTGAACAGTATTTCGCCCCTATTATATGCCGACTCAACCATGAGAATCTTATGCCATAATGATTCAGGGCTTAGAAGTAGCAAGTGCTAGGAAAACAGGGGGACTATGTGTTATCCTTCCAGAGACCTCCAGAAACTTCAAAGCCCTTGAACTTGGTGACTTCTGGCTCATCATGCAGGAAACAACATTAAACAGAGATTTGCTTTGTTCCTCCAAATTCCAGGTATGCGATCATCATCCAAAACTGACTTTGACAGATGAGGTTCAATCTGGTACAAATGAAGTAAGAGAAACTTGGTGACTTTTTTTTTTTTATAAAATTCAGTCATGATCTGAGTGTTTATAGCATAGCCTTTTCTAAGGACAAGCTCAAGAAGAGCCAAATTTCTGTGATCAGAGGAAATTCAACTTCATCTAGATTGTGAGTGACAGTAATGAATCCCTCTAGTTAGTGCTATAATTAAATTCACCTTCAAAACTCTCTTTGAATGCAGTCTGAAATAATATAAAAAACATTGGCCTAGAAATTAAGAGATTTGGATCCTTACTTTATGACCTTAACAAGTCACTTTCCTTTTCTAGTCTCAGTTTCTCCATACACAAAATGGAAAGAGCAGACTAGATGATCACTAGAGACAATTCCTACTCTAACATTCTATGGCTATGGTCGAATTTGCCCAAGATATTCAACCTATAATGGAAACTACTGAACTCTCGACATGAATATTACCAGAACTTTAGGCATTCATTTTTAGAAGGGCCATTTGGTAAAATGGAATGTTCTAATTTTTTTTAAACCCTTACTTTCTGTCTTAGAATCAATGCTGTGTATTGATTCTAAGGCAGAAGAGTGGTAAAGGTTAGGCAATGGGGGTTAAGTAACTTGACCAGGGTCACATAGCTAGGAAGTGTCTGAGGGCAGATTTGAACTCAGGACCTCAAGTCTCTGGGTCTTTCAGACCAAGCGCCTGAATGTTCTATTTTTTTCTGCATTCATGGATGGCCCTTTGAGTAGGCAGAGTAAGTGATTGCCTAGTTGAGTTGATTTGAAAGAAGCTGATAAAAGTATCCCTGCAAATTGTAATATTGACCTTGCAGGACTGTTGTGAGGTTCAAATGAAAGAATATACATAAATCATTTTGCAAACTTTAAATACCAATGTCAGTGCCAACTCTTGTTATTACATAGTACTAATAATATGTAATGTAATATAATAATTACAAACTTATTGAACAAAAACTCAACGTTTTTCTTGGTTTAATTAATTCAGTAAAATCTTGTATGAAATATTGAGCCCAAAATAGGAAAAAAAGAGATTAAATCCTACTACCATCAAGAGGGTATACAAGTAGTTTTATTATTATCATAATTATAGATCTGGAGCTGGAAAGGACCTCAGAGACCCTCTAATTTAACTTCTTCATTTAATAGATAAGAAACTGAGGCCCAAGCAGATTAAATAACTTGCCCACACTCATACAGTGTCTGAAGTAGGATTTGAACTCAGGTATTCTGACTGTATTCTTTCCATTCCACTACTTTTCTGAAATAGTTTATGGAAGTAGATAATGAAAGGGATTCTTACCATGGTGTAGGTTGGTTCCTTTCTGGCCCCAAATCTGTGTCACATAGAACAGTCACCTGAAAACATTTTCTCTGAGATGGTAGATACACAATCAATTACTCAGAGAACATTACAGCTAAAAAGGACCAAAGAGATATTTTGTACAACCCCCTCATTTTACAGAGAAAAAAAAATAGAAACCTAAAGAAGGCAGGCAGCAAGGTGAAGATAACAAACTGAGAATAGAAGCCTTGTCAATTGGCTCTTACTCTGAGGATCCCTATTAAATGATGCAAAAAGAAGAGATATCAAACATTTAGACAGAAATATTTCTTGCAACTTGCCTTCATTATGTGTGTGTGTGTCCTTCTCTATGAGTTCTGCCTCTAGAAGAAAAAATAAAAAAGCAATTCCATTCAGGATATAAGTGACAAAATTTTCATGGTAGTGTTTGTATTTCTGTTATATCCACTTTGAAATTTCCAGCTAATTGGAGTTAATCACTGGCAGTGAAGTTAGGTAATTACCTATTAACAGTTAATGTTTGATAGGATGGAGAAAAGAGCCAGAGAGGCTATTTGGGGATTTCATAGCTCTTTGTCCTAAGCTCTATCCGTGACTCTTCTTTCCTAATATCAGATTTCGAGCCTAAGGTTCTCAAATCCCCAAATCCAACCCCCTCATTTTACAGATGCGGAAATATAAGCCTAGTGAAGATAATTGACTTCTCCAAGTTTTCCAAATCTCCAGGATTCTCCAAAATAATCTCCAGGATTCAAACTCAGGCCATTTGTCACTAATGCCAGGACTTTTGATGCTTTACCAAACTTTTATTTTCCAATGTAATCTTAAGCTTTGACTAAGAAGGTGCAAGTCTTGAATGCCGATACAAGGCAGAGGTTATTTCACAAACCTAATCTATGCTTGATTATGGAGTATTTTTTAAATGAAATGTTATTTTCATGATCCACAAATATCTATTCTCTCCCTCTCCATCCCATCCCATTGGAGGGGGGGCGGAACAAAAAGCAATAAATTCTTCATAATAAATGTGCTTAAAAAAGCAAGATTCTATTATTGTTCATGTTCAAAGATATATATATATATACATATATATATATGTATATATATATAATTTTACACTCTGTGCCCATCACTTCTCTGTTAGGATTTGGGTTACTTGCATCATCAATCTCCTGAAATCATGTTTATTGTGTTGATCAAAGAAATGGCTTTAAAAATAGGTTGTCTTAACAATGTTATTGTTAATGTACAAATTGTTCCCTCTGTGAGGCAACTAGGTGGCTCAGCAGATAGAGATCCAGGCCTAGAGACAAGAAGTCCTAGATTCAAATCTGGTTTCATATACTTAAATCCCTTAACACCCTTTGCCTAGAACCCTTAGCACTCTTCTGCTTTGGAACCAACACACAGAATTGATTCTAAGATAGAAGATAGGATTTAAAAAAACATCATTCTCCTGGTTCCATTCCTTTCATTCTGATTAGCTTATAAAAGCACTAAAATTGTTTGCTTTTAAATAGTATTTGTTCTATAATATAAATCTGTCCTTTATCCTTTTTATTTCACTCTATAGATTCATATATATCTTTCTGTGTCTTTTTGAAATCATCTATTTCTTCATTTCTTACAGCACAATTGTACTCTATCACATCCATACAGCACAATTTAAAGAAATGTTGAAATATGAATGTGACAAAAGCAGTTTACAAGGTCACATATTCCACATCTTTACAAAGAAAACAATGTATTATAGAAGAAGAAATTCTCATTTTGGTACCAGAAGATCTGGAATCAAGTCCTATCTCTAACACTTATTGTACTGAGACATTGGGCAAAATACTTAACTTTTCTGCATCTTGGTTTCCCTCATTTTCATACTGGAAATAAGATATAGTATTGTCTATCTCATACTATTTCTGGGAGCAACATATGTGGTAATGACTTTAAAGCATATTCTATGTAAACATAAGTTTCTCATAAAGAGAGGGAGTGTGGTAGAGTAGAAAGAATGTTGGGTCTGGGATTTGGGTTCAAATTCTGGTTCTGCATGTGTGTCCTTGGGAAAATAATTTAACTTATCTGTACCTATTTTCTCATAGTTTGATTGGTTGTTGACCTTTGTTCTGGAAGAAGACCAAAATGAAATCACTGGTAATGTCTTTTGTCTTGTGAATAAATTGGATTTCAATGAGGCAGTTAATTCTACAAAATCATCAGTCTTACCCTCTCTTCCAGAGTCATCGAAGTACAGTCGGAAGACAAAAATCAAGATGAAAGTGATGGTCATGGATTCAGGGAATGACCTTGGCTTCTTCAATGTCTAACCAACCTCTAAGCACTCCACAGTGTCTACTTCTGCTGCCTTCATGATGATTGGAACAAATCATGCTTGCCTGTCTATTCCTCTAGAAGTCTGAGATAGACGTCCCCCTAACTCACCAATGGGTTCCTGTCCTCTTAGTTACTCTCAGATGTAAAATGTAGATGTTGGACTATCTAGTCTCTGAGATTCACTCTATCTCTTTGAAAGGAAGGAATGAACATTTAAATAATGTTTACTATGCACAAGACTATGTGACAAGTCCTTTTGTTTTTATATTTTAACATTTGATTGTTAAAACAATCCAACAAGGTTGATTCTGTTATTATCCCCGTTTATAGATGAGGAAACTGCAGCACACAGAGGTTAAGTGACTTGCCCAGGGTTACAGAGTTTTGTCTGAATTATTATTTGAAGGTCTTCCTGCCTGGTTCCCAATCCACTATGCCACTGGGTTGTCAAGAGTTATTATAATGTCATATTTTTTTTTAGCGAAGGACAGATAAATTCTTTTCTTTAATTACCCAATTAAAGTCTTATCCAGATTTCCATTTCTCTTGATTCAAGTATTAACATTCGGATTCAGCCCAGGAAATCAGACTATGTTGGCCCCCAAAATACCTGGTAATAGAATAGCATTTTTCTATCTCTTAAGATAAACAGAAAACTTCATTTGCCCTTAGCAGCATCAATTATAAGAAATCATTTTAGAAATCATCCCAATGAAAGCTAGCAACAAACACCAAGGTGCTTATATAGAGACTGTGTCTATATGGGAAAAGCTGATGTAGAGGGGAAATACTTGGATAATGCAAGTCCCCAAACCAACTACTGTGGGCAATAATTGTTCACTCTGTGTCTCACTCACAGTCTGTAAAGGAACAGCCAAAACAGAAAGTTGTATCTGTCAATCAGCACAAAGCAATTTCATTGCCAATAAAAACTCCATCAAAAATGGGATTTTTTAAAATTTATTTTTGTGTGGTTCATAAAACTGAATGCCCATCATTCGTAAGCATTCTGCTGAAAACATAGAGAATCTGTGATGAGTACCAAGGATCCCTTGGCTCTCTGAAGTGATTGACACCTTCAGATGGGATTATGGGCACCCAAATCCTTCATGGAGTTAGATTAATGCCCCTTAGGTTGTGACTTTACAGCTAGTCATCAACTTACAAACATGACTTTAAAAATTCTACCTGGTCCAGTGCCTTATGCTTAGCAGGCACTTAGGAAATACATGTTGAATTAAATTGAATAGAAGATAACCAAAGTTTGCAAAATACTTTCTCACATGCTATCTCATTTGATTGCAAAAACCTTGGGACATTGGTGTTGTCATCATCCCCATTTTACATATGAGAAATAAGGTCCAGAAAGGTTAAATGACTTGTCTAGGGTTACATAGCTAAGTGAAACAGAATTCTAAGTCTCATACTCTATAATTGCACCAACTTCATATATATATTTCATACCTCATTCACTAGTAAAAAGAACACTAGATTCGAATATGGAAGAAACCAAGTTTTGATCTCTGGCTCTGACACTTATTCTGGCTTTAGTTAATTCAATTAATTTCCCCAAATTTCTGTTTTGTCATTTAAGAAATGGGATAATAATATTTGAAGAAACTATTCAAAGGGTTGTCGTAAGGAAGGGACTTTTAAACTTAAAGCACTTTATAAATGAATTATCATTACTGTGCCCCAAAATATAGATATGAGCTGTTATTAATCTGAAGAAATATATTCAAATAAACACAAAATAAAATAGAAAGAGTATTAGACTTGGAAACAAGAAAGACTTGAGTTTCACTGTATAGAGGTTGATCTATAGATCTATAGAGGTTGTAGGCGTTTTCATGCTAATGGGCAAGACTCTTAACTTCTTCACATCTCACTTTCCTCATCTACAAAATAAGGGTAATAAAAGCAATAATAACTGACTTTTATATAATAGTTTAAAGTTTACAAAGTTCTTTACATGCATTATCTCTTTTAAGCCTCACAACACAACAACCCTTTAAGATACTACCTTGTTATTTCCATCTTTCCAATGAGGAAACTGAGGTTGAAGTGGTTAAGAGCTTTGCCTATAGTCACATAGCTAGTCTGTTTCAGAAACAGGATTTGAACCCAGAACTTTCTAACACCATTTAAAAACTATGATAGCTGTAATAACTATTTCACAGTGATCAAATGAGATTACATACATATATTATACACCTACATATATAAAATATTTTGCAACCTTAAAATACTATTTAATGTCATTGATTGTTCTTATTTTCTCAATAATAGGCATTATTGTCTCTCATCTTTTTCAGAGTTCAAATAAAAATCATTTTAAAACAAACTGCTACCCTGCTATTATTCTTTTATTTAATGGTCTGTGGACTATTGCACAGATGGATATAATAACTGTTTTTTTTAACTGAATAAAAGAATTAAGAATGAAAGCACAGCTTTTGTAGGATCCCTGAAAACATTCTTGAGATAATTTAAGTGACCAACACAATCATGGGGATGATATAGACCCCATGTGATTCTCATTTGATTTTAAAAATTATTAATTTGTTTGTTTGTTACATTTAAATATCCAGTTAATTCCTTTCCCCCTATAAGAGAAGGTATCATTTGACAAAAAGATATATATTTATATAAAACCTTGTCTTATTTATTTCTATTTATCAATTCTTTCTCTGGAGGTAGAGTATTCAAGTTATTCTTTAAACAATATTTCTGTTGATGTATATAATGTTCATGGTTCTACTTGTTTCACTCTTAGTAATTTCATGTAAGTCTTTCAGTGTTTTTTTAATTAATTTGCTTGTCATTTCTTATAGCATAGTAGTATTCTATCACAATAACATGCCATGACTTGTTTAATCATTCCTCAATTGATGAGCATCTCAATTTCCAGTTCTTTCTCACCACAAAGAGAATTGCTATCAATATTTTTAAGAATGTAATTCTTTTCTTTTTTTCCCTGATCACCTTTGATTTCTTCCAATAGGTCTCTATATTTTGAATGTTCTTTCCTGTCTTACAAACAACATCTATAAAAAACATTGTTCTTAAGTTGTTTTTTGACAAATCAGAGTTATGTTTGAGGCATTTGTTGGAAACAATCTGTATGCAATAATGTTCCATTGCAAAGATAGTTTATTGGTTGACTTCTCAAAGATATTTAGGGTTTATGTTTGTACTATAAGAATTTGTCTTCTGTTACTTTATGAAATATAGTGTAAAAAGGAATTCTTTAATTTCTTTAATTTAATGGGGGACCTGGAGGTCCTCTTACCATAGAGATATGGTTTAACCAGCATACAGTGACAGGAAGTAGGAACCAGGGAGCCCTTGTTGAGCCTGCATCAATTGCAGGCTGTCAGTTGCTGACAGTTAGGGGAATCAGTTGCAGAGAAGGTGACTGCAGGGTGTGAATTGATCATTGGGGATTGGTTGCTGGTAGTGTGGGTTGGCATTTAGTTGCTGGAATATAAAGGTAGGCCTGAGCTTACTGAGAGGGCTTTTGGCTTTAGCCTTTAAAGGGCTTTTTGCCTCTGGGATCTCTAGAGAGCAGAAAGTCTGTCTCATAAGCAAAGACCTGCTGTCAGTTGGCTACTGACAGTTGGGCTGCTATAGAAAACAGATTGAAAGAGTGAGTGAGTAGTAGCTATCTATTATTTTAGGGAGTTAGGGTAGTTAGTGAATCATTTATAGATAATGTAGGTTAGATAGACCTGATGTTTGCCAGGCAAGAAGAAGCTGTCCTCAGAAGACAGTTAGAGGTAGTTATTAAGAATGTTAGGTAATATTAAGAATTTTAGGTATATTTATAGGGTATAAGATTAATAATCTCTCTTTCCTTTTTTCTCTTTTCTTCCTTTGCTATATTCTTTTACTATCTCTATTTTAATTAAACTAAATTGTTAATTGTTAAAAGCTGCCAGAAGTTTTCTTTTCTCTGGCTTAAAGGGATAATATTAATTTACAACTCTACTATATTCTCATTAAAACTTAAATTATTAAAAACAGCTCTCTTATTTTGTCAAAACCCCTATTTTAACACTTACAATAGAAAGTTTCCAATGCATAAATCTAGCCAACAGGTAATGTCTTTCTAGCTATTTAATTTTCTTATTTCTGTATTTCTGCAGGCTGCAGTGATATGTTGCCATTTCTACTTTTTCTTTGTGTAATCTTCATTGATACATAATTCTGGGCTCCTCAAAGAAAACTAGTCTGTTATTTCTATGTGGCAATGACCTGGTCCTGAATTGCCATCATAAACAACTCTGTTTCTACAAATAAATCAGCCTGACAACCACTTGTTTGATTATCCTTTTTCAATATTTTATTGGTTGAGGGTACATAGATGTCCATGGAGAAATATTTATTCTGCTCTTGAATATTATTATTGCTTTCATTGTTTTTATTGTTGTAATTATCTCATTTTCATCTTTTATAATGGAGTTCAAACAGAAAATCCTATGACAAGTTTTCATCATGCTATTGTTCCCTTATATTTGTTGTTCTATAAATTACTATACAAGTGGATAAAATATTTGGGAGTTTTTTGGTATTGAGGAATTGGTCTGTCTTCTGTAGATTCACTGAAAGCATCCATAGTGCACTTCGGATAGTAGTCAACATGATAAGGACTATTTGTGTTTCATAGTGTTTCCACATAACTTCATTTCATTGGCCTAGGTCTCTCTCTTTTGAAACATTTGCTTACTGGGTACTTGAGAGATTTTGAATATTTGGGATGGTGATTACTATTAAAATATTCTTAAATTATTATGAATCAATATAGTGTTCTTTATACCCTTGCGTACACATGTTAGCTAACATATTGTTTTCTTGATAAATGTTAATTACTTAGGATTTAATGTTTTTATTTTTTTCTTTTTTTTAACATTTATTAATATACATTTTTAACATGGTTACCTGATTCATGCTCCTCCTATCCCCTTCACCTCCAGCCCCCCGCACTCCCCCCACCCAGGGCCGATGCGCATTTCCACTAGTTTTGTCATGTGTCCTTGATCAAGCCCAATTTCCAAATCGTTGGTAGTTGCATTGGTGTGGTAGTTTCGAGTCCACACCCTCAATCACGTCCACCCCGACCCTTGCGTTCAAGCAGTTGTTTTTCTTATATGTTTCCTCTCCTGCAGTCCTTCCTCTGAATGTGGGTAGCATCTTTACCATAAATCCCTCAGAATTGTCCTGGGTCATTGTATTGCTGCTGGTACAGAGGTCCATTACATTCAATTTTACCACAGTATATCAGTCTCTGTGTACAATGTTCTTCTGGCTCTGCTCCTTTCGCTCTGCATCAGTTTCCGGAGGTCTCTCCAGTTCGCCTGGAACTCCTCCAGTTTATTATTCCTTTTGGCACAATAGTATTCCATCACCCGCATATACCACAGTTTGTTCAGCCATTCCCCAATTGAAGGACATCCCCTCCTTTTCCAATTTGTTGCCACCACAAAAAGCGCAGCTATAAATATTTTCATACAAGTCTGTTTATCTATGATCTCTTTGGGGTACACACCCAGCAATGGTATGGCTGGATCAAAGGGCAGGCATTCTTTTATAGCCCTTTCAGCATGGTTCCAAATTGCCAGCCAGAATGGCTGGATCAGTTCACAGCTCCACCAGCAATGCATTAATGTCCCAATTTTGCCACATCCCCTCCAGCATTCATTACTCTCCCCTTCTTTCATTTTTATTTTTTTCTTTTAGTAATACAAGCTTTGGATACTTTGTATAAGGTATGAATATGTGTAATTGGCCAAATAATTTCAGGGTTCACTCTTCGCTCTCACCCTTTGATAATAGATCTATGATAGCTTCTTATGAAAGGAAGAGTTAGGCTTCCATTTGAGAGGTAGCTGGGGAAGTGCCATACTAGACATTCATGAAACATTTCATTGTGCCACTCATTGTGACTTCCATTATTCATTATAGTAATGGTATTTGAACTTTCTGTTTCTCGTTTAATCCAACTTTCATTTTTGTGTTCAATTTCTCAGTACCATAAAAACAACTAGAGTATTTCTATAGACTTTTTTTGAGATCTATCTTGTTTCTAATTTCTTTACTTCTCATTCTTCTATTGTTAAATTTTTAATTGATGTTCTGTTGTTTAATCTATTCTTTGAACTGCTTTGACTTGTATAACCTTAACTTCTCACCTTTTCTTTCCCTAACTAATTAAAGGAATCAAGAATCTTTAATATGCTTTTACTTTTCAAGTCCCTTTCTACACATCTTTAGTTGAGCAACGTGACATTAAAGTTTTCCACTAGATAAAGCAGATCTATATTGTTTCCATCATGGATGTTGCTATTATTATGATTACTTTTTCCCATGAAATATGTGCTATACAGAAGCCCCAAACCAGAGACCCTTCTGTCAAAATTTTGGGGGCATTTGTTATTTTCGTTTTCCAATATAGTGCACCTTGAGAGAAGCTATGAGAGACATTCTAATGCCAATAAAAAGAGAGTTGATAAGCAATGGAAGTCCAAAATTATCTGCCTCGACATTTCTGACTAAGAGAGTCATGTGGTCCTGCTACCTTGATTGGACAGTTTGTTTTCCAGGACAGATGATACTATGAATATCAGTTAAGTATAACTGAAACAGTACTATGGCAATAGTGTATTTTTGCACTATCAGTAATTAAATAGACTTTTGTGGACTGGCCAGGGAGTCTAACCAACAATTATTAAGTTGTTTCTATGGGAAAATACACTCCAGTTCGGCACTACCTAGGGACTTTTGAAATACAACCTATTGACAAATTAAGGACTACACTTACAATGGAAGTATATGTCGTCATTTTTCAAGTCTGCCTTTTCCTAGCTTTTTTTTCTTAATAAATAATAGTATTAAAAATAAAAGGAATTGTCAAATTCTTCATCATGCCGGCTACTTAGAGTCACAGTCATAGGAATTAAAGATTGCAGAAATCTTAGAAATCATCCAGTTCAATCCTTTCACCTTACAAAAATGGAAATTGAAGGGCAGAAAAGTGAAAAATTATATAGTATGATTTAGTGGTAAGAAGACTTACTCAAGGATTTGAGTGCAAATCCTAGCTCTGCCACTTATTGTCTATGTAACCTTGAGTAAGTCTCTTGTCTTACTTAATTTGCATTTCCTCATCTCTAAGTTGAGAAAGTTGGACTAAATGATATCAGAACTCCCTTCTACCTCTAAATATATGATCTTCCTCACAGTAAAACGGAGTTAGCCAGGTCCATACAATTTTATCTCTCTGGGCCAAGAATCATTTCAGTATAGTTGTTATTGTTGTTCAATCAGGAAGATAAAAATCTTCCTGACCCTATGGACTATAGCTTTCTAGGAAGTTTTCTTGGCAAAGATACTGGAATAGTTTGCCATTATCTTCTTCAGTAGATCCAATGAATTTTTTTAGTGTAGATTAAGTGCAAAAAAGGGACCCCAGACACCCCAAGTTCAACTCTCTTTTTAACAAATGAGAAAATTGAGATGCAGAGAGGAGAGTGATTTGTCCAAAATAATATTAGGCAGAATCACAGGTGGAATTTAAAGCCAGATCTTTTTTATTTCAGTACTTTCCCCCTTATATGAAGATTCTTCCTTCTGGGCTTGATGGAATCAGCACAATATCATCTGCAAACAAATATCTCATATAAATTGATATGGCTCCTGCGTTCTCCAAAGGAATACAGCCTGTTTTTATAAAGGTAGCTTCACAGTAGGTCAGTCAACATATGCATGATACGGCTATCTACTGAGGCCCATACTCCAGAATCATAGAAATTCATATTTGTCTTTGAGGTCACAGGACAATCCAGTTCAACTCTTATCTAAACAACAATCCCCTCTAATTTATGCCCAATAACTGGTCGTCTAGATTTTGCTTGATGACTTCTAGTAAGGGAAATCCATTGACAAAATTTACTACCTCTAGATGTAGTCTTTTTTCTTAGATATGATCATTTATATGTGTCACACATATGCATATATGTATCTTCATACATATATATATATATATATATATATATATNCACACATATGCATATATGTATCTTCATACATATATATATATATATATATATATATATGTATTTAAAGGATTGCCTAAGGCACAAGAGGGTAAGTCAGCATAATAGGCAACTGTCTGAGATTCCCTCAATTGTTGAGAGCCGTTGGATGTAGAGAGCCAATTGGAAAAATAGGGTCAAATTTAGGGCCTGTTATCTGGATTCCCTACGTGACCAATCCAGGCTGAGGCAGTCTTTGTGTTTGGTCCTGGTCACCTGAGCCCTGAAAAGCTCTGGTACCAGCAGGTAGATTAATCCAAAAACAACTTGACCCCTCCAAGAGGCTATTAGGCGTCATTTAGAGAAACAGAGTCTGTAATAGATGTTTTATCTGGATCCCATTACAAAATCATCGGCAAGTAAAACTGTGTGTATGATTTTTCTGCACTGCATGTCAGATGCAGATAGAATGGACCATCTAAGGTAAAAATCTGAGGCTCCTCTTTTGACTCATTTTTAGATGCCCACATTTTCTCAATATTCTTATTGGAAAGCTTTGAGTCCTTAACCAGACCAGCAGCTACTGAGTTAACAATTCTTCTCCTTGACAATTTCTCTCCTTGATAATTAAGAAGCCTGAAACTTAAAAAATACATTACTTAGATAAGGACTGGAGCCAGACGATTTAGTCCAGACTATCTGACCAGGTGTAAATCTGTAAATCAAGGCAGAACGCAATTAGTAAACATCTCCATGAAATTTATTTCTGCTCCTAGAATTATCCCCTACTAATTGGTGGTTGGAATTTGGCCCTTGTAATTGCACCCATATCTCTATTTTTTAGACTTTAATGAATTGTGTATGATTTGTAACCCCTTCACAGCTGTGACTCTTTCTTTGTGTTCTTTGTTTGAAACCAGTATAAAATAAAGTCCAAAATCCCATAGCATTGGATCAGCATGGGCTAACCGCTAGTTCAGCTGTTCTCAGTTTCTTTTTCCTGTCTTAGCAATCTGATGCTGTAAAACGCCACTCAGAACCCTTACCATATAGAGCTGGTCCTCTATACTCAATTTTCTCATTAACAATTCCCTCTACCAATATAATCACAGATCCATTTATAGACAGAAATTTAAGAGGATAGATGGACAGAGACCTCATATATGTAATCTATAATATACACAAAATGTTTTCATATATAACATATACCTTACATTATGTGTTAATATATTATTTGCATATGATATATTATTTCACTTATATACACTTAGAAGCGAATAGGAGAAATATTTGTCTTTTGACATAAAAGAGGGAACCAAGGAGATAAGTAGGACTGGAACAATAGAAAATTAGATTCGCCAAAGGCAGTTGACAATTCCAGTTAATGCCCAAGACTAATTTAACCCAGTTGGTGTGGAGCACGCCAGACCATAACCCTTTTATAACTCAGTCATCATGTGTCTTTTCTTTCCTTCTCAAAATATGCCTTATTAGCAGTTGATGCCCCACTGTGATGATGAGAGGAGGTTACTGAAATTATGCAATTTCTTTGCTGAATTCCATTCCTCTGTATAGCTCATTAAAATGTAATAATAGGGAATTAGGAACTGCAGGGTAAAATTCTTTGATGGGTCCTGGTGCCATCACCAAACCAACTGACACAATTGGCATCAATAACTACCCAAGGGAAAGCTCAAGGGCACTGTGTAGTCACTGGAAAACTCTGGTGACTGTATTAAGGAATTGGCCACATCGTCTGAACCTAATTGGCCAGCCTCTCACTGGTTGTCTAAGCCAATAATTTCTCTGTACTCTATGCACAACACCAAAATGGAGTTAGCTCAGCTGTTTGGAGTCTGGTACTAATTAGGCTAAGGTCCCAGGTTCAGTTCATATGAAGTTGCTTTGGCTTTAATCCATGATTCACAGCCTACATTCATTACTTCAGTCAGCCAAAATCTCAAGAAGTGTGCTATGGGTCACAAGAACATTCAGGAAAGAGAACTGCTCGGACATATTTCCAACAAGAGTTGGGGCAACACCAGCTCAAAACATTTTTAATAATGGCAAAAAAAAATACTGGAACCAAAGTGGGTGGATATCAATTGGAAAATGGTTGAAAACTGTGGAATATGGGTGAAATAGAGCATTCTTTTATTTTCAGGAATAAGGGTAAAGAAACAATGTGGGATAGTGAATAGAATTCTGGCTTTGGACACCAGGAGAACTCTGTTCCATTCCTGATTCTTAGTACATACTGACTGTGGAATACTGGGTAGGTCATTTAATATAAGCACCTCCCTAAAATTACATTTCATACAAGGTTTCAACCAAATGAAATTTCAGATTCTCTGTCCCCAAGGAACAAGGAAAATAAGGAATTAAGAGAAACATAAAAAAGTTTATATAAACTGATCCAAGGTAAATAGAACCAAAAGAATAATATACTTTTCATCTCATCATATATATATATATATATATACATATAATCCTGGCTATATATTTTATAAATATTATTATATAGGATTATTATATAGGATATTATATACATAGGATTATATGTATATATCTACTTGATGTGACTGCCATATATAACACATATGGCAGTCACATCAAGTAAAGCATTTTGACAAACATTAAAATCTCTTTTTTCTGTTACATATATATATGTATATGTATATATATATACATACATACATATGTGTGTATATGCAATACATATATACACAAAATACATTATGAATATATTTTATATTTTAATCATGTTATATATCTTATTATATATACATACACTCTGGGTAAGTCACTATATATGCATATATATATGTATTCATACATACTTGTAATCTTTGGGCAAGTGTGTATGTGTATACAATATTCACATATAATAATACCTTATTAAAGTTCTATAAATATATTTTGAGGAGAGAGAGGGAGTGCAGATAGAGACAGAGACAGAGACAGAGAATGACAAGAAGAGAGTGCTTTTAAGGTTGGCAAAGTTCTTTACTTGAAGTGACTCACTCCCATGCTTGAGATGTTCTCCCTCCTTATTTCTACCTCTTGAGATTTCTGATTTTCTTCAAGATTCAGCTCAAGATCCACTTTATACATGGATCCTTCCCTGAACTCCCAGGGGCTGCTAATGCCTCTCTTTACCGTGTACTTCATTTTATATATGCTCTATGTGCCTGCATGCATGTATACCTACATGTGTATGCTTCCCATTAAAATGTATGATCTTTGAGGGCAGGGATTCTCACATTTCTCTTTGAAGTTCCATTGACTAGCATTGTAATTGACACAACGCAGATTCTTAAATGCTTGTTAATGGATGGATGGACAGATCTCATATTATCCTTTTAAGAGCTTTGTGAGGTAGGTGCTACTATTATTCCCATTTTATAGATGAAGAAACTGAAGTTCAGTGAAAAAGTGAAGTGATTCACCTGGGGTTACCTGTCAAGTAAATATCTAAAGTGGGACTTGAGCATGTTTTCAACATCTTCCTAACTCTGAGTTCAGCATTCTATCCACCCTACCTTTCTACCATAATTTTAAAGGAAAACAATACTATTTTCAAAGGAAATTAACATTGGAATAATTTAATAATAATAAAAACTAACATTTATGTATGTCTATGCTATGCCAAGCATTTTACAATTATTATCTGATTTGATCTTCATAACAACTCTGGAAAGTCAGAACTATTATTATCATCTCCATTTTACAGCTGAATAAACCAGGTAAAAACAGAACTTAAATGATTTTCCAGTGTTACCCAGCTAGTAAGTGTCAGAGGTAAGATTTGAAATGAGATTTTTCTGACTCCAGACCCAGTGCTTTATTTTCTATACCACCTACTGGTATATATACCAAAAGGATACCCATATATGTCAATATACCAATACAAATGCAGGTCCCAGTGAAAATATGATGGAGAGCTACTTTCTTTTGAATAGAGAAGTTGACCACTAGATGTGTGAAATGATGTATACAATTTTAGATGATGTCAAAGAGACACTTGATTTCATTATTTTTCCCTATTTTCCTTTCTTATAAGGCAGTGATTCCCAAAGTGGGTGCCACCGCCCCCTGGTGGGCACTGCAGTGATCCAGGGGAGCGGTGATGGCCACAGGTGCATTTATCTTTCCTATTAATTGCTATTAAAATTTAAAAAAAATTAATTCCCAGGGGGCTAAGTAATATTTTTTTCTGGAAAGGGGGTGGCAGGCCAAAAAAGTTTGGGAACCACTATTATAAGGTAAGGTTCAGTGTTAGGGGAAGAGAAGACAGCAGGAGTGAGGGATGCTCCAGAAATTATTGTAATATAAGAGACATCATGGTGTAGTAGACAGCAAGCTGGGTTTGAGAACAGAGGATGTTGGTTTCAATCCTTTCTCTGATTCTTAAAAACTGTGTGACATTGAACACACCCTTAATTTATCTCAGTCTTAGTTTCCTCCTTTATAGAATTAGGAGTTGGACTATATGGCATCTAAAGCCTCTTTCCTTCATAAAATTGTGATCATATGTAACTAAAAACAAAATGTGTCAATATGACATTTTTATTAAAGAAAGAAAAACATACTAAAACATGAGTCCTTCTGACATGGAGTCAATAGTGTCAATTTTGAAAAATGCAGATAATAAAGGTCCACAAGATATGGCATGGCTTGAACACACAATTATTTTCCAGCATGTGTTCTGTTGACCTGGCCTGAGGCAGCAATGTAGGAGATTTAGATCACTAAATGACTCCTACCAGTTTCAATTCAGTCACCCCTAACCGATCAAAGTGATAATGATTTCCCACTGATCCTACACAAGTCATCTCTAAATTGCTTTCTCTTTGAGAGTAAACTGCTTAATAGTGTCAGGCCCCTGTGGTGTCATTCATTTCGTTGGAAGAGAATATACCATGTGCCCATGGGCCAACATTTTGCAACCAACATTTCATGAGCCACATGTTGCTCTTTAAGGACATATATGTGACTTTTCAGATGAAATAAAGTTGTTGTCTCTGTCTCTCTCAAATCTCATTTATGAGCAAACATTTCATATAATAGGATGGATCCTTGGATGTAGTTCAGGTATAGAACTCTCATACTCTTTTTTTTAAGCCCTTGCCTTGGAGCAACTGGGTGGCTCAGTGAATTGAGAGCCAGCCAAGAGACAGCAGGTCCTAGGTTCAAATCTGGCCTCAGACACTTCCTAGCTTTATGTGTGTGTGATCCTGGGCAAGTCACTTAACCCCATTGTCTAGCCTTTACTGCTCTTCTGCCTTAGAACCAATATACAGTTTTGATCCTAAGACAGAAGTTAAGTTTAAAAATTAATTAATTAGAATAAAAACCCTTGCCTTCTGTCAGTATCAATTCTAAGACAGAACAGTAACAAGGGCTCAGAAATTGGAGTTAAATGACTTGCCCAGGGTCACACAGCTAGGAAGTGTCTGAGCTTGGATCTGAACACAGGTCCTTCCAACTCCAGGCCTGGTACTCTATGTAATAATAAAAGGGGCCAGTAATGGATGTTGGTAGAAGGGAGAGTGAGAGAGAGAGAAAGCCTGTGTTGTGACTCTCTCCTCACCACTCCCTTGAGGCCAAATATGCACTGGGAGACTTTAAGGGAGTGTCACCCCAAAACTATTGTGCTATACTGCTACTTCTCTTATGTCTTTTTTTTCCTGAATAATTATCACCATTATCCAAAATATTGCACATTTACTGAACTCCTATTTGAACTTCCTCAAATTAGTTATTGCTACTATTAGTAACTTCCTTTTCTTGCTGCTATCATCTTTCCCTCCTTCTTCCATTCAAGGAGTTTAAGGAGATAAGGGTCTTAGTTTGGGGAGTCCCAAAAATTGTAAGAAAGGAATGGATTGCTGCCCACATTTTCGCAAGAGTAACCATTTACAAACTTGTTTTATGAAACCCTCAAGTACCCAAAGATCTACTCCTAGATAGGATTAGAAGATATAATCTAACATTAAGTACCCTTTTGTCTTAGAAGTTTCTCCCATTATATCTAGGTCTCTCCCAGGTAGTTCAGCCCCTCACTGAACTCTTCCTTCCCTTGTCTCCACATAAACCAATTAGTTGTCTTTCCTTTCCTTTATTCCCCAAAGTGTATATAAGACCCCAAGGCCTTCAGTTCTTTGTAAATTCCCATGACGGAGATTCCCATCTCTGGTGCATTTTCCCAGAGACATTGTTCCCGGAGTCTCAGAACTTAGCTTGGTGTGGTCTTGGTGTTCTGTGTGTGTGCATGACTCTGTGTGGTGGCAATAAGAACTCTGTCTCTCTTGTCCTGATTAAAGACTTGTTCTTTTTAACTACAGTACTTTAGTAGTTCTATGTTTTTCAAGGTTGACACCATTTATTTGATTACTGATCTCAAAACAAAAATAAAGTAGAGAAGAAGTAGGAAAAGGACCAAGAGTTTTGGTGGTACATGACTTAACAGTATGGAGGCATCAAGGCAGATGGCAAGATACTCATTCTAGGTGTGTCCCAGGGCTCTAGTGAGATAGAGAGGATGTGAAACTTGTTCTAGGGCAGTGATGGTGGACCTTTTAGAGATGGAGTGCCGGGCTCCACCCCCACCTCACCTCACCCAGGCCAAGTGCTGTGCTGCACACCCCCCCCCAGAAACATGTGTGCCATGCCCCACTTCCTTACTCCACACATGGGAGGGAAGCGCTCCCATTGGGCTGCCAGAAGAGGGGTGAGGTATGTGAAAAAAAGTCATCAGGCATGGTGGAGAGGGGAAGGGGAGTAGCTCCTCCCAAGTCCCTCTGTCTTTCTGGTAACAAACTCAGGGGGAGGGGGATAGGATGGTCAAGTGCCCACAGAGAGCACTCTGTTTGCCTTCTTAGGCACCCATGCCATAGCTTTGCCGTTACTGATCTAGGGTCAAGTAGCCATAGTGGGCTAAGTCAGATTTCACTCAACCAAAAATCATGCAAACTGAGCCCCAAGGGTGGAATGCCAAATCTGAGTATATGAATTCCCTTAGGATGGTGGTGTTGGGGAGAGGATAGTCTCTGAAGTTCTAAAGAGTCATAGTCACTGTTCCTGATAAGGAGAAGATTGGCAACAAGCTGCAGAGATCCTATGGTTCTCTGATCCTAAGATTATGTCTAAATTCAATTCAATTTGGCAAATATTGAATGAGCTCCAAATGTGTTCAATTCATCCTGTATAAAAATGTCATAGGTGTTTTTTAAAGTTTTATTTTAAGAAAATTACAAAAGAACTCTACTTTGAAAATTTTGAGTTCATAGGTGATGAACCTCCCCTCCAGTCACTGTAATTTTTGTTGTTGTTGTTCAGTCATGTCCAACTTTCTGTAAACCCAATTGGGGTTTTCTTGGAAGGGATACTGGACTGGTTTGCCATTTTCTTCTTCAGCTCATTTTACAGATGAAAAAATGAAGCAAACCTGGTTAAATGACTTGCCCAGGGTCACACAGCTAGTGTCAGAAACTGAATTTAATTCTTAAGGAAGTCTTCCTGATTCTAAGACTAGTACTCTATCCATTGATAGTAGAACTTAATAGCAGTAATTCATAAAATCTCTTTTAAAAGTAGTTCAAAACAAATTTCTATTAAGATATAACCTACTCAATGTAAAGAGTAAATTATTAATTAATGATTGAATTTGAATTGAATTGAAATTGGGTTAAAATTAATAATACACAACTTAATTTTGATGACATATTTTCTGATATAGAATCCCCATGCCAATTTACATGTCTTTAATAATACTGAGATTCAGACCATTTTTTTAAACCCTTACCTTCCATCTTGGAGTCAATACTGTGTATTGGCTCCAAGGCAGAAGAGTGGTAAGGGTAAGCAAGGGGGGTCAAGTGACTTGCCCAAGGTCACACGGTTGGGACGTGTCTGAGGCCAGATTTGAACCTAGGACCTCCTGTCTCTAGACCTGGCTCTCAATCCACTGAGCTACCCAGCTGCCCCCAAGACCATTTTTTATAAAAGGGCAGGGGCAGATTTGATATAATCAGTACCCACCAAGTATAAAAGCCTATCCCTGTTCATTCAAAACAAAGGTCAATATACATTAAAAGGAGCCTTTTAGTAATGCAAATAGAAAGTAAGTTACTTTCAGGATAAGAGCAATGAATAAAACAGTGAAACATTATGGAGTACTTAAGAAATATTGAGATTTATATAGAAAATACCTGTCATGCCTGAGTCTGAGTCCAAAATGTAACTCTGGCCCGATTCATTAATTCCTTAATGTTTACCTGAAGTCCAAATAATAATCCTGATTTTTAATATTTTTTCCAAATTACATGTTGAAACAAATTATAATAATCATTTATTGCCATTTTTCAATCCACATTCTCTCCCTCCATCCTACCCTTTCCCTCATCCCCAAAAAAGGCAGGTAATATGGCATAGATTGCAGATGTGTTATCATACAATACATATTTCCATGTCCATCATGTTGTGAGAGAAGATACATATCACTTACACTAGAGAAAAGTTTATGGAGGAAATAAAGAGAAGAATGGTACATTTCATTCTGCATTCAGACACTATTAGTTCTTTCTATAGCAGCAGATAACCTTTTCCTTCATGAGTCCCTTGGAGTTGTCCTATATCCTTGCATTGCTGATATTAAGTCATTCACAGTTTATCATCATAATTTATTGCACTTCGGTGTTCGACATTCTCCAGGTTCTGCTCACTTCAAATCCTAATGGTTTTGAATCGTTTTAAAGTGTCTCCATATTTGGGTTAGGCTGGATAATCCATTTACAAACTCCCTGCAAATGAACAACTTTGCTTGAATAGACTATGACAACAAAGAGATTAGACATCATATAAATATATTATTAGTTTGGGAATCAGAAAGTTCTTGATTCAAAATCGCACTTGTGACACATATTAATAATTTTGAAAGAGTCATAACTTTTCAATGCCCTGGGTAATTCTAAGACTAAAAGTTACTGATGAATTGCCAATGTGCGTTGGTAGAAGGATCTTCCACAACAGGTAGGACCCACCCCCAATGATATTACAAACTCAGAGCATATCACAGATATCAATATCAGTTCATAAGCATTATTTTTCTTGAGTCTGAGTCCCAAAATTTTTTTTGTATGCATGGGAGGTCCACAAGTGTTTTATTTATTTTTTAATTAAGTTTATTTATTTAATTAGTTAATTTAGAATATTTTTTCCATAGTAACATGATTCATATTCTTTCTCTCCTCTCCTCCCACCCCTGCCTCCAACAGCCAACAAGCAATTCCACTGGGTTTTATAGGTGTCATTGATCAAGACCTATTTCTATATTATTAATATTCACACTAGAGTGATCATTTAGAGTCTATATACCCAAATATATCCCCATTAAACCATGTGATCAAGCAGTTGATTTCTTCTGTGTTTCTGCTCCCACAGTTCTTCCTCTGGATGTGGATAGCGTTCTTTCTCATAAGTCCCTCAGAATTGTTCTGGATCATTTCATTGCTGCAAGTAGAAAAGCCCATTACATTCAATTGTGCCACAGTGTATCAGTCTCTGTGTACAGTTTTCTCTTGGTTCTGTTCCTTTCACTCTGCATCAATTCCTGGAGGTCATTCCAGTTCACATGGAATTCCTCCAGTTCATTATTCCTTTTAACACAATAGTAGTCCATCACCAAGAGATACCACAATTTGTTCAGCCATTCCCCAATCAAAGGACATCCCCTCATTTTCCAATTTTTTGTCACCACAAAGAGTGCAGCTATAAATATTTTTGTACAAATCTTTTTCTTTATTATCTCTTTAGGGTATAAACCCAGCAGTGGTAAGGCTGGGTCAAACGGCGGGCAGTCTTTTATTTATTTTTTTTATTTTATTTTTATTTTTAGAAAAATTTTTTCCATGGTTACATGATTCATGTTTTTGCTCTCTCTCCTCCAAGTAGTTGACACGCATTTCCACTAGTTGCTTCCTGTGTCATTGAAACAAGACCCATTTCCATATTATTGATAATTGTTCTAGGGTGGTCATTAAGAGGCTACATCCAAATCGTGTCCGCATCAATCCATGTGTTCAAGCAGTTGTTTTTCTTCTGTTTCCATTCCTGTAGTTCTTCCTGGGTCAAAGGGCAGATAGTCTTATAAAGTCCTTTGGGCACAGTTCCAAATTGCCTTCCTGAATAGTTGGATCAATTCACAACTCCACCAGCAATGCATTAGTGTCCCAATTTTGCCACATCCCCTCCAACATTTATTATTTCCCTTTGCTGTCATATTAGCCAATCTGCTAAGTGTGAGGCAGTGTCTCAGAGTTGTTTTGATTTGCATTTCTCCAATTATATTTAGAATACTTTTTTATGTGCTTATTGATAGTTTTGATTTCTTTATCTGAAAATTGCCTATTCATGCCCCTTGCCCATTTATCAATTGGGGAATGGCTTGATTTTTTTGTACAATTGATTTAACTTCTTATAAATTTAAGTAATTAGAACTTTTTCAGAATTTTTTTTATAAAGATTTTTTCGAAATTTGTTGCTTCCCTTCCGTTTTTGGTTTACCTTGAACAAAAACTTCTTAATTTAAATTAATCAAAATTATTCTTTTTACATTTTGTAATATTCTGCATCTTTTGCTTGGTCTTAAAATCTTTCCTTTCCCGTATATCTGACAAGTATACTATTCTATGTTCATCTAATTTACTTATAGATTCCTTCTTTATATTTAAGTCATGCACCCATTCTGAATTTAGCTTGGTGTAGAGTGTGAGATGTTGATCTAAACCTAATTGCTCCCATACTGTTTTCCAATTTTCCCAGCAGTTTTTGTCAAATAGTGGATTTTTTGTCCCAAAAGCTGGGATCTTTGGGTTTATTGTACATTTTCTTGCTGAGGTCATTTGCTCCAAGTCTATTCCACTGATCCTCCCTTCTGTCTCTTAGCCAGCAGCAAATTGTTTCGATGACCACTGCTTTATAGTACAGTTTAAGATCTAGTACTGCTAGGCCCCTATTCTCATTTTTTTTCATTATTTCCTTTGATATTCTTGATCTTTTGTTCTTTCAAAGGAACTTTGTTATAGTTTTTTCTAATTCAGTAAAAAGTTTCTTGGTAGTTTTATAGGTATGGCACTAAATAAGTAAATTAATTTGGGTGGGATTGTTATTTTTATTATGTTAACTGAATCTACCCATGTGAAATTAATGTTTTTCCAATTGTTTAGGTCTAGTTTTAATTGAGTGGAAAGTGTTTTGTAGTTGTGTTCATATAATTCCTGTGTTAGTCTTGGCAAATAGATTCCTAAGCATTTCATATTGTCTAGGGTGATTTACATGGAATTTCTCTTTCTAATTCTTGCTGTTGAGGTGTGCTGAAAATATATAGAAATGCTGGTGATTTATGTGGGTTTATTTTAATTCCTGCAACTTTGCTAATGCTGTTGATTAGTTCCACTAGCTTTTTAGTCAATTCTCTGATTCTTTAAGTAGACCATCACATCATCTGAAAAGAGTGATAGTTTAGTCTTCTGATTGCTTATTTTAATATCTTCAATTTCTTTTTCTTCTCTAATAGCTACTGCTAGTGTTTCTAGTACAAAGTTAAATAATAGAGGTGATAGTGGGCATCCTTGTTTCACTTCTAATCTTACTGGGGAGGCTTCTAACTTATCCCCATTGGAGATGATGTTGCTGATGGTTTTAAATATATACAGTCTATTATTTTTAGGAAAGGCCCATCTATTCCTACACTTTATCAAAGGCATTTTCTGCATCATGTTAATCATGACAATCATGTAATTTCTGCTGATTTGGTTATTGATATGGTCAATTATGTGGATGGTTTTCCTAATATTAAGTAATTCTTGAATTACTGGTATAAATCCCACCTGATCATTAGTGAATAACCCTCCTTATCACTTGCTGGAGTCTTTTTGCTAGTATTCTATTTAAGATTTTTGCATCTAAGCTCATTAAGGAGATTGATCTATAGTTTTCTTTCTCTGTTTTTGGTCTGCCTGCCTTTGGAATCAGTACCATATATGTGTCATAAGAGGAATTTGATAGAACTCCTTCTTTGCTTATTTTGTCAAATAGTTTGTATAGTATTGGGATTAGTTGTTCTTTAAATGTTTTATATAGAATTCACTTGTGAATTTATGCCCTGGGGGGGTTTTCTTAGGGAGTTCTTTGATGCTTGTTGAATTTCTGTTTCTGATATGAGATTATTTAAATATTCTATTTCCTCTTCTGTTAATCTAGGCAGTTTATATTTTTGCAAATAATCATCTATATCACCTACATTGCTGTATTTGTTACCATATAATTGGGCAAAATAGTTCTTAATAATTACCTTAATTTTCCCTTCATTAGAGGTGATGTTGCCATATTCATTTTTGATATTATTAATTTGGTTTTCTTCTTTACTTTTTAAAATTAGATTAGCCAGTACTTTATATATTTTATTTGTTTTTTTCAAAGTACCAGCTGCTAGTCTTATTTATTAATTCAATAGTTCTTTCACTTTTAATTTTATTAATTTCTCCTTTAATTTTTAAGATTTCTAATTTAGTTTTCATCTAGGGATTTTTTATTTGTTCTCTTTCTAGTTTGTTTTTTTTAATTTGCATGTCCAAATTGTTGACATCTTTCCTCTCTGATTTGAGGGAGCTTTTCCTTTTTCTTTTTTGGTAGTTGTAGATTGTAGTTCTTAAGTGTTGGTGGGCATTGCTGTGTTAGTTTTTTCTTCCCTTCTCAGCCAAAAGTCGAAGTGAGGAGGATAGGCAGGTATCTGTGTACCAAGCTACAAAGTGGTTTTTGCCTGGAGGCTATTTTTCAGTCTCTGCCTTGTCTGCTGTGGACAGTTCCTCTCTGCCTTATCTCTGTGCCCAAGTTCCATGTTCCTCAGCCTTCTAGGCTCTCAAGTCTTGTTGCCCTCAGAGGTAAGTCTATGGTGTCCTCAGGCAACTCCCCCCAACCCCCACCCCTGGGAAACTAGAGATTGCCCCATACTTGCTCTGACTCTGACTGACTCTGTTGGTGGTATGGGGAAGGGGTGATCAGTTTGTGCTTTGGTAGGAGTAATTTTACCCCCTTATAGCATGGAAATGCACAACCCTGCCTACCTTCAAGGCTGCACCCTACAGTAGAGCCCCTGTGCTCATCTGATTTTGATTTTTGTCCCTTTGAAGCACTTTATATTGGTTGGTGGTGAGGAGAAGAAGACCCTTCCTTCTACTCAGCAGCCATCTTAGCCTGGAAGTCCCTGGGTCCAAAAAATATTGAAAGGATACAGATAACTTCTTTTATAACATGATAAACATGTAAATGCATGTTATTACAAATGTATTATAAGAAATGACAAAAAATGATATCAGAAAAATCTGTAAAGACTTACATGAACTGATGCAAAGTGAAGTGAGCAGAACCAGGAGATCATTGTACACAGAGTCAGCAATATTTTTTAACTAACAACTGTGAATGACCTGGTTATTTTCAGCAATGGAGTTGATCAAAGACAATTCTAGAAATTCATGAGGAAAAATGTTATCTGCCCTCTGAGAAAGAACTGGTGGAGACAGAACAAAGATAGAAACTTTTATTTTCTTTCTCCTTATTTTTTATTTTCTTTTATACTTTACTTTCCTTTTCCTTTTTTTGTTTCAGATATCTTTCACAAAATGATTAATATGGAAAAAATGTTTTACATGATTGAATATATAAAATTTATATTAGATTGTTTACCAACTCAGGGAAAGGAGAGAGGTAAAAGGGAATGAAAGAGGGAGGGTAAGAAGGAGGGAGAGAATTTAGAATTCAAGACTTTAAAAATAATGTTAAAATTGTTATTATATGTTAATGTGGAAAATGAAATATTTTTTAAAAATTAAAAATATATGTATTGTGTGATAACAAATGTACAAGGTATATCATATTATCTGCAATCTTGGAGAAGGAGTAGGGATGGGAGGGAGAGAACACAGATCACAAAATGTCAGAAAACTATTATTAAAAATTGTACTAACGTAAAAAAACAAAGTATTCAAAGTACAGGGGCTACTCATAAGTCCAATCTCATTAATGGTTGTCATGGAAACTTTGAAATCCTTTAATTGGTTCTCTCCTTTTTTGTCAGCCTTGTACCTCCTCCCCTCTTCCTAGAGGCTTTTCATTTTGGTCCCTGACTTAGTAGACATGCTCACTTCCTCTCTAGCTCAACCTCTCTAACTCAAGAGCTCTACCAGACTACCAAAGTGTAGGATTTATATTAAGCTCTTACTATATGCCAAGAAAAACCATTGTCTTTCCAGAAGCTTACATTCTAATATGGGAGGCAACACACCAAAACTATACACAACAAATCCAGAAAGAATAAAACTTTGCTCAGTTCTACTAATGATGGGGTAAATGGAAAATTGAAGAATATTTTCAAATAGAAGAATATTTTTCCAAGTACAATTGAATCACAAACAAGTACCCAGAGTAACATGTTAGTTACATTAGTATGTTTAACAAAGTATTGCCAAATGGAGTCTGCCACAGCCAAAACTTCTGTAAAAATAAATCTTGATGATTTATAGTTATCCCACTACTTTTTTTGGAAATGTTCCCACTTAAGTTGTTTGTTTTTTTGTTTTTAATTTTGAAAACATTTTTTACCAAAGCTTTCTTACGTATATATAAGTGCCAGGATAAAATCACCTTGTCAAACTGAATTATCACAGATCACAAATTGGTCAGGTTGGAATGAATACTAGTTCAACATCATTTCCACTACTGTCAACTTCTCCTCTTCCTTCTCAGCTCTCTAAAGATACAGTTTCCAAGCCATCCCTCAGGGAACAGTTTGTCCTTAGAGGAGTCAAACATGTGTTTGTTGCTGAACTTTACCCTGGATGACAAAATCATAACACAACAGAGTTGAATTTTCATATTTTTACAGCAGCATAAATGTGACAGCTGAGCTGCCAAAATTAGTATTGGGTTTGAAGAGCTTTCTTTTGCTTTTGTTTAATGGGGACAAACAACCAGAAGTTAGCACAACCCATACTAGAAGGACACCTGGCTCTTAAGACAGACTTTAGAAGCTTTTACATGAGTCATCATTTGGTCTGGCCAGAATACATCCTGTCTTCCTTACTGAATTCACTACATTTTTACAATCCTTGATTATGTCCCATTAGCCAAAGTATAACTAGAACATTAAGAAGAGCTGGGTAGTACAGTGAAACCAGATTCAGATATTTACCAGTTTTGTGACTCTGGGCAAATCCTTAACCCTATTTCCCTTCAGTTTCCTTATCCTCAAGAGCTAAAGAAGGAAACAGCAAGTCTTTCCAGTATCTACAAAGAAAATTCTAAAAGGAGGTCACAAAGAGTAGGGCAAAGCTGAAATGACTAAATAACAATGAACTAAGACATTTCCTTGAGTCCTGAAATTTAGAAGATGTTATCAGTATGAATTCCTTCAATTGGCAGAAATTGCATTGAGAACTAACAAGAACAAAAAACTTAAAAGGAAACTATTAGATTACATGCTTCCTCTTTTCCTCCAACACCAGGATTATCTCCTATGCAGCCAGCCTTACCCCTTCCCCTCCTCTAATAATCACCTCTTCAACTGAGAGCCTTTGAAGTCCCAGAGTTTCTGCCCAAGGGCTAAGAATTCTTCCAGTGCCCCATTTAGTAGAATTCTTGGCTCTCATTCCAAAGACCTTCTAATTGGAAATATCTAATAATTTTAAGTCTGAAGACTCCCCCAAGTTTAAATGAATTAGTCTTGATTTGAGAGCCCAAGGTTTCTTATTTTTATGGACATATTTCCAGGTACTTGCTCCAGGCACCAGAATTGCTAGTGGCAGTCCATTAAAATCAGTTTCAAGAGGCAGAGACAAAATGGTGGAGTAGAGGCAAAACTGGAACCTCTTTGAGAATCCTCTCCAACCAACCTTAAAATAACACTTCAAAACAAATATTAGAGTGGCAGAACTAATGAGGGGACAGAGTGAGACAACTTTTCTGCAGAAGAAAACTTGGAAGGTAGGCAGAGAGAGTCTCTTTCACTGTGCTGATAGGGAAATGCATACTGCCCAGGCTCCCACCAAGCCAGTAGCAAGCCTCTCAATCCAGCCCATCCACTACTCAAGGTTCAGAACCCAGACCCAATACTGAGATCTTAAGATCTTTTTTTTTTTTAATCTTTTTTTTAAAACTCTTACCTTCCGTCTCAGAGCCAATACTGTGTATTGGCTCTAAGGCAGAAGAGTGGTAAGGGTAGGCAATGGGGGTCAAGTGACTTGCCCAGGGTCACACAGCTGGGAAGTGTCTGAGACCAGATTTGAACCTAGGATCTCCTGTCTCTAGGCCTGGCTCTCACTCCACTGAGCTACCCAGCTGCCCCCTAGAGATCTTAAGATCTTGCCTAAGCTAATAGCAAGGCACCTCCATGCCCACTCCTTGAAGTTCTAAATCATAGTGTAAGCCCACAGTGAGGCTCCAAGTCTAAGCTCAAGGAAATCAACAGTGTGCCTCAGCCAATGCAAGCTCAAGGGGAGGCCCAGAATCCCTGCAAAAGCCTGAAGTGAGGCCCCAAGCCCTAGCACACAATAACTCACAGTACCCTAGATTCCCCACATCATCACCAGGTCCTGGAGGAAACTGAATCAACAGTGAGAGGAGGCTTCCAGAGTTTGTAGTCCACCTTTGAAGAACTAAAAATTATAGACAACCAGAACTAGAACTGAGAATAGCAGCAAGGAAAAATTGAAATTTAAGAGAGTACTCCCACTACCCTAAGAATAGATTTCACCTTGAAGTTAAAAATAAAAATTTAAAAAAGGGCTAGGAAAATGAACAAACATCAGAAAAACAATATCTAACTAGAAAACTACTATAGAAACAAGGAAAAGCAAGACACATATGAAAATTGAGGAATAGTATAGTCAAATTTTAGGCCTCCCAGAAGATGTAGAATATAATATTCTAGAGGGCAAAGTAACTAAGTTTATAATCAAGAATCATTTACCCCTCAAAATTGAGTATTTTCTTTCAGGGGGGGAATGGTCTTTTAACAAAATAGAAGTTTTCCAAGTATTCTTAAAAAACAAAAAAACAAACAAACAAAAAAAAAACAACCCTTACCTTCTGTCTTAGAATCAATGTTGTATAACTGTGTATTAGTTCCAAGGCAGAAAGTGGTAAGGGCTAGGCAGTGGGGGTTAAATGACTTGCCCAGGGTCACACAGCTAGGAAGTTTCTGAGGATGGATTTTAACCTAGGTCCTCCCTTCTCTAGACCTAGCTCTCAATCCACTGAGCCACTCAGCTGCTCCCTTCCCCCAAATATTCTTAATGAAAACCCAGACCTGAACAGAAATTTTGAGGTTCAAATTTAATGCACAAGAGAACCATAAAAAAGGAAACCAAGAAAGAAAAAATAAAGGAATTCTATAAAGTCAAACTGCTTACATTCTTATAATATTCTTATAAAAAAGTCTGAAGGGAGAGGCAAAATAGGATAAATTATTTCACTTGAAGAGGTGGGGAAAAACTAAAACAGTACAGGAGAGGATGGAGGTGGTTATGGGCAATACTTACCCCCATTGGAATTAGCTCAAATATGGAATAACATCCATACTCAGGTGAGTATAAAAACCTAGCTAACTCTATGGAAAAGAGAGGAATAAGAAAAATGTGGAATAGAAATGAGGACGAAGAGGAGCAGAAGCAAACTACAATTGAGAAGAGACAGAGTGAAAGAAGAGAGAAAATGGGATAAAAAGAGACTATAAGATGGTGGGAAATATACAGTTAGTAATAAAATAGAGTTAGTGAATGGGAATAGGATGAACTCACCCATAAAACAGAAGTAGATAGGAGAGCAGATTAAAAACAGAATGCTATGATATATTGTTTACAAGGAACACATTTGAAGAAGGGACACAGAGAGTAAAAGTAATAGCTTTGGAGCAGAATTTATTATGCTTCTGCTGAAGACAAAAAGCAGGAGTTGCAATCATTATATCAGACAAAGTTAAGCAATAACAGATCCAGAAGAGTTAAAGAAGATAAGTTAAGATAAAAGAGTTAAATAAGGAAATTGCAACGTGATAAAAGATAACCATAGAAAATGAAGTAATAACAATATAACACATATACACCATACAGTCTAGTATCCAAAATTTTTAAGGAAAAATGAAATGACCTATAGGAGGAAATAGACAGTAAAACTATATTTGTGGGGGACTCAACTTTCCTCAATCAGAACTAGATAAATCTAACCAAAAAATAAACAAGAAAGAAGATAAGGGGGTGAATAGGATTTTTAAGAATTAGATTTAGTAGTTATCTAGAGAAAATTGAAAGGGAACAGAAAGGAATATACCTTCTTCTCAGTGATACATGGTACCCACACAAAAATTTACCTCATATTAGGACATAAAACTTCTTAACTAAATGCAGGAAAGCAGAAATAATTAATGCATACTTTTCAGGATATAATGCAATATTAGTTACAATAAAGGGTCATGAAAAGATAAATTAAAATTAATTGGAAACTAGATAATCTAATTCTAAAAAAGGGATGAATTGAAGAATTAATCATAAAAACAATTTATAGTTCAATGAAAGAGAATAGCAACAAGGACTCACATTAAAATTTATGAGATTCAAACAAAGCAGTACTTAAGGGGGAATTTATATTTTTAAACACATCAATAAAATGGAGAAAAAGCAGATCAATAAATTGGGGATACAACTAAAACAATTGGAAAAAGAACAAATTGGGGACAGCCAAATGATTAGTGGATAGAGAACCAGACCTGGATATGAGAGGTCTTGGGTTCAAATCTGGCCTCAGACACTTCCTTGCTATGTGTCCCTGGATAAGTCATTCAGTCCACATCACCTAGCCCTTACTACTCTTCTGTCTTGGAACCAATACATAGTATTGATTCTAAGATGGCAAATAAAGATTTAAAAAAAGAAAAAATGGAAAATCCCCAATTAAAGACCAATTTGGAAATCCCAAAACTGAAATTAATAAAATCAAAATTAAAAAAAATGAAATAACAAATAATACTAAGAGTTGGTTTTATGAAAAAGTAGATAAAAGAGATAGACCATTGATTAATTTGATTTTTAAGAGGAAAGAAGAAAATCAAATTTCTAGTATCAAAAATAAAAAAGTGAATTCACCACTAATAAAGAGGAAATTAAAGTTATCATCAAAACCTTTTTACTCAATTATGTCAATAAATCTGACAATCTAAATGAAATGGATGAATATTTACAAAATACAAATTGCTCAGATTAATAAAGGAGGAAATATAATACTTAAATAATTCCATTTTAGAAAAAGAAATTAATAAGCCATCAATGAAGTCCCTAAGAAAAAAATCCCCAGGGCACGATGGATTTACAAGTGAATTCTATCAAATATTTAAAGAACAATTAATCCCAATACTATATAAACTATTTCAGAAAATAGGCAAAGAAGGAGTACTACCAAGTTCCTTTTGTGACATAAAAGTGGTGGTGTACCTAAGCCAAAGTGAGCAAAAGCAGAGATAGAAAATTATAGATCAGTTTCCTTAAAGGTGTAGAGGAGAAAAGTTTGAGTAAAATACTAGCAAGGATATTACAGCACTATATCACAAGGATCATTTACAATGACCAGATGGGATTTATACCTGGAACTTAGACCTAGATTAATATTAGGAAAACTATCAGCATAATGGATTATATCAATAACCAGATTAACAGAAATCACATGATTATCTCAATAGATAAAGAAAAAAGCTTTTCACAAAATTCAATATCTATTCTTATTAAAAACACTAGAAACATAGGAATAAATGGACCTTGCCTTAAAAATAGTGAATAGTGTCTATTTAAAACCATCAGCAAGTGTCATCTTTAATGGGTACAAGCTAGAAACAGCCCCAGTAAGATCAGAAGTGAAGCAAGGATGCCCATTACCACCACTATTGCTCAATGCCATACTAGAAATGCTTCAGCAATACTAGAAAACCTTAGCAATGAGAAGAAAAAGAAGGATTTTAAATAGGCAATGAGAAAACTAAACTATCACATACTATACTTAGAGAATCCTAGAGAACCAACTAAAAAACAAGTTGAAATAATTAATAACTTTAGCAAAGTTGCAAGATACAAAATAAACTCATACAAGTCATCAGCATTTCTATATATTCCTAAAAAAAAGGCCAGCAGCAAGACATAGAGAAATTCCATTTAAAATAATTCTAAACAATATAAAATATTTTGGTATCTACTTACCAAGAAAAACACAGGAATTAGATAAACACAATTACAGAACACTTTTCACGTGAAGAAAATCAGATTTAAACAAATCGAAAATGTTAATTGCCCATGGCTAGACTGAGGTAATATAATAAAATGAAAATTCTAGCTGAATTCTTATTCAGTACCATATCAATCAAACTACCACAATTTTATTTTATAGACCTAGAAAAAATAATAGTGAAGTTCATTTGGAAGAAAAAAGTCAAGAATATCAAAGGAATTAATAGAAAAAAATGTGAAAGAAGGTACTCTAGTAGTACTAGATTTAAAACTGTACTATAAAGCAATAATGATCAAAACAATCTTGTACTAACTAAGGAAGAGAAGGGTGGATCAGTGGAATAGACGAAGGATAAATGACCTCTGCAATCTAGTATTTGATAAATCCAAAGATCCAAGCTTTGGGAATAAAAATTCACTATTTGACATAAATTGCTGAAAAAACTTGAAAACAGTATGGCAAAAATGAGGTATTCACCAGTATGTCATACACTATTCAAAGATAAAATCAAAATGGCTATGTGATTTAGACATAAAAAGTGATATCATAAGCAAATTAGAGGAGCATGGAACAATTTACCTGTTACATATATGGATAAGGGAAGAATTTATAAAAAATAAAAGAGAATATTATAAGATATTAAAATGAATAATTCTGATTATACTAAATTAAAAAGCTTTTGTACAAACAAAACCATTATAACCAAGATTAGAGAGGAAACAACAAAATGGGAATGAAATTTACAGCAAATTTCTCTGATAAAAGTCTCATTTCTCAAATATAGAAAGAACTGAGTCAAATTTGTAAAAACACAATTTGTCAATTTTCCCAATTGACAAATGGTAAAAGGTTATGAACAAGCAGTTTTTAGAGAAAAAAATTCTCAATAATTATATGAACAATGTTCTAAATCACTACTGATTAAAGAAATATAAATTAAAAAAAGCTTTGAGGTATCACTTCACACTATCAGATTGACCAGTAGGACAATAAAGTGATAAATGTTTGAGGGGACATGGCAAAATTGAGATACTAATGTATTTTTAGTGGAATTGTGGACAACTGATGAAACCATTCTGGAGGGCATTTTGAAACTATGCCCAAAGGGTTATAAAATTGTGGGTACCCCATAATTCAGTTGTTCCCTTACTAGTTCTATAGCCCAAAGGGATAAAAAATTATCAATATTTATAGTAACTCTTTTTGTTGTGGCAAAAACATTGGAAATTGAGGGTATATTCATCATTTAGAGAATTTTGGTATATGATTGTGATGGAATATTATTGTGCTATGAGAAATGATAAGCAGAATTATCTCTGAAGAAAACTGAAAAGTTGACACATGAACTTATGCAGAGGGATGTACATAGAAATAGGAGAACATTGTACATAGTAAAAGCCATATTGTAATATGATCAACTGTGAAAAATTTAGACATTATGAGCAATGTCTGTCCATCCAGGACAATTCTGAAGGATTTATGACAAAGAATGCTAGCTACTACCAGCAAAAGAAGTGTTGGAGTCTGAATGTAGATCAAAGTGTATTATTTTTCACTTATTTTATATTTGTTTTATTTTGGAGTTTTGATTTTATTTAAGTATTCTCTCACAACAAAGATGACAATGGAAATGTTTGTATGATCTTACACATATAACCCAGATTAAATTTCTGATCATATCAGGAAGGGGGAGGGAAGACAGGAAAGGAGGGAGACAATTTGGAACTTATAATTTAGGAAAGTATATGTTGAAAATTGTTATTAACTGTATTTGGGAAATCAAATTATTTTTAAAAATCAGTTTCAAAAAGTATCTTTGATTTGCCTCCATAAAAGTTTGTTACAGACTTCTTCTTTACAACTTAATTATTCAGTCTTCCAGACCTAAAATTAACTGGCAAATTATAGTGACATTGACCAAAATGAGCAGTTTATAGCTGGAGATAACAGGTAACCAAAACTATTAGTTCATTGAAAATAGGGGAGGTATGTTTATAGACGTAGTTCTCTGTGAGAACTGAGAATTGAAACAAAGTAAATGCCCTTCAATTGAGGAATAACAACAAAATGTGATACTTGAATGTAATGGAGTATTACTGTGATATAAGAAATGATGTGAAGAATATTAAGAAGCATGGAAAGACCTGTATGAATTGATGCAGAGTGAAGGAAGCAAAGTCAAGAAAACCATTTATACAATTAACTGTAACAATGTAAATGGAAAGAATGACAAAATACCAAACAATCAAAAGAAAATATAACAAAATTTTAAAGATCAAGCAGTACTTGAATGAAGAAATGAGAGAAACCATCCCCAACCTATTACTCCTTCAAAGAGGCGGGAGGTCCACAGTTATACATTGCATGTGTGTTCAGACTTTTTTTTTTATTGTATCAATCCATTGTGTTGGTATTTTATCCTCTCTAAAAAAAAATGTTCTGTTGTTTTCAGTCCTCCTGAAACCATTTAGGATTTTCATGGTAAAGATTTTAGAGGGGTTTACACATTTCTTCTCAAGCACATTTTAGCAATGGGGAAACTAAGGCAAATAGTATTAAGTGACTTGCCCAGAGTCATAAATCTAATAAGTATCTAAGCCCCGATTTGAACTCAGAAAGATGTTTTCCTGACTCCAGGCCCAGAATTCTATCTGCTGTGATACCATGCTGCCCCACCCCCCATAGAAAATACTATTCATTATATGGGATAGCTTTCTGGGAAGGGGTAAGAGAAGGATAATTATGGTGATGTAAGAAACACAAAATATCTATTAAAACATAAAAAAACCCCAGAAATTAAAGATGCACAAGCTACTTCAATCTACACTCAGAGGAGATGAAAGTTAATAGTCAATAGATTGCATTCAAGCATCTGACTTTCCTGCAATGAATAAATCTTTAATGACAAAAAGTAAGAATTTTTGGTAATATATTTCTTGTGTTACAAAAGCAGGCAAGTGGCACTCCTCTTACAGTTTCTTTTTCTAATGAGGTTATCATGACTCCTGCATAAAACTTTCTATTTAGAAGAGGCAGTAGAAAGAACATGGACAATTTTGGGTCAGATTTAAATTCAAATTCTGACTCGGCCATTTACTACCTCTGAAACTTTGGACAAGTTGTTTAATCAATCACCAAGCACATACTAGGTGTCAGACACTTTGTACTTGGACTCTAGGTCTCATTTTTCTCAGCTACAAAATGAAGTAATAGGACTTCATAGTTCTCCCTCCAGCTCTCCACCTTTGATTCTATAATCCCACTCATTTCTTTACTTGATTATTTTCAGCACTAATTAATCTCCTCCTCCTCCTTTAAATCTATGCCTGCCTCCATCTGATGCTACAGAAGAGTGGTCTAGGCAAGCCAGGGCCCTACATTTTGGTACTTAATACATGATGATCCCCTGAGTAGCAACTATTGTTATCTATTCAGTGTAGTATGGCATAGTAGATAAAGAGTTGGACTTGTAATTGGGCAGTTAACACACATAGAAGCTCTGTAATCATAGGCAAGTCACATTTTGGAGCCTCAGTTTCCATGTCTGTACAATAGGAATAAATATATCTAGGTGGCATAGTAGATAGAGTGCTGGTGCTAGAAGCAGGAAGACTTTTATTCACTAGCTTAAATCTGGCCTCGGATACTCTATGTAACCCTGGGCAGGTCACTTAAGTTGGAGAAGGAAATGACAAATCATTCTGGCATTAATCAAGAAAACCCAAATGCTGTCACACAGTCAGACTCAACTGAGACTGAAATGGGTCACCTCAGAAAACGAGTCCAGACAGCCAGAAGTTCAAATTAGTGGAACCAATATTTATTTATCAATCTATTGATTAATCAATATACCTAGCTGGTCAGGGCAACTTTCCTAATGAGAGCTGCACTAGACTAAAATTACAATGCAGTTTTTATAGGGTGCAGATACAAAGCAAATGTTCATAATATGAGAAATAACCTTGAGGAAGAGCAGGCAAACCTTATCGTCTGAAGCTATTTTGGTAGTGGCATGGATTCTGGGACTTTCCACCGTATATTTCATCCTGGACTGTGAGGCAGCTATAGGGAGTTTCTCATGAATCCTGAGCTGACTGACCTTCACAGAAAAGCTCATTTTGATTTTTACTTTTCCCCAGGGAAAAATAGGTTTTCTGGACAATGACTCAGTTTACCTCACTTCAAAACAACTGAAAAACAACAACAAAATAGGGATATTACCTGCTCTATCTACCTCAAAGTTAACCATAACATTTTAAGATTTACTTTTTTTGAACTTAAATTTAATTTAAGTTTTAAGCTTAAATCTTTGGTAAACATTCAAGATTGAATTGTTATTGTGTTTTGTATTTAAAGATGCATAGTTTCAATGCTCTTCCCTGGACCATACCAGCCCAATTCAGGAACTCCGCTCAACAAATATATTTGCTGAATGCTGACTATGTTCAAAGTTCTCTGGTAGAATAATTCATCCTTAGAGGAGTATACCTAATAGAATTTTAAAAAATTAAAAACCATTGATGAAAGACTATAGTCAGTAGGGGAGTCTGGCCCCATAATGGGGGGGTGTCATTAAAGAAATAGACAACTCACCAAGTCCTGTATAATCTTCTAAGTGGTAAAAAATAGTAAGATTTCAGGACTTAACTACAACCAATCAAAAACAAAAGTTCCTTGGTTGCCATGCAACCAATCAAATGGTACATTTTAAATGGTTCAGGTTGGAGCCTGCATCAGCTGCAGATGCTCCATCCTTTCTGGAGTGTTAGAATGCATCACTGGCTTTAGCCAAAGCAGGGTGGAGCTCCCTTCTTTGGGTCTGTGCACAGATTGGCCCCACTTGGGGGCCACTCCCAGAAGGTGGAAAGAATTGTTCATCTTGCCAATTACACAAACAGACTATTTTTCCCCCCTTGACCTCTCTATGTTTGTTTTGCCAGCTTCCTTTTATGCTGTCAAAAAACTTGACCTTTAAGTCTGCCTGACTGATAGCACATCAGGACGTCAAAGGATGGTCCAGGACACCTCCTGTCTCCATCACACAGATGTCTCCTAAGGCTAACAAGCTCTTCGTGTTGCTGCCTCTGAACATGCTTTGATGTGCCTAACAAGGAAGCTTTTTATGTGTCAGAAAGGCAAGAGGAAAAACATACTCCAGAGCCTTCAGCAATATGTATTATTGTCTGAAGCTCACCAAAGATGTCTTATTTTAGGGACACTGAAACACTTAGAGACAAAAGAAAAAAAGAAGTCCAAACTACATGCTTCCAAAGGACCAGCTCCATTTCATAAGCGACCTGTAATGGGTAAGATCCAGCAAAGGGTTTATTTAGATGCAAAAAAATTTTTAAGGTCTCAGATTTCATACAACATTTTTTTCTGTTGGACCTCACATTATAAAGCTGTGAAGAAGGACTGTGATATACTATTTTAGGGCTAGAAGGGTTAACAGATTCTTATATATCATCAATCTCATTTTCCTTCATCTCCTTGTAGTATATACAGATGTCAATTAGCACTCTTTCTGAATAAATGCCCTCTCCTCTCATAGAATCTATTGTTCTGCTTTCAGCTGGTTCTATCCCAGCCTCTATGACTTCTCTTTCTTGATCTCCTTCACTGATAAACCATCCTCTTCCTGAACCTTAAGTATGAATGTCCCTTGTGGTACTCACCTGGGCACCTTCTTTCTTCTCTATGGTCTTTTCAATATCTAATTCCACTTTTCTTTCTGCCTGATGAATAGCTTCACCTGGATTTTCAGCACAGAGCCTGGCACAAGGTAGGTATTATATAAATGTTAATTATTATACCTGTTGTCATGATAGTAATGATGATGGTATACTGGTATATCAAATTCAGTTATGCTCAATATCTTTTTTCCTAAATCCATCTCTTCTCCAAACTTCTTTATGATAGTGGAATTATTAAAGAAAGGAAAGAAATAAGCATTAACATAATAACCACTATATGCAAGGCACTGTGCAGTGCTTTTACAAATTTTATCTCATTTGATCCTCAGAGAAATTGAAACAAACAGAGGTTAGGTGTCTAACCCAATGTCATATAGCTAAGTGTCTGAGACTAGATTTAAACTCAAGTCCTCCTACAACCTAGGTGACTCACCAGTATTTCTGACTTCCATCATCAATGCATAAGTCATGTTTCATTTCACTCTTATTTTCTATATCTAGAGAGTTGCCAAGTCCTGGTGATTCTACATTCAGAATCTTTCTCACATCTATCACTTCTTCTCTACCCATGCTGTCATTGTCCTAATTCAGTCTTTATCATCTTTTGTTTATACTGTTGAATTAGCTTCCCAACAACTTCCTTATCTTTGGTTTCTTTCCACTCCAATCCATCCTTCACAGAATGAATAAAATAATTTTCTTAAGGCAAAAGAATGACTACGTCACTCTATTATTCAAAAGTTTTTTTTTTAATATCTTCTCATTGCCTATAGGATAAACTACAAAATAAAATGATTAATATAGAACTGGAAGAAATCTCAGAGGGAATATATTTCAACACCCTCATTTTAGAGATAAAAAAACTGAGGGTCTAGGTGGCTAAATATTGTATCCCAGTTGTGCAAGTAGCATATATCAAATGTAAGTTCTCTGACTCCATAGATCTTTTTTTGTTTTCCTGTGTGATACCATGTTGACTCTCAAACTACTTATCTTGAAATTAAAATGCCATTCATAGCCTGGTTCTAGTGTATTTTTCCAGGTTTATTTGACTCTTTACTTTCTCTAACTTCCAGCATTGTTGCCTTATCTCATCTTACTCTCTCCATTCTCTCCAACCCTCTACCACTCTAGTATGACAGAATATTCAATTATTGGCCAATTCTAATTGTATTTTTAAAGTATTTTATTATTAATAATATGGAAATATCTCTTGCTCAATGGCATATGTAAAACCCAATGGAATTGGCTGGTTGGCTATGGGGGTGCTGGGGGGAGGGGAAGGAAAGAACATGAATCATGTAACCATGGAAAAAATATTCTAAATCAATTAATTAAAAAATTTCCGAAAAAAGTATTTTATGTCAAAATTTGCCTCTCTTTAACACCTATTTATATTTCCTAATTTTATACTATTGAGCCATAAAAACTGTCCATTCCTTTTTTCACATTACAACTCTAGAACTATTCAAAGGCGATTTAGTCTTATATTCTTCAGATTAAATGCTCTTACCCACTCTAACTTTTCTCATAACATTTTTCTATGCCTTTTACTATCCTTTTCACTTTCATTCCACTAGACTTTGATTTGTCAATGTCCTTTTCAAAACATAGTAGCCAAGACTGAACATAGTGCCTCGAATAAGTGATGTTTCTGTGCTTCAAAGGAGATTTAGATTTGGGGCTCAAAGGGATTTCAAAGAGTTTATCCATTCCTCAATACCTCATTTTGTAGAAGAGGACAACAAGGCCCTAAGAAAATGTTCAAGTTTGACTTGTCCAAGTTTACACAGGTAATAAAGACAACATTGTTAATGAAAATGATGAGCAATGTTATCCTCAAGAAGATAAGATAATGCGTTCACTTGCCCTGATCAGATATGTACTAGTCATCATCACTTTTCAAATACAGAATAAACAAGATGGAGTAGGGCTATTATGTTCAATGATCATGAAACTATGCTTCCTTTAATTTTATCCAACCCAAGTTTGTATTATCTACTTTGGCAGCAATTTCTCACTGTGCACTTATGTAGAACTTGTGGACAAATACCCACCCCACTCCCAAAACTTTTTCACACAAACTACAGTCAAGTTAATCTCTTTGATCCAGATCAGGAATGGTTCAGGGTTTATTTAAAGGACACAAAAAAACCAGCCCTGACAAGCCCCCACTTTTGATGATTCAGTTATTCCTGAGCCTCTAGTGCCAAAGAGTTTGTGGTACCATTTGAACAGTAAAGAACCCTTAGGAAATTTGTCAGCACAGTTAACAGAGACATAAGTAGGATGGAATAAGTAGATCTAAGCCCAGAGCATCAAAATTCAGAAAGTACAAATTAGAATAAGCATTTAAAGATATTATACAGTTCTAAAATTTGTTTTATATATATATATATAAATATATATATATGTACATATACATATATATATATATTTAGAGTACTTTTATTTCTTCAGCAATATAGTTATCAAGAATTATTCATTAGGGGGCAGCTGGGTAGCTCAGTGGATTGAGAGCTAGCCCTAGAGACGGGAGGTCCTAGGTTCAAATCTGGCCTCAGACACTTCCCAGCTGTGTGACCCGGGGCAAGTCACTTAACATCCATTGCCCACCCTTACCACTCTTCTGCCTTGGAGCCAATACATTGACTCCAAGACAGAAGGTAAGGGTTTAAATTTTTTTTTTAAAAAGAATTATTCATTAACTAAGAAACTTCCAGGTGAGAGATTTCCTCTCCGATCCAGTCCCAGTGGCCACAAAATAAGTAAGCATTTTTTTTTACTGTAGCTCTACTCCAACCTGTTCCTACTCATGTGATGGTGTCTCTATCAATGGACCTAAATAGCTAGTTCTACTGTAAACAAGAATATGAATACGTTCAAACTAAATCTATATATTAGAGAACATTTTGAACATAATGAAAATTTTAAACTTGCTTTTTTTCCCCAGTAAGGAGAGAAATATAGAAAATAGTGTCACTTTCAGAATATCTCACAATTTGAAACCCATTAGACACTCACTTCTACAAGCAAAGTCCAGGTATTTGTCAAGGCAAAATGCCATATTTATTGTACATCTTCTGGCACAGGATGAGCTTAGAGCAAAGGAGGGCTGGTATGATCGCTATCTCTTTCTACCTTAGTCTTTCTAATTTACCCGTACAGCCTGAGCTAAGCACTTGAGGAACCAGTTAAGGTCATTCTTTATTGTAGTATTTATGTATTTCTTAACCATCAACCTGTATAAAAATCATACTACCATTTTTATTAGATTACTATTATGTGAATGATGAAATTTTTGAGGAATTCACTTCTAACTTCATTTTCCCATGAGTTTTGAGGCTTTTTCTGAGCTATGCCAAATTGAATAATTAGTGCTTTTGAGGAGCACATTCTCATTATAGCAGAATTAACTGTATTTACTCAGGTTTTCTGTTTACCTATAAACAAGGAGCATCCTACTGTGTCTTATCTATGCACGGGGCTAGTGTTTGAGGTCTCCCTCCACTGTATGGTTGATTTGAGATTATGTTTAATATTTTTTCCCCAGGTAGCCTGGGGTAGTTTTTGCGCTGGGTGCCAAATTTTCTGGCTATGGCTCTGCCTGAAAATATTGATTTGATGTTCCTAGAAGTAAGTAGAGGTCTCTAGAAACAATCAGCTCTAGTATTTGTGAAATAAGGATGCCCCAGGGCTGCTGCTAATAAAAACAATTTCCCTCAACAGAAACAGGTCTCAGAACAGTAGTAGAGAAAATGACCACTTATCTCCATACCTTTACTACTATAATGTTTGTCCTCCTTTTATGTATCATCATTGAAAGATGTTACTGTAAAGGGGGGGGAGCCAAGATGGAGGAGTAACTAGAGCAGCAGCTCCTTGTCACCACAAGAATCCTCTTCGATCAAGATTAAAATATTGCCACAAAAAAACAAAACAAAACAAAACAAAACAAAACAACAAAAAAAAAACAGGAGGGAAAGAATCAATAAGCAGGCAGAGTGAAACAATTTTCAAGAAAAGAAAAACCCAAAAGGTAGGCAGACAACATCTGGGGCACTAGGGTGAAAGTAGAGCAGAACCAACAAGAGGCTATAGCAAGGAGTGAAAAGCAAACCAAGAATAAACTACATACACATATATCCCACCCCCACCCCACAGCTGCTGTCATAGGTTCTAAACTTAAGCCCAGATTCTGCCTGGACAAATAGTAGTCTAAGCCAACCCACACCCCCTGAAATTTCAAACCTGTGAAGAAGTCCAGAGTCCCAGTCCAGGGCACTCTGGGTTGAAGGGGGCCAATCCATGTGGGCCCAGAGTGAATCCAGGAATCCCACTCTGGGCTTGGGATGAGGACACAGTTCACGGAGGGAGCTCCCCAACCACCCAGATCTTTTTGCCTCAAACTAAGGGTGGAGCTCCAGGAAAAGGCAATCAATGGTGTGCCTGACTGGATCAAGTATACAGTGAGACTCAAAACTTGAGCCTAAGCCTGGGGCTAGAATTTGATCAGCCCCTGACATGATCAAGTTCAGAGTGAAATCAAAAGCTTATACCCAAGCCTGAAGAAAAACTTTAAGTTATCAGAACCTCAAGGGTCAATTGAATCAGCATGGGGAGGGGATTTTTAGAGCTCACAGCTCTCAGACCATCTGGCAAACTAGTAATAACCCAGAAAATAAGCTGAGGATAACATCAAGGACGGACTGAAGTTTAAGAGTGTACCCCAACTTTTGAGAAAACAGAGCTTACTTATAATTAGATAGGAAAAATGAGCAAAGAACAAGAAATGCACCTAACTCTAAAGAATTTTTTGAGGAGGCAAAGAGAAGGTACAGACACAGAAGCAAAGAAAACACATGCAAAGTTTAAAAAAATGGATTGGACACAGATTCTGGAAGAATTCAAAAAAGACTTCAAAAACCAATTAAGAGAGGTAGAGGAAAAGTGAGGAAGAGTAATGAAAGTGAAGCAAGAAGAAATGGGCCATTTGAAAAAGGAGAACCAAAAACAGACAGAGGAAAATCAGGTCTTAAAAATCAGAATTGACCATCTAGGAACTAATGATTTCATGAGAAATCAAGAAACAATAAAGCAGAAATAAAGGAATGAAAAAAAAACAGAGAAAAACATCAAATATCTTATTGACAAAACAACTGACATAGAAAATAGATCTAGGAGAGGCAATCTGAGAATTATTGGACTACCTGAAAGCTATGATCAAGAAAAAAACACTGGACATCATATTATAAGAAATTATCAAACAAAACTGCCAAGAGATCCTCAAACAAGAAAATAAAATTGAAATTGAAAGAATTCACAGATCACCTCCAGAAAGAAATCCTCAAATGACAACTTCCAGAAATGTAATAGAGAATTCAAGAGTTACCAAGCCAAGGAGGAAATACTCCAAACATCCAGAAAGAAACCATTCAAATACCATGGAGCTACAATCAGGATCACACAGGACCTAGTGGCTTCTACATTAAAGGACTGGAAGTCATGGAATATGATATTCAGGAAGGCAAAAGATTTGGGTGTATAAGCCAGAGTCACCTATCCATCAAAACTGAGTATATTCTTTCAGGGGAAAAAAATAGACATTCAACAAAATAAAGATTTCCAAGCATTCCTAAGGAATATGGGAAGCCCAAAAAGGGAAAAATGAGAAAGATAAAATTTAAGGGGCTCCTTAAAATCAAAATGGTTATATGTCTACATGGAAAGAGGATTTCTATAATTCTCAAAAATTACTCTTACTAGTAGAGAAGATAGAAGGAATTTACTCAGAAAGAGGTTGGAGAAGTAAGCTGATTATGATGATATGATTCATGTGATGATATATGATGATATGATGAATGTGTAAATGTGATGATATGGAATGATATGTATGATATGATATGATATGTATGCATATCAATGATTTGTAAAAAAATCAATCAAGGCCTGAAAGAAAGTTGCATTGAGAGAAAAGGGAAGAGAGAAATAGAATGAGGTAAATTATATAACATAAAGAGTATGAGGATTAAAAATTAATGATTTGACTAAAATATATGAAAATTATAAATAATAGTAGTGATTATTGATTCAAAGTATTAATGCTCACAGTCTAAATGAATTTAATAGTTTTTATCTACAAAAGAGGTGGAAAGAGTGAAAGCAAAGAAACACAAAAGGGTAGAGAAGACATTAGCCTATCTAACTAAATATTGCTCTGGTGCTCAACTCAGCCAGGACTTGTTGACCTTAAACCAGAATTAAACTCTGTCCAGAAGACAGGAAGGGAAAATCATGTATCCATTTGCCCAAGTTTCCTATAAGAGGCAGGTTAAGACAATAACTCAAGCTGAATGTGACTCCTGAGGCCAACTTTCTTCCTTCTTCTTGAAGCTGACTTCCTCCTTGAAGTCCAGCTCCTTCTTGAATCCAACTTCCTTCTTGAAGCCAACTCTCCTAGCCCCAGAAATTCAGGTCCTTTTATAATGGCTTTGTCCCTTCCCTTCTTCGCAAAAGCCAATAACAGCTTCCAAATTGTCCAGCACTTCCCAGGGGAAAGTTTTGTGGGAACCACTTCTCACCTTCTGGAGAGGTGAATACTCATGAAAAGATTTCACAGATTCCTGACTGATTGAGGTGAAAGGGTAGAGAGCTCCTCCACCTAGTGCTAAGTGGGGTATTCAAGCTTTTGTTGATTCAATTCAAAAGTAGACAAAGGTGGGCAGCTGGGTAGCTCAGTGGAGTGAGAGTCAGGCCTAGAGACAGGAGGTCCTGGGTTCAAACCTGGCCTCAGCCACTTCCCAGCTGTGTGACCCTGGGCAAGTCACTTGACCCCCATTGCCCACCCTTACCACTCTTCCACCTATGAGACAATACACCGAAGTACAAGGGTTTTAAAAAAAAAGTAGACAAAGGAAAGTTAATCCTGCCTTCACAATCTAGTGATATACTAAGTAAGGGTACTTAAGTTATTGTTAACCAAGTGTTAACTCAAAATAGACAAAGGGAATAAAGGATTCTCTTTCAGAAGAGTAAACTCAGAATAAACAAAGAGAACAAAGAATTCCCTTTTTACAAGAGGCATGAAAAATCTTTACAGAGAGGGGAGGATAAGAGTGGTGACAGGCAATGCTTAAACTTTACTCTCATTGTAACTGGCTCAGAGAGGGAAAACCAAGTATACTAAGTGGAGTATAGAATTCTATGATAAGACAGGGGAAAGGGGAGGTAATTAAAAAGGAGAAGTGGAGGGGTGACAAAAAACAAAATACTGGTAAGGAGGAACAGAGTAAAAGGGAATAGAGCACAATCTAAAGGGGATAATATGATGGAGGGCAATACACAGTTAGTAAACATGACTCTAAATGTGAATGGGAGTAACTCACCCATAAAATGGAAGCAGATAGTAGAGTAGATTAAAAACCAGAATCCTACTATATGTTGTTTACAGGAAGCACACTTGAGGCAGAGTGACACACCCAGATTCAAAGTAAAAGGCTGGAGCAGAATTTATTATGCATCATCTAAAGTAAAATAAGTATGAGTAGCAATGATAATATCAGATTAAGCTGAAGTAGAAACTGATCTGATTAAAAGAGATAAGTAAGGAAATTACATTTTATTAAAAGGTACTATATAAACAATGAAGTAATATCATTACTAAACATTTATGCATCAAACAGTATAGCATTTAGATTTTTAAAGGAAAAATTGAAGGAGCTCAAGGAGGAAATAGATAACCTCCCCCTTTCAGAACTAGATAAATCAAAGCAAAAAATAAATAAGAAAGAAATAAGGGAAGGGAATGAAATGCTAGAAAAATTAGAGTTAATAGATATCTGGAGAAAATTGTACAGTGATAAAAAGGAATATACCTTCTTCTCAGTAGTACATGGTACATATGCAAAGATCAACCATGTTCTAGGGCATAGAAATATTGTAACCAAATGCAGAAAAGCAGAAATAAGAAATGCAACTTTTTCAAATCACAATGCAACAAAAATTACAATTAATAAGGGTCCGTGGAAAGGTAAATTTGAAATTAATTGGAAACTGAATAATCTTCTTCAAAACTAGTGGGTCAAAGAAGAAATCAGAGAAACAGTTACAAACTTCATTAAAGAGAATGACAATGAGGAGACAATATAGCAAAATCTATGGAATGCAGCCAAAGCAATACTCAGGGGAAAATTTATATCACTGAGTGCCTATAGCAACAAAATTGAGAGGGAACAGTACAATGAATTGGGCTTGCAACTTTTTGGCAAAATGAACAAATTAAAAATCCCCAGAAAAAAACTAAATTGGAAATCCCAAAAATTAAAGGAGAAATGAATCAAATTGAAAGTAAAAGAACTATTGGATTAATAAATAAGACTAGCAGCTGGTAGTTTGAAAAAAAAAACAAATAAAGTACTACTTAATCTAATAAAAAATAGAAAGAAGAGAAGCAAGTTAACAGTATCAAAGATGAAAAGGAAGATCTCACCTCTAATGAAGAGGAAATTAAGGTAAGTATTAAGAGCTATTTTGCCAAATTATATGGCAATGAATGTGAAAATCTAGGTGAAATGAGTGAATATTTACAAATATATAAATTGCCTAGATTAACAAAAGAGGAAATAGAATACTTAAATAATCTCATCTCAGAAAAAGAAATTGAAGAAGCCATCAAGGAACTTCCTAAGAAAAAATCCCCAAGGCCAAATGGATTCACAAGTGAATTCTATTGAACATTTATAGAACAACTAATCCCAATACTATACAAATTATTTGACAAAAGAAATGAAGAAGTTTTACCAAATTCCTTTTATTACACAAATATGGTGTTGATTCCAAAGGCAGGCAGACCAAAAATAGAGAAAGACTTCAGCAAGTTATCACAAGGATTATTCACTATGATCAGGTGGGATTTATAACAGGAATGCAAGGATGGTTTAATATTAGGAAAACCATCCACATAATTGACCATATCAATAACCAAATCAACAGAAATTACATGATTATCTCAATAGATGCAGAAAAAGCCTTTGACAAAATATAATACTCATTCCTATTGAAAGCACTAGAAAGTATAGGAATTGAAGGGCCATTCCTCAAAATAATAAACACTATGTATTTAAAACCATCAGCAAATATCATCTGCAATAGGAACAAATTATAAGCTTTCCCAATAAGATCAGGAGAGAAGCAAAGATGCCCATTATCACCTCTATTATTTAATATTGTACTAGAAACACTAGCAGTAGCAATTAGAGAAGAGAAGAAAAAGAAATTGAAGGAATTAAAGTATGCAATGAGGAAATTAAATTATCACTCTTTGCAGATGATGTGATGGTATACTTAAAGATTCCTAGAAAATCAACTAAAAGGCTAGTGTAAATAATTAACATTTTTAGCAAATTTACAGGGTACAAGATGAACTCACATAAATCATCAACATTTCTGTATATTTCCAAGAAAATTCAGCAGCAGGAGTTAGAAAGAGAAACTTTAAAATCACTCTGGACAATATAAAATATTTAGGAATCTATCTGCCAAGACAAACACAGAAATTACATGAGCACAACTACAAAACACTTTTCACATGATTAAAACTAGATCTAAACAATTGGAAAAACATTAATTGCTCATGGGTAGGATGAGCTAATATAATGAAAATGACAATCCTACCCAAATTAATTTACTCATACAGTGCCATACCTACCAAACTACCAACAAATGTTTTTATAGAATTAGAAAAAAATTATAACAAAGTTCATATGGAAAACACAAGATTAAGAATATCAAGGGAAATAATAAAAAAATGTAAAGGATGGAGACCTAGCAGTACCAGATCTTAAACTGTATTAAGCAGTGCTCATCAAAACTATATGGTACTGGCGAAGAGACAGAAGGGAAGACAAATAGAAAAGACTAGGGATAAATGTCTCCAGTAAGCTAGTGTTTGATAAACTGAAAGAACCCAGTTTTGGGGATAACTCACTTTTTGACAAAAACTGCTGGGAGAATTGGAAAACGGTAAGGGAGAAATTAAGCTTAGAACAACATCTTACACCTTATATCAAGATAAATTCAAAATGAGTAAATGACTTAAACATAAAGAGTGAAATCACAAATAAATTAAGTGAACATAGAATATTAAAACTGTCAGATCTGTGGGAAAATAAGGAATTTAATACCAAGCAAGAGACAAGAACATTACAGAATGTAAAATGAATTAAAAAAGGTTTTATACAAACAAAATCAATGCACACAAAATTAGAAGGAAAGAAACCGATTGGGAGAACATTTTTTATAACAAAACTCTCTGAAAAAGGTTTAAATTTCCCCAATATATAAGGAACTAAGTCAAATTTACTGAAAAAATCAAGCCATTCTCCAATCAAAAAAAGGTCAAGGGACATGAATAAGCCATTTTCAAATGATAAAATCAAAACTATCAATAAGCACATGAAAAAGTGTTCTATATCCCTCCTTATTAGAGAAATGCAAATTAAAACAACTCTGAGGTACGATCTCATACCTAGAAGATTGGCCAATATGATGGCAAAGAAAAATGATAAATGTTGGAGGAATGTGGTAAAATTGGAACACTAATAAACTGCTGGTGGAGTTGTGAATTAATCCATCCACTCTGGAGGGAAATTTGGAATTATGCACAAAGGGCTTTAAAAGAATGCCTGCCCTTTGATCCAGCCCTACCACTGCTGGCTTTGTACTCCAAAGGGATAAGAAGAAAAAATACTTGTATAAAAATATTTATAGCCGTGCTCTTTGTGGTGGCAAAAAATTAGAAAAGGGGAAGTGTCCATCAATTGGGGAATGGCTGAACAAATTGTGGTATCTGATGGTTATGGAATACTATTGTGCTGAAAGGAATAATGAACTGGAGGATTTCTGTGTGAACTGGAAAAATCTCCAGGAATTGATGCAGAGTGAAAAAGTAGAACCAGGAGAACATTGTACACAGAGACCAATACACTGTGGCATAATCAAATGTAACAGACTTTTCTACTAGTAGCAATGCAATGATCCAGGATGATCCAGAGGAACTAAGGAGAAAGAATGCTATCCACATCCAGAGAAAAGACTGTGGGAACAGAAATGCAGAAGGAAAACATGTAATCGGTCAAGTGGTTCGATGGGGATATAATTGGGGTTTTGATGTTAAAAGATCACTCTACTGCAAATATGAATAATATGGAAATAGGTTTTGAACATGTATAACCCAATTGAATTACTTGTCAGCTCCAGGAGGGAGGAGGAAAGAGGGATGGGGAAAAAACCTGAATCATGTAACCATGGAAAAATATTCTAAATAATTTTTTTTAAAATAAAGATATTGGATTTCTGGGAATATGGTGGCTTAGATGGAGTGAATCTTAAAACCTTTGCACCCTTACACCCTGAGATAGAAAACAATGTGCTTTGAGAAGAAAGAGGACCAAATCTAATGGGACAGAGCAGGGGGAACCCTACTGCAGAACAAATAAAGAGGTACGCCAAGAAAAAGGCTTCAGTTCTTGAACTGTTGGGTCTGAGGAAATAGAAGGGGAATCCCAGGATCCTGGGACACCTCCCCCACATGCTGTGCAGAGTCTCCAGGGGCCTAGGGAAATCTCAGGCAGGTGGGTGCACAGTCCAAAGAGAGGGCCTTGCTGGCAGTGGACTCAGAGGAGTTAAACACATACACTGGAGAGGTGACTGGAGGAGAAAAACAAAAAACACAGCAAAAATGCCCAGAAGATGGTGGTTTAGAGAGAGCCAAATTCCAGACCTCAGAAAGATTGGCTTCCTCATACCGAGATAGAGAACACAGGGCTTCAAGAGGAAAGAAAACCAGTTCAAACACAGTGGGCAGTGCATGGGGACCCCACTTTTGGAGAGCTCAGTTCAGCAAAAAAATGCTCCTTCTTGTCCCCCCATGTTTTTGTTTGTTTGTTTGTTTTTCCCTCCTCTTGAGGTTTTAGCCTCAGGGCAGATTAAGCAGTAAGATTAATCCAATCAACACAGGATTAATCCCAACAACTGGACAGACAAGAAGTATTCATAAGGCAGAGAAAGTAACTACAAACCTCCATTGCTAGCTGGGGGAAGATCTTCCATCAATGATCATTATATAAATCTGCTCAAACTAGCAGAACAAGGAAGGAAAAAAATATGAGTAAGCAACAGAAAAAGAGAAAAGAAATGACAACTGACAGCTTCTTTCAAGGAAGTGAAAAGAGATCAAATGAAACAGAAATAGAAGAAGAGGAAGTAGTTGCAGCAAACTGGACACAGGCTTTTGAAGATCTCAAAATTCAACTTCAGGAACTCAAAAAGCAATCAAGAGAGGCTGAAGACAATTTGAAAAAGGAAATACATGAACTAAAACAATAAAATAAAGTCTTAAAACCCAAAATTGGCAAGCTTGAAAATGAAGCAAAGTAGGCAAAAGATGATCTACAAAGAAAATCAGACCAGAAGGAGAAGGAAGACCAAAAAGCCAGAGATGAAATTCAGTCTTTAAAAAACAGAACTCAACAACAAGAAGAAAATGACTTCACAAGGCAGTAAGAATATATTAAACAAAATTTTAAAAAAATTAAAAATTTAAGGAGAATATGAAACACTTCATTGAGTCAACCAAAGATCTGGAGATCAGAGCTAAAAGAGAAAACTTAAGAAAAATTGGTTTACCAGAAAATCATGATAAAAGAAAAAGTTTAGATAGCATATATTACAAGAAATTATCAGAGAAAATTGCCCTGAAGTTTTCGAACAAGAGGAAAAAGTGGAAATTAAAAGAATCCACAGATCATCTCCTACATTTAATCCACAACTGACAACTTCCAGGAATATTATAGCCAAATTAAACAACTACAAGATCAAGGAAAAAATATTACAAGCTGCTAAAAAGAAGTCATTCAGATATCAGGGAACCACAATTAGAATAACACAGGATCTGGCTACATCTACATTGAAGGACCAGAAAGCATGGAACACAATATTCCAGAAAGCAAGAGAACTGGGTCTATAACCAATAATTAACTATCCAGCAGAACTAACTATATTATTACAGGGGAAAATATGGTCATTCAAAAAAAATCGAGGACTTCCAAACATTCATCAAGAAAAAACCAGACTTAAACAGAGAGTTTGATGCCCAAACTCAGAACTCAAGAGAATCAACATAAGGTAATTAAGAGAATGGGGGGAGGAGAAAAACATTCTTTTCTTTAAGGGACACAACAAGTTCAATCAATTTGTATCCCAAGAAGAAAAAGAATATATTGGCAAATATTAAAAATTGTTATTACCAAAAGAGTAACTAGAAGAAGTTTACATAGAGGGAACAGGGACAAACTGTATAGGATGTAATGTCAAGCTATTATATGTGTGTGTGTGTGTGTGTGTGTGTGTGTAAATATATACAAAACTAGGGGAGGGAAGAAGGTAATAATAGGAAAAATAGGAAAACATACAAAAAGGAATAAATTTATATTCCATAAAGAAGTGCATGGGACCAACAGGAAAAAATAACAATACACTGTAAGGGTAAAGAGGTTAGAGAGAGGAAATAGTCAATACTTAAGTGCATTGAAATCAACTTAAAGAGAGAAGAACAATCAGATCCATTGGGACAGAGAATTGATTCACGTACTATATAGAAGTAGAAGGGTAACAAACAGACTGGTGGGAAGGGAAGCAATCCTAGGGTGGGAGAGGGCTTGGGGGGGGGAGCGGAGCATAGCTTTAATGAACAATAAGAGGGGAATAAGAAGGGAGGGGGAAGAAAGGGAAGTACAGCAAGGGAAGGGATTATAGGAACTCATTAAAAACAAAACACTGGTATAGAAGGAAACAGTAAAAGAATAAAGGACAGGACTAGGAGAGAGAATCAAAATGTCTGGGAATGCACAGTTAGTAATTATAACTCTGAATGTGAATGGGATAAACTCACCCATAAAACAGAAGCAAATAGCAGAGTGGATTAGAAACCAAAATCCTACCATATGTTGTCTACAAGAAACACACTTGAGACAGACAGACATACATAGAGTGAAAATGAGAGGATGGAGCAAAATCTATTGGGTGGCTATCATGATCTCTGACAGAGCCAAAGTAAAAATAGATAACATTAAAAGAGATAGGGAAGGTAACTACATCCTAATAAAAGGCAGTATAAACAATGAAGAAATATCAGCACTCAATATGTATGAACCAAAAGGTATAGCTTCCAAATTTCTAAAGAATAAGCTAGTGGAGCTCAAGGATGAAATAGTTAGCAAAACCATACTACTGGGGACCACAACCTTCCCCTATCAGATCTAGATAAATCAAACCAAAAAATAAATAAGAAAGAGATAAGAGAGGTTAATGAAACCCTGGAAAATTTAGAGTTAATAGATATATGGAGAAAAATAAATAGGGACAAAAAGGAATACACCTTCTTTTCAGCAGCACATGGAACATTCAAAAAGATAGACCATGTAATAGGGCATAGAAACATGGCAAACAAATGCAAAAAAGCAGAAATAATAAATATAACCTTCTAAGATCATAATGCAATAAAAATATTAGTAATAAAAAATATTAGTAAGGATACATGGAGAGGCAAACCAAAAACTAATTGGAAAATAAATAATATGATTCTCCAAAATAATTTAGTGAAAGAACAAATCATAGAAACAATTAATAATTTCATTGAAGACAATGACAATGATTAGACATCTTACCCAAACCTATGGGATGCAGCCAAAGAAGTTCTAAGGGGAAAAATTATATCACTGAGTGCATATATTAACAAATTTGGGAAGGCAGAGGTTAATGAATTGGGAATACAACCTAAGAAACTAGAAAATAAACAAATTAAAAATCCTCAGATGAAAACTAAATGAAAAATACTAAATATCAAAGGAGAAATTAGTAAAATCAAAAGTAAAAGAACTATTGAATTAGTAAGTAAGACTAGAAGCTGGTAATTTGAAAAAAACAGATAAAATAGACAAAGTACCTTTCAACCTAATGAAAAAAAAGGAAAGAAGAAAACCAAATTAACAGAATCAAAGATGAAAAGGGAGACCTCACCATTAATGAAGAGGAAATTAAGGCAATCATTAAAAACTATTTTGCCTAATTACATGGCAATAAATATAGCAATCTAGGTGATATGCATGAATATTTACAAAAATATAAATTGCCTAGATTAACAGCAGAAGAAATAGAATACTTAAATGATCCAATATCAGAAAAAGAAATTGAACAAGCCATCAAAGAACTCCCTAAAAAAAATTTCCAGGGCCTGATGTATTCACAAGTGAATTCTATCAAACATTCAAAGAACAATTAAACCCAATACGATACAAATTATTTGATATGATAAGCAAAGAAGGAGTCCTACCAAATTCCTTTTGTGACACAAATATGGTTCTGATTCCAAAGCCAGGTAGATCAAAAACAGAGAAAGAAAACTACAGACCAATCTCCTTAATGAACATAGATGCAAAAATCTTAAATAGAATATTATCAAAAAGACTCCAGCAAGTGATCAAGAGGGTTATCCATCATGATCAGGTTGGACTTATACCAGGAATGCAAGGATGGTTCAACATCAGGAAAACCATCCACATAATTGACCATATCAACAGTCTAACAAACAAAAATCACATGATCATCTCGATAGATGCTGAAAAAGCCTTTGACAAAATACAGCACACATTCCTATTGAAAACACTGGAAAGTATAGGAATAGAATGTCATTCCCTAAAAATAATAAACATTACATACCTAAAACCATCAACAAGCATCATATTCAATGGCAATAAATTAGAAGCCTTTCCAATAAGATGAGGTGGGAAACAAGGATGCCCATTATTACCTCTATTGTTGAACATTGTACTAGAAAAGCTAGCAGTAGAGATTAGAGAAGAAAAAGAAATTGAAGGTATCAAAATAGGCAATGAGGATACTAAGCTATCACTCTTTGCAGATGATATGATGGTCTACTTAAAAAATCCTAGAAAATCAATTAAAAAGCTAGTAGTAATAATCAACAACTTTAGCAAAGTGGCAGGATACAAAATAAATGCACACAAATCATCAGCATTTCTCTATATTTCCAACACATCACAGCAGCAAGAGGCATAAAGAGAAACAGCATTTAAAATCACCCTAGACAATATAAAATGCTAAGGTATCTATCTACCAAAGCAAACAGAGGAATTATAAGAAAACAACTACAAAACATTTTCCAAACAATTAAAACTAGATCTAAACAATTGGAAAAACATTGATTGCTCGTGGGTAGGATGAACTAACATAATAAAAATGACTATTCTACCCAAATTAATTTACTTATTCAGTGCCGTACCTATCAAACTATCAAAAAACTTTTTTACTGAATTAGAATAAACTATAACAAAGTTTTTTTTGGAAGAACAAAAGATGAAGAATATCAAGGGAAATAATGAAAAAAAGTGAAGGAAGGTGGCCTAGTATTACCAGATATTAAGCTATACTATAAAGCACTGGTCGTCAAAACAATATGGTACTGGCTAAGAGATAGAAGGGAGGATCAGTGGAATAGACTTGGGGTAAGTTACATCAGCAAGACAGTGTATAATAAACCCAAAGAGCCCAACTTTTGGAACAAAATCCACTATTTCACAAAAACCGCTGGGAAATTTGGAAAACAATATGGGAGAGATAAGGTTTAGATCAACATCTCACACCTTACACCAAGATAAATTCAGAATGGGTGAATGACGTGAATATAAAGAGGGAAACTATAAATAAGTTATGTGAACATAGAATAGTTTACTTGTCAGATCTCTGGGAAAGGAAAGATTTTAAAACCAAGAAAGTGTTAGAGAAAATTACAAAATGTAAAATAAATAATTTTGATTATATTAAATTAAAAAGGTTTTGTACAAACAAAAACAATGCAACTAAAATCAGAAGGGAAACAACAAACTGAGAAAAAATCTTTATAACAAAAAATTCTGACAGAAATCTAATTACTCAAATATAAAAGCAGCTCAATCAATTGTATAAAAAAATCAAGCCATTCCCCAATTGATAATCATGCAAGGGCCTTGAATAGGCAATTTTCAGATAAAGAAATTAGAAGTATCAATAAGCACATAAGAAAGTGTTCTAAATCTCTAATAATTAGAGAAAGGCAAATCAAAAGAACTCTGAGGTATCACCTCATACCTAGTAGATTGACTGAAATGAGAGAAGGGGAGAGTAATGAATGTTGGAGGGGATGTGGCAAAATTGGGACATTAATGCATTGCTGGTGGAATTGTGAACTGACCCAACCATTCTGGTTGGCAATTTGGAACTATGCTCAAAGGGCTATAAAAGAATGCCTGCCCTTTGATCCAGCCATACCATTGTTGGTGTTGTACCCCAAAGAGATCATAAATAAACAGACTTGCACAAAAATATCTATAGCTGCATTTTTTTTTGTGGTGGCAAAAAACTGGAAAGAGAGGGTATACCCTTCAATTGGGAATGGCTGAACAAATTGTATTATATGTTGGTGATGGAATACTATTGTGCTCAAAGGAATAATAAACTGGAGGAATTCCATGTGAACTGGAAAGACCTCCAGGAATTGATGCAGAGTGAAAGGAGCAGAGCCAGGAGAATGTTATATACAGAGACTGATACACTATGGTAAAATCGAATGTAATGGACATCTGTACTAGCAGCAATGCAATGGCCCAGGACAATTCTGAGGGACTTATGGAAAAGAACAATATCCACATTCAGAGAAAGAACTACAGGAGAGGAAACACAGAAGAAAAACAACTCTTTGAACACTTGGGTTGATGAGTACATGATTGGGGATGTAGACCAAAAAGGACCACACCAATGCAACTATCAATAATATTTAAATAAATCTTGATTGATGTTAAAACCAGTAGAAATGCAAGTTAGCTATGGTGAGGGGAGGAGTTTGAGGGGGTGAAGGGGAAAGTAAAAACATGAATCATGTAACCATGGAAAATTTTTCTAAAAATAAAACAATTAATTAAAAAAAAAGAAAAAGAAAAAAGAAAAAAGAAAGATATTAGTGTAACTCTATTACATTTACATTTTGTTTAAAGAAACACATAGCAGCATTCAGAGCCCTCTATAAGGGCTTTCCTAAAAGAAAGTTAGGAAGAAGCCCCAAATCCTCCTTGAAACCTGATACCAAATCTGCCCCCCAAATGAGGTGAAGCTTCCATTATGATTATTCAACTCACTGAAAGACTAGGTTACCCCAAATTAATCCATTTTCTTTCTGGTTTTTTCTACAGAAAGAAAAACCAATATGATCTCAAATTATGATCCAAGTAGAAAATAAAAACTATAGGAGGTACAGTAGGTTGCAAAATTAGGTCATTGTTTAAGATCTTTTCATTGTAATACAGACAGCATGGCACAGTGAGAGTTAGTCTTAGAGTTTATAAAACCTGAGCTCAATCATGGCTCTGAAACATAATGGTTATGTGACCTGGGAAAGTTCTTTAATTTTTCAGGGCCTCAGGCAACTTTCTAAGACTTTACGTTACCAATCTGCATTGGTAGAAGAAATTTCCTCCCTAGAAGTCACCTATATTAGAGAAATCACAGGTCTGATCCAACACAAACACACACTCCTACATCTCACGTTTCTGCCTCATAGAAGCCTTGTGACCTAGCCATGGACAATTAGCATGGTGATCATTACTGAGAAGCTGTGAGTTCCCCTGGCATAACGCCCAGTAATTAAGGTTTAACAGAATGAACACAATGAGCAAAAATGTGTTCTTTTATAGACTCCTACAAACCAATGCTAAGAAAGCCCAGAGTATTGATAAATACTCAGAGAATCTGCATTAAAAAGACTAATCAAGAATCTATCCATGAGGTACATCTATCCTCCTGTCCATAAGCATCAAGGTGTTACAGTAAATAAAGCACTTGTCCTGTAATTAGGAAGACCTGATTTCAGATCTAGCCTTAGACATTTACTATCTCTGTGACTCTGGGCAAGCTCTGGGCAAGTCACTTAACTTGTTTGCCTCAGTTTCCTCATCAATAAAATGAGGATAATAATAGCATGTGTATCCTAGAATAGTTGTGAGGATCAAAGGAGCTAATTATTGTAAAACACCTAGCACAGTGCTTAGTACATTGTAAGTGATATATATATGCTACCTATTGTTATTATTATTACTAGTTATCTGACTATGGGATTTGTATTTTATTGTAAAGGTAAAAGGGATCCACTGAAGTTTATTGGGGGCTGGAAGGAGGATGACATGGTCAGTCTGCTAAAGTCATGTCATTACAAACTTGAAATTCAAAATCAGAAAAAGTTACAAAGTAGAGCTTGATTTAGTGTTTTGTTGATTATCTAGATTTTAAAAAATGAATCAGAGGGGGCAGAGCCAAGATGGGAAGGAGAGGTAAGGAAATATCAATTCTTTCTGAGAATCCTCTCCAATCAACCTCAAAATAACACTTCAAAATGAATATTGGAGGGACAGAATGAACAAGATGGAGTGAAGCAATTATCCTGCAGAAAATAACTTGGAAGATAAGCAGAGAGGGTCTTGTTCTTTGGGGGTGAGAGGGGAGCACATGGCCCATGGCAAGGCTGGGCAGTACCCGCAGCAAAGCCATAGAGGATGCACAACAAGGCCACACAAAGGAATAACAGCACAACCCAACAGCAAGCCTTTCCTCCCCATCTCTACTGCTCCAGGTTCTGGATTTGGGCCAAAGCCACCTTTGAAACTCTAAGAACCTGCTTAATCTAACAGCAGAGCATCTATGTGCCTCACTGAGGGTTCAAGGTCTAGTTCAAGTCTCTGTTGAGACCCCAAGCCCTAATGCAAGGCGGTCTGAAGTGTGCCCATCTAATGCAAACCCAGCAAGCCCAGAGTAAGGTATAGAGTCTCTGCCCAAGCTTGCAATGAGGTTCTGCGCACCAGGGCAATACAGTATATGGTGCACCTGCCCAGTATACGCCAGGGTGAGGCCCAGAGCCCCTGTTCAAGCCTGAGGTAAGGATTGAACCACAAGTTGGCTCACAGCGTTCTATGATCTGCAAGACACTAGCAATCCCTGGGAAAAGCCTGAATCAGTGGTCGGAGGTAGCTTTCAGACCTCTTAGTCCAAAGGCCATCATACCATATTGAAAAAACTGAAATTTCTAGAAACTCAGAACTAGAGTTGAAGGAAGCAGCAAGGAAGAGCTGAAATATAAGAGAATGTACCCCTCTACCCTGAGAACAGTCTACCTTTAAAATAATAATAAAAGTCAAGAAAAGGAATGCTCTGCAGAAGAGATATGACAAGACACTTCCACCCCACCCCCCCTTTGCAGAGGAGAAAGTTCTCAAGTGTTGCACATTGTGTTTTCAAATTTCTTAATATATTGATAAGTTAAGTTGAAAAAAAGTGACTCAGAAATTGTTAATAATGCATATTAAATTTAAATGTGTATCATTGTTGTTGTCCCCATTTTACAGTTGAGGGAACCAAGGCAAAGGTTACTAAGGCTTGCTCAGCATCACACATCTAATGAATGTCTAAGAACTTAGGTCATCCTGGACCAGTGTTCTAGCCACTCTTCCACCTCCCTGCTTATTGGCAAAAAGAGCTGACTGGGACTCTAAAAGATTAATTTACTTGACTAGTGTCTCATAGTATATATCAGAGCAAGAATTTGCCCTGGTTCTTTATGACTCAGAAGCCAATTTACCATCTATCTTGCATCTACATTTCCTCTTGTCTCACAAATCACAGGCTTTTGAACAGAACTTTAGGCTTTAGGACTAGAAGGAACATCAGAAGTCATCTAATCAGCCTCATCATTTTACAAAAGAGGTCCAGAGAAGGGGAAATGACTCATCTGATGTCATACAGGGCCATTTTCAGTTACTATATCTGCAAATACAGCATGAACACACTATGTGCTAGTGACAAGTCATCAAAGGACACTCAGACCTTTTCTAAAATCCAATATCTTTAACTTTTATTTTATTATGACTGTAAACATCAACAAATACGGACATTTCCATATTTTAATAAAAATGGGAAAATAAAGATTGTACATGAAACCACGAGTCTCTATTATAGCTTAGTTTTCCTCCTGGGATAAATCAAGAAGGTTGTTCCTCAGGACTTTCCTTCCCCAGGTGCTATTAGTGTATAATTCCAGGAGATTTTGCTTTGTCGTGGCTCTCTCAACCTTTTGAAGCTCAGAGGGTCATAATGTAATCCATCTTTGATATTCATTTATCTAAAGACAGGGAAGAAGAAACAACAAAAGAAGAAGATCGCATGTGGTTTTGGAAACATGGCAAACTGGTGGGTCCTTCATTAAGAGGTTTACAATATTTCTTCTTCACTGGAAAATCTTTGGGGAAGAGAAATTTCATCGTTTTGTAACTTTTGCATACACACTCAATTTTAGCTCAACAATCAATTAGAAGACTTTTCTGTCACCATGAAGTAGATCAACAGGAAACAGTCACAGAATACCTGTGCATAGTCTGAAACAGGGTAAAAAGGTCTCTTTATCAAAAACTTTCTTTTGTTTTTGGTTTTGTTTTTCCAGCTTGCATGTCAGTACATGTAAGCAATATATTTTTTTCTGACATTTCACAACCCATATTCAATCTCTCCTTTCCACTCCTTCCCCATTCCCAAGATGGCAGGTGATATGATATAGATTGTACATACGTTATCATACAATACATATGTCCACATTCATCATGTTGTAAAAGAAGACACTTATTGCTTACACTAGAGAAAATTCATGGAGGAAATAAAGTATAGAATGGAATGCTTCAATCAGCATTCAAACTTCATCAGTTTTTTCTATGGTAGTGCATAACCTTTTTCATCATAAGTCTCCTGGAGTTGTCCTGGATCTTTGCATTGATGATAACAGTTAAGTCATTCACAGTTAATCATTGTACTTTATTGCTATGACTGGGTACAATATCACATACTTTCAGAAGCAGATTCACCAACCCTCCATGTGAATTGGCAGTAAGCTGATATTATTAGTCAGTCTCCCCATTTTGAAATAACCCCAAAATATGAAGTGGAGTTAAGAAAGCTAAGCCTACATGAAAATAATGTGCTTTTAGAAACTGGTTTTGCCCTAACTCTCTTTCCCATGACCTATTTGTTCCTGATTTTTAAATAGTCAAACACTATTAATTCTATGTTGACATTTCTGCTCAGAAATCTGTCGAGAGGCATGAAATCTGGAAATGCTCTGCCCACCTAGTCCCTGTGGTTTATAGAGATATACTATAAAACTGCCTTCTGTCCAAAGAAAAACTTTTCATATACATTCTTGACCTGTCTTTTTAACATGTCTTTTTCTTTTGTTAAACTGTAAGCTTAAGATCCTAGATGTCAGGAACCATGTCTTATTGTTTGCTATTATTTCCTTGCACATAGAGAAATTGAATGAATAGACAAATTTAAAGCTTTCTTTTTCCACAGCATGTCTCTCCTTTTGAATTTTTCACGGAGGCAGGTTTCTGTAGCAAATTCCTGTACCACTGAGGGAAAGTCTCACTTTAGATCATGCTCCTTCAGTGATTTTCTCCTTTGCGTATCCTTATTTTGAAGGCTACTCAGTTTCCATCTGACTTCTCTAGCTGCCCCTTTGATTCTTAGTGCCTATATTGACAACCTCAGGTTAATTTTGATTGAATGTATTTAATGACTTTGCAAGTTGACTTTTCAAAGTGTCAACCTTAGTTTGACACAGAGCAACACCTTTACATTATAAAATTATTTATGTGGACATCATATAGGCACATTTAAGGAAGTAATACAAGTAGTGAATAGAGAACCATCCTCGAAGCCAGAAAGAATTGAGTTCAAGACCAAAACAAACTTCCTTTATGACTCTGGGTGAGCCACTCAAACTTTGAGTGTTCTAATTTAGCCAATTGTCTGAGACTCTGAGCTGCAGAGAAGTTGCTGATGTGTATTAGTAAAGGAGATTTCCTCATCTGAGAATTCTATACCAATGAAATCATAGGTCCAGTTCCTATTCCTAAAGACCTTTATCCATAGTTAGGCATGGGATCATAGGATCTTAGGTTTAGATCAGAGATGATCCAATTCAACCCTCTCATTTTACATTTAGAAAAGTGAACCACAAAGAGGCTGAGGGACTTACCCCATGGGCACCAGTCTCTTTAATAAATGAGGTAGTGAACCAAATGAATACCAAGAATGCTAAAAAAAAGTATTTAATATTTGGTACTCTTTTCAAAGTTGACTTTCCATGTCTAGACTACTTTGCTTTCATTGATATTCTCACTGTCAGAGCTTGAGTTGAAGTCAAGTCACTTGCAAGAGATAACTAATAATAAGAATATGGGCATAATGCACATAAATCACTTTCAATATTAGGTTTTATTGATTGTGATGAAATGGATGAGTAAGAGCTAGCACTCCCTTCATTTATTTTGTTATATTAAGTAGCTTTAGCTTATTGGATTAGAGAGTGATTTATTTTATTCATTTATTAAAGCTGAGAATAGGGCACTATGATTGTTAGACTTCAGGTATTCTGGAAATTCTATTTCAATAAGTGCAGTCTTGATTAAGAGATGCTCCTATGCTGCCAATACCCATAATGCCACCAATGCATACTAGCTCACTCTCTATTCTATCCTCTATCAGGAGATCAGAGCTTACCCAATACTGGTATCTCACTGTCTGTCCTGCCACCATGTTTGTACCACTCCAGTCATGATTTTCACCTCTTCCAATCACCATTTCCTGCTCTTACTCTGTGAATAGAAATCAAATCAATATTATCATTGATTTCCCCTTGACTTTCTCACTGAGGTGAGTTTCTATAGTTTCTATACTATTAGTGATTTGGGAAAGGAACTGATAATCTGCTGTCCAATGATTCCACTTATGATTCCTGTCATTGACTACACCAAAACTCTTCTTCAGTCATCACTCTGTGTGATGGAGTATATCACATAAGGCAAGGACTCAGCTACAAAACCCAAATCTTTCTCCCCTCACTGTTGAGTCAGGAACTATCTTTTTTTTTCATTGAAATCCCCAACACCTAGCATAGTGACTGGCACATAGTAGAAACTTAATAAATCCTTGCCAATAATTTTGTATAGCACTTTGTTATTTACAAAATATTTCCCTCACACTAACCCTATAAGGGAGGTGAGAATTATTTTTCCTGTTTAACAGATAAGGAAAACTTAGTCATAGAGGTGAAGTAATTTGTCTCTAACAATAGATAAACCAGATATTCTATCTCCAAATCTGTTTTCTTGACACTAATCAAAAATGTCTTCCTCATTAAACTAAGTCAAGTAGTCTAATTCAAAACAAATTAAAAGGCTATGGAGCAATTGATGGGTATATTAGCATTGCTACCTGCATCACAAGGAGGGAACTAGGTATCTCAGTGGTTAGAGCACTGGCCTGGGGCCAGAAAAGCCTATATTCAAATCCAGCCTCAGATACTTCCTCACTGTATGACTTTGGATTAGTCACTTAATCTCTATATGCATAGGAGGCAGCTAAATGGTTCAGTAGATAGAGCATTGAGTCAGGACTCAGGACGATGAGTTCAAATGTGGCCTCAGACACTTTGTAACTATGTGACCTTGGGAAAGTCACTTCACTTCCAATGCCTGAAAAAGGGATCCACTGGAGAAGGAAATGGCAAACTACCCCAGTATCTTTGCCAAGAAAACTTCTTGGATCGAGAAGAATCACATACAACTGAAAGACAGGATGGCAACAACAATGACAAAAACTGAATAAATCCTAATCTTTCTGAGATTTAGTTGCCTTCATTGATAAATGGGGATAAGATTTAGACAAAGAGGGGCAGCCTTAGAGTTAGAAGGGCATGTGGTAAATATCTGCCTGTAACACACATTAGCTGAATGAGCAGGAAGAAGAAGCGATGGGCTTCTTAGTGTACCTGGAAACTCACTGAGTATTTAAGGTTCAGACAAATCCATAGGATCATAGTGTTCAAGATGGAAAAGAACTCAGATGCAGTCTAGTTTGACTTTGTTTTATAGATGAGTAATCTTATATTTAGAGGGTAAAGTGATTTGCCCATGTTCAAATACCTAGTAAGTGCTAGTAAGTGTCAGAGATAGGCGTTGAACCCAAATCTTGTTGATTCCATGTCCTAAATTCTAACCACTACCATTTGGATCAGTATTGCTGATTTATATCACTAGAGATAGTTTTTATACTAGGAATTCCCCACATTGAAGGAAACACACACACACACACACACACACACACACACACACACA
>NC_058130.1:217194445-217215105 GCF_016433145.1 Gracilinanus agilis
ATATATATGTATATATATATATAGAGAGAGAGAGAGAGAGAGAGAGAGAGAGAGAGAGAGAGAGATGGAGGGAGGGAGGGAGGGAAGGAGGGGAAAAGGGAAAGAGTACTATATTATAGCTTTTATTGTTTTGTTGTCATTTTTACTGACATGGTAAACAACTATGTTCTTATCTCCTGTACATTAGATACAGTGATCTGGTATCTTGCACATTTTCTCAGCCATCTTTGTAGAAGTGACTTTACCTGTTAGACTAATAAGAAGTGAAGAGTGATTGGGGTGGGAGCAGGAGCAACATGAAATGAGGAGAAAATGAGGAACATGGTCAATCTCCTATACAGGCAGAAAGCAGATAGCTGTTAACAGGATGTGAAATATATCTATGCTTCCAAAATACCTCCTATCAGTTGATCCTAAATGGCTAATTGAAGTATAAATACTACATGTGAGCAAGGATGACATTTGTAAGAAGGTTTTGTTGATGTGAGAGAAAAAGAGAAAAAAATAAAAGAAAGAAAAAAAAAGGAGAGGAGAGAAGAAAGAAGGGGAGGGGGAGGAGAGGAGGGAAGAGGAGAGGAGAAGAGAGAAAAAAAGAGGAGAGGAGAGAAGAAAGAAGAGCAGGGGGAGGAGAGGAGGGGAGAGGAGAGGAGAAAAGAGGAGAGGACAGAAGAAGAGAGGAGAGAGGAGAGGAGAGCAGAAGAGAGGACAGGACAGGACAGGAGAGAAGAGGATATAAATTTAACTATTTCACACTTTTGCTGAAAGCCCACCCTGTCCAAGAGTATGGGCCAAGAAAATTTATTCTGGGTCCCCAGAAATTCTGGCACATTCATCAGGGGATGATTTTAAGGTAAAGCTTTTCTTCTCCCATTGCCTGTGAATGAGGCCATTTTTTTTCTAGCTTTCAAGAAGCTTCCTTTGAAGAAATAAAACAGCAGATTTAAAAGCAGATGATTTATCACCAAGGATAGACCCTATGGTTAGGGCTGAATGGTGCAACCCTGCAATTTAGGCATCTATTAACGGTTATAAAGTTCAGGACCATGGTCCCCAAAACAGCCTATCTCAGGAGCACTCAGTTCCCAAAATATAGGTTACATGTGACTTTATGTAAGTGTATATATTCCTGTAATGATGATCTAACCCCCACCTCTTTCAGTTCATCTACTATTTGTCAAATGCCTATTCCACCTCTGAGAAAAAAAAAACATTTGAAACCAAAAAGCTTTTAAAATCAGAGTTATACCTGTCAATAAAAAAAAAAACACAACAGCAAGAATATTTCTGTCTTCAACATTTTAGGCCCATTAATTCTCCTCTTCTACCTAAGCACTTTCTCTGGATTACAAAGTAGAATATACAGATCCTTTGTGAATTGAGGGTCTTGTCAAAGAAAGTGGAAAAGATCAATATTATTCATTTAGAGTCAAAGCATGCTGGAAAAAGGAGGAACATTGTCTAGATCAACTAGTCTGAACTTTTTTTTAGAAGAGGAAACTGAGGTCCCTTAAAGAGAGATTTGTCCAAGGCTACATAATGAGTAAATGGCACAGTCTGAGACTCCTGACTTCTTGACCAGCATTCATTCCACTAACCTTTCTCTAAATTAAATGAGGGAATCTCAAGTCCCAGCTTGTCTGAAAGTCCTTCATAATTTTGTTTAGAGAAATATCTAATCTGATTCATTGTGAATGGAAATAGAGATTTAGGAAGTCTTGATTCAAATAGATCCATGCTATTAGCTCTAAACAATTTTAGTTTGAGACCAATGTATGATACAATTAGTTCTACTTGGGAATTTGTAGTCTTTTTTAGATCCTCATATTAAATCTTTATAGCACTTATAACTCTTCAGAGCACTTTCTCAGCGAATGATACCATTCATACCCACAAGGTTGTAAGATAGATATTAGAGAATCACAGAATCTTAGATTTAGAAGTAACATCATCTAATCCAACTCATGCCTCTTAATCATCCCCCAACAAGTATTCATCCAATCATTTAGCCTTTTTGAATATTTCAAGTGATAGGGAATCCACAACCTCTCAAGGCAACCCACTGTACTTTTGGACAGCTCAAAATGTTGGAAGCTTGGTTCCACTCCATTTCTCAAGCTTACATTCAGCTCTCTGTACCTTATACTCATTGCTCTTCATACTGGTCCCTAGGTCCAAACATAATAAGTCTAACCCTCTCTTCCATATGGCAGCCCCAAAAGGATTTGAAGATAGTTATCATGTCTCTCCACCCCCAACTTCCATTATATATCCATATTTGGGATATAAGAGGCTAAATGAATTGTACATTAATCAAATCTTCTATTGGAAAACCCTAACATGAGTTTCCTATGAAATATATAGAGAAACAAGATGACTGATAAAGAACAGTAGACTTAGAAGAGGAACCAAGATGACAAAATAGAGGAATGAAAGCTCAAATGCCTCTGAAAATCCTCTTTAACCAACTTCAAATTAAAGCTTCAAAATGAACACTAGAGTGGCAAAATGAACAAAGGGATGGGGTGAGACAATTTTCCTGCAGAAGACAACTTGGAAGTCTGTTTCACTGGGGTGAGAGGAAAGTGCAGTCTGAAACAAAACTGTACCAAGAAGCCTGGCTCAGGTGAATAGCAAGACCCACCATCACTGCTTGAGGTTCTAAATCTGGCTCCAGGACAGTAGTAAAACTCCAAAGCCCTGACTAAGCCAACAGCATAGCATCCCCATATCCTGTAAGTTCAGAGCACCAGAACAAACACCCAGTGAGGTCCTAAGCCCCAACAAAAGGCAGGTCACAATGTACCTGATCAGTATAAGCCCAAAGTGCAAGCCTGTAGTAAGGCTCCTAGTGCTAGTACAGAGCAGTGGTGAGTCCTCAAGTATTTTGAGCGCAGACAGTACCACATCTCACCTGGTCTTATAAGCCAACAGCAGGCCCTGAAGGAAAGAGCCCACAGGTCATCATACTTTTTAGAAGAACTGAAACTAGCAGAAGGGCATTTAAATTTCATCAGTATTCTCTTATAATATGACCAATATAGAAAAAATGCTTTCATAATAATACCTGTATAAATCAGATCAAAGTGCTTACCATCTCAGGGAGAGTGAGGGGAGGGGAAGAGAGGAAAATTTGGATCTTATAATTTCAGAGAATATATGCTAAAAATTATTATTGCATATAATTGGGAAAAATAAAAGTATTAAAAAGTTTTTAAGAACATACAGCTTAATTTCAATTGAGAAAACCAAGAAAAAAGTTACAATGGGTTATTTTTAGCTCAGGGAAGCTTAGGATAGACAGAGAGGTCTGTAGACACTGGAGTGCATGTTGGTCAAGAGTGCAGTACATCAGAAGTATCAGTAGGGAGCAGTCAAATGCCCAGGGGCATTAAGAGGACTAGCTACCTGGTAAAAAATAAATTCTAAGGAATCTTTTTACTAACTCTAGCTACAGGATCAGGTGCTATTAGGTAGCTCTGTTGCCCATTACTAATTTTCAGGTCATAATTCTAGGGTAGAGATGCACTATGACAATTACAAGGGAGCAGAGATCTTATCTGTATAAGGAGTAAGGACGAGTTCCAGAATCAGAGTTGTTGGGGATTCAGTTCTAACTTTTGGTACTGTACATAAGCATATATAGAAATAAACCTAGCAAAGAGATCAAAATGAAGGAATAAGCAGTAGTTCAGTGCCTCTAAACATATAAAATTTAAAAACCTATAAAAGTGGGCTAAGTGACTGATTCCAGGATCAATCTATAGAAATTCAACCACCCATAAGCCAATAGTCCCAGATCAGATCAAGAATATACAGACCAGGAAAGCAGTGAGGAAGTATCTTCCCTGATCACAGTACTTTGGAAGCAGCAAAGTCTTATAGGCACTCAGACTGTTAGGAAAATAGCAGGACACACAAAACAGAAAGGCTTACACCAGACATTTTTGCCACAGAGGTACCCAGGGCCTCATGCTAACATAAAGTCCAAAGTCAAGAAGAAAAAAGTTGGAAACATGAGTAAACGAACAAACAAAAAAACATAATTGGCCATCAAAAGCTACTATGTTAACAGAGAAGTCCAAGAAGGAAAGAATAAAACAATGACATGAAAACATTTACAAGCCTTAAGAAATCCTCAAAGAAAAACAGAGATTATACCAAAATTCAACAAAAATTCCTAGAAGAGTTAGAGATGAAAAAGAGAAAACATTGTTTTAAAAGTCAAATAAGAGTATTAAAGGATAAAATGGGGTAAATTAGAACTACATAAAAGTTCTAATCAAGTAAATTAGAACTACACAAAAATGAAAAAAAAATAAAAATTAATAATTTGGTAAAAAAAAAAGGTAAAGAAAACCAATGAAAGTTACTTCTTAAAAATCGGAAGTGTCCACATGGAAACTAATGACTACTCAGGACATCAAAAAATGATAAGACAAAAGCCTGAAAAATGAGAATAAAATTTGAAATATCTAATAGGAAAAATAACTCACTTGGAATATAGATTGAAGAGATAATTTAAGAATCATTGGATTATTTAAAATCCATAAGTTTTAAAGAGTCTAGAAATCATATTTTAAGAAGTTAAAAGGGGAAATTTCCTAGATATCTTAGATCAAGAGGTCAAAGTAGAATTGAAAGAATCCCTGGTCATCTATAGAAAGAAATCCTCAAATGAAAACACTCAGGAGGCTTAAATCCAATACCCTCAAGTCAAAGAGAAAATTTTGCAAGCAGTCCAAAAGAAAGAATTCAAATACTTCGGAATCACAGTCAGGATCATGTAAGATTTAGCAGCTATTGCTATACAGGAGTAGAAGGCTTGAAATTGGTATTCCAGAAGACAAAGGAACTAGGATTTCTACCAATAATAATCTATCCAATGAAAGTGAGTATAATCCAATAGTATGTTTAAAGAAATAGAAAATTTCCCAACATTCCTGATGAAAAGACAAGAGTCACCATCAAAATTCATTCAAACACAAGACTGCAGAGAAATATAAAAAGATACAGATGTGTGAGAAATCATACATAACTAAACCCAGTTGAATCTGTGTGTATACTTATATGGGAAGATGATAAGTCAGAATTATATATCAGAATAAAATCATCACAGGTCTATTAAAGGAAGTCTGTCTAAATATAGGGCTTGGGTGGAATTTCATTATGTTGTGATAATTTTAAAAGAGTGGAAGAGTGAAAAAAGAGAGAGAGAATGAAGGGAGAGATAGAATGGGAAACTTTTTTCACATAAATGTGGTTTATAAGGAATTTATACAGTGGAGGGGAGATAATGGGGAGAGCAGGCAATACTTGAACTTCACTCTCACATGAACTGGTTCAAGGAGGGAGGGATTCTGGCCACCAGGTCATGTCTTTCTAGGTATTCAGTAAGTATTAATTTTTCATAGCCTGTGGTGATGTGTTATACAGTTTCTACCATTTTCTTGAATTCTCTGCAGTGAACACAGTCTGGGTTCCATAAGGATAATCCTTCTATAGTTTCCAGTGGCAATAACCAGGTTCTGATATACCACTTTTCCATTTTCCAGAGATGAGTCCAAATGACCTAGCCATTTGTTCAATAATTTTTTGTCAACATGTTGGTTGAGTTCAAGTGGATGTCACCTAGGGTGGGCCTTTACTATTCCACCTAGAATCTTAGCCATTTTATCAGACCCACCTGGAGGTAAATTTCAGTTACATTTAACAAAGCCCCTGATATGGGAACATTGTCAACCTTTATTATTTTTCTGGGAAAAAATGATGCTTGTTCCAAAAGAATTTCTTTAAGTTTTTAACCAGTTTGTCATCAACATTAATGATAATGGTAATAAAAAATGATTATTCTCATTTTGCTCAATGGAGTTCAGAGAGGCAAGGTCTTGGTGTTAATTGCCACCATGTTCTATTTTTATATTCAATGCTCTGCGAACTATTGCACTAGTGGGTAAAATAACAATTTTTTGTAACTGAATAAAAAGTATTAAGCTATAAACTCATCTACTGTAGGCTTACTGAAAGCATTCTTGGGAATGTTCCAGCAGCTAACAAAATGGAAATGATGATATATATCTTATTCTGTTCTCAAATGATTTTGATTTCTTCTTGTAGGTCTCTATATTTTGAAAGCTTTTTGTTCTTTGAAACTTAGAGATTTTGAGTACTCTATTTTAAAAGATTGTTCCAAAGTTTTAATGGATCAATGTTATATCTGGGTGATTATGGGTAACAGTTCAGTCTGGGACAATTGTACAGGCCAAAGACAGTTTATTTGTTGAGACCTCAACATACTTTGATCCTTATACTTGTATGGGGATTTTTGTCATCTGTCCTTGAATAATAGTGAATCTTTGATATTTAATTCTAGACACTAGGACATGTCTTATGGAGTGTTTGGAATGTGATAAATTTCTCTGATATTACAGTTCTAACCATTTTCCAATATCCAAATTCGTTAATGATAACTTTTATAATTTATGATAGTAATGACCTCGTCAAAAATTGCCATCGTAAACCCTTGCATTTACTCAATAATTCGTTCAGCATTTTTCTGTCAATATATTGTTGCCTGACTTCATGCAGATGGTGTCTGTGTATGTTTATATATAGAGGAGAGAAACAGAAAGGCAGAGATAAAATATAACAAAGGAAGATACAAAAAGGGAGTCATAGATAAAAGAGAGACAAAAAGACCAAAATAGAGAATTTAGTAAGGGCTTAAAATGTGGAAGGCACTGTGCTAAGTGCTAGGAATACAAATACAAAGAAAATACAATCCTTACCCTCAAAAAGCCTATATGTCAATAGAGGAATGAAATTCATAAAGGAGAATTAGAAAGCAGGGGTAAGCCAGAGATTCCACTAAACAAATCCAGAGGACTCTACCTATCATATACCTGTATTATTTCTCAGTGGTTTTTAATTTTTCCAAAAGTATTTATCTAGGATTTTGACTGGTTTACCATGTATCCTAAGAATGAATCTTCTTGCCCCTTTTAGGAAAAGGAGTGTCAATCTTTCTAAAGCTACTTTATGGTAATGGCCCCTTTGTTTCATTAACATTGTGTGAGTTGTTATTGAGATTTTTTTTCTAAATCTGTTATGGTCTGTTGTCTATTTCCCAAAGTATATATTAAGACTGGTTTTACATAGATGTTATTTACTTTAGATGTGTAGATGGGTTGCAATCAGGGTCCATTGAAGTCGGCTATGTTTAATAATTACAATAGTCAGTTAAATGACACTATTCACAGAAATCAGAAAGACCTGAGCTCAAATCTGGCTTCAGACACTAGCTGTATAATCTGTGTGATATCACTTAACTTCTCTTTGACTCAAATTTCTCATCTCTTAGATCTGGAATAATACTAGCACCTGCCCCCCAGGGCTATTATGAGGATCAAATGAGATAAAATGTAAAATATTTTCAAATTTAGAGTTTGTTCCTTCTACTAGATTCTGTTTGACATCTTTTCTTCCAATATTTCATCTACATTCAATTTCCCATCCTAGTTATTGCATAGCTTGTATTCCTAGTTCTGAGCAATACCTTTTTTCCATCTTGGGTCCCCTAATCATTGGGGAAGCCAGGTGCTCCCTGACTGGATTCTCCAAGGCCTTATACTCATATTGGACAATCAGTGAATATGTGTTTATTAAGCACCTGTTGGGTGCTAAGCACTGTACTAAGCCAATGAGCTCCCCGAGTTTTCAGCCAATGAGATTATTTCCTTGGTTTCCTATTCATCAAAAATATATACAAATTGTTTTTTCCCCTTTTCTAGGCTTCTTTCTCATCTTATTTCTTAGGTCCATCTATTGCAACCCTGAATATGAGAACCTCAATATGAGATACTAGTCGACACTGAACTTGTAATCAAGAAGCCCTGGGTTCATGTAGGAGTAGAAACACAGAAGAAAGACATTTCCTTAATCACATGGTTCAATGGGGATATGATTGGGGATGTAGACTCTAAATGGCCACTCTATTACAAATAATAATATGGAAATAGGTTTTGATCATGTAAAACCCAGTTGAATTGTGTGTTGCCTATGGGAGGGGGGAAGAAGGAGGGGAGTGAAACAATATGAACCATGTAACCATAGAAAAATATTCTAAATTAATAAATTAATTATTTTAAAAATTAAAGAAAAGAATCCCTGGGTTCAAATTCCTAGGTAGACTATCCTAGGCAAAATCACTTAACCTTATTGGGCCTAAATTTCCTTATTTATATAATTAGGAGGTGGCCTCTAGGGTACTTTGTATTCTAAATCTATGAATATATGAAAAATTGATGAACCCATATCATATTCTCATTCTTAAGTTACTCTAAAATGTATCCAATTACTCTTTGATATCCTTGTCTTTCTAATTTTCCCATTTGTTTAAAACCTCTCCTTTTCTTTTCATCCTTGCCCAATATAGTTCACACATCTGGGCCTCAGCTGGTACTTCTGTTGCATAGGCTGCCTATCAAACAATTCTAGTTTAGTACGAACATTAGCATATCTAAAACTCACATTTGCATTACAATTACTCTTCTCTCCACCATATTGGGTTACTCTGAAATTTATATATATTTTGGACAAGGAATTATTCCCAATGGGAACCCATCTTTTAAGAATAATAAAGATCATTAATAGCTAATTAACCAGTATTTTTCTTCATGACACTAGATCATGTTATTGGGTCATTTCAAATACCTGACGCTATTCTCTTTAAGTAGTGTCTATTTTTCTTTGCCCCTCTTTTTTTCTTCCAATATACAATCTCTCCCTTATCAGACGGTATAAGATATAGTTGATTAATGCTAATTAAACTTTTTTTAGTTTTAAAATTATTTGTGTAATTGAATTTTCTCCCCTATTTAGCTCTTTGCTTTTGATCTTAAAAATGGAGCAACATACATTTACAGAGGGTTGAAGATGAAAACACACACACACACACACACACACACACACACACAAACAAACAAACAAAATACACAGAAAGATACTATGATTAGGCATGGACTGTGATTCATATAAAAATCCACTGAACCTTGTTGAATTCCTATACACCCATGCTGATTCAAATAGAGCGAAATTAGTACCAAGTAGAGATCTAGGAGAGATGAGACTGCCACCAGACAGAAAAACATGAAACAAGAAAGATTAGTGTCCAAATGTAGACATGAAGGCAAAGAAGAATCAGGGAGACTTACTGAAGTGGAGTAACCTGGATCTACTTCATCACCTAGTGTTATGAACAGCATAGGACAAAAAGGAAAAGACCACTGCTGGGCTTTCCAAGAATCCTGAATTTTTTCCTCTTGCAAGGGCCCCACTCAAATAGCACTAGAAGACTGTAACTTATAGATCCCTGAAAAAGGCAAACACTTCAGTTGAAGGGCAGGAGGTGGTGTTGGCAGTGAGGCATATGTGTGTGGGAACTATTATTTGACTCTTTTGCAATCCCAAGTTATTTTCTCTTGCAAGAAGAATTTTAGTAATATATCTAAGGTGATACTTTTGTTTGAAAGAGTTAAAGAGTTCTTGTGGTATAGTAGATGTCAAAATGAGTGAATGGTAGGTTATTGGCAAGTCAAATGAAAGCTGTACTATGTTCAATGTTTTGTGAGCCCAAATCTTTCAGGGGACCTTTAGGTTCATACAATGACACCTCCCAAATGTTGATGTTCCAAAGGGAAACTCTAGGTGGAAACACAAGACACAAGCTATAACAAAAGGGGAGAATGAATGAGGACAAAATAATTGAAAGAGAGTCATTATGAAGCCTTTAAGATGGAAATGAGCCCATGTGAACCAGAATCCAAATTTCCGTGACATGGATTTGAATCATCATCATCATCATCATCATCATCATCATCATCATCATCATCATCATCATCATCATCATCATCATCATGACATATGACATTTGCCTTTTAAGTTTTATAAAAGGCTTTCCTAGATGTCATACCATGTGATCTTCACAATAACCATATGATCTAAGCATTAGAGAACAGGTATTATTGTCTATTTTACAGATGAGGAAACTAAACCTCAGGATAATTAAATGACTTGCACATGGTAATACAGTCAATATGTATTCAAGATTTTATCTAAATCAAAGTTTTACCTGGTTCTAAGTCATGTGTATTTTTCAACTAATTTTTACATCCCCTTTGATGCTGAACACATGGTTGATACTCAAGAATTTCTATCTATTGCACATTTACTAAGGAGCCCAAGTACTGAAGTAGAGTACATGAATAAGATTGGGGCAAAGCCATACCTTAAAATTTGGGCACCTGTGAAAAATTAAGTTCAGTTGGAGGTAGCAAAGAGGGGTGTGGAATCTCTATATGGCCAAGGTAGAGCAGAAACAGAGGTCACAGAAGCTGGGTTGAGGATATGGGAGACAAGGGATCTCAAAGAGGATAGGAGTTATAGGAAGAAAAAAATTGTTAGACAATTGCTGAACTTGCTTAAAGGAGAGAATGTGACTAGGAATGGTAACAACAAGGATCTCAATCAAATGAAATGAATGTTAAAGGAGGAGAGGCATTTTTTAAGTGTGATAATAGCATAGGGAAAATCTGAAAGTGGTGCTGAAGAGCAAGGAGCAAGGTTCCTCCTCATTCTAGCCTATGTACAATGGGGTAGGAGAGAAGAAGCCAGTCTTGGAGATAATTTCAAGAGATGTGATGTCTTCGAGAGAAAGCTGGGTCTCAGTGAGCACCAGAAGATGGAAGGAATATGACAAAAAAATCTAGGAATAAGAACAATTTAATAATAATAAAGGGAACAAAAGGTCACAGAGAAGAGGGACATCAGAGGATAGGGACTAGGGAAAAGCAAAAATGGGCTTAGAAAATGGGTTGGTGTGAATATTGGTTCTCACTAATTCTCTTCTGAATCAGGATATTTGCACTGTAAGAGTAGGGATAGTGTGCAATAACCTGTATGTAGTCCTTTCACAATTGAACTTCATCTCAGTCTGATCCAAGTCCAGCTGATTCCAAGCTGATCAGAGAAGAGTGGAAAGAATATTGGATTTTTGAGTCAGAGGAGCCAAATGAAAATTCCACCTTAGTTGTTTACTACCTGAGTGACCATAGCTAAGTTACTTAATCTCTTTTTTGTGCTTTGGTTTCCTCGGCTATAAAACGAAAGCATAAACTAGACAGCCTCTAGGGTCTTTTCTACCTGTAAAACTCAAAATCTGTGGTCGAGGTTGCTGGACAGGACTCTTTAAAAAACACCATGAGGCCCTGGATACTTGCCCCATGGGTAATTGAAGAAAAAGTGGTCCCACTTTCCCTTTGGGGCATAATTTTATCTCCCCAGCTATCAGCATTTGGGAAGGAAATCCTGAGTACTCAAATGGGATGGAGCTCAAGAGAAGATTCCAGGGGCACTTGTCTCCTGACCATGAAACTCTGGGAATGCCATCTACAGTATTTGTGAATGAATGAAGTCCCAGTCTTGGAAAATATATGCCAATTTATTGAATACTGAAATTCTATCTAGTTAGGTCAGGAAGTCTGCAAATGCCACCTGTCTCCCTCCGTCTCATATTTATTGTAGTCTGGCACTTTGGTCTCATTCCATCCATCCCATTAAGAGAGATACCTTCCCCCCCACTCTCAATATCTGCCCCCAGACAGCCTATAGGCCATCCTGGTTTTTAAATATCTTAATCCTGAGACAGTCATTGTTGGTAAAGCAGCTGTCTTGGCCCATTAACAGCATACAACATTAGTACAGAGTCTGGGGGGAAGACGTGCTCATTAACATAGGAAGAAGGCTGTTCCAGCATTCATCCCAGCAGAGTCTCACAGGTCAAGTAATTAAGGAAGCCTGGAGTCCAGTCAATCACCACCCATTATTTCTGCTTCTAATTACTCTTGAGTAGCCCATCTATAGAACACCCTCTTTTTATCCCCTCATGAATTCAGTAACAATAAACATCACCAGACTCCTAGAAGCCACAGAAACTGAAATCAAAAGATCCTTCAAACAACACGTGTCGAACATACAAAGAAATTGCTTGAGCTTTCGGAGTTGTTATTGAAAAAGAAACAGATGGAGGTTCAGGCCATACTCTGCCAATGGTGGCTTTTTGTTGGAATCTTTAAAAATTCTCCCCATGTGTCTTAGATTATACTTAAAGGACATTTGTTTGCTTCGGCAAATGTCGGCTGCTTTTTGGGGGTGGTTGTTGGCGAATTCAAAAGTAGCATTTTAGATATTTTCCTTGTCCTGGCAATTTATGTGTATGCATGTATGCATGTATATGCATGCATGTATATATACATATGATACATATATGTGTGCATTTCTATGTAGTACATGCATATATCTATATCGATATAAATATGCATTTACTATATCTATCTGTATATAGAGGTAAAGATGATAGAGAAATGTGGATATAAATATACACAGATACATATATATTTATATATAACTAGTCCTAGCTAAAAGCTTCTTTTGTATGTGAAACCATCTTTGATCTCCTAATTTTCTTTAATGATAATACATTCCTTCTTTTGATCACCTCCGATTTGTCTTTCCTATGTGCTGTATGTACCTACTTGTCTTCATGCCGTCTTCTCCCTTAGACTCTCGGCTCCTTGGGAGTAGAAGTGGTTTGGGGTCTTTCTTGGTACTCCAGAGTTTTTCAGAATATCTGGCACTTGATTGGAGCTTAACAAATGCTTATTGTCTGATGTGTAGATTGTGAAATTGGGTAAATCACTTAATCTCTCTCAGCCTCAGTTCTTTCATCTGTCTAAAGGGATTAAGAATACCTTAGAAAGTTAGAGTAGACGTCGGATTATATAAATATACATATGTTATATGTTAGACAGATTGAGATGCACATATGTGTATATAAAGACATACAAGGCAGCTAAGTGGCACAGTGGGATAGAGATTTGGATCTCGAGTCAGAAAGATCTGAATAAATCTGACCTCAAACAATTACTAGCTCTGTGACCTTAAACAAGTCTCTTTACCTGTTAGCCTCAGTTCCCTCATCTGTAAAATAGAGATAAGGATCAAGAAACAAGTTCTACAGCCATTAACTGTGTGACTCTTGAGACAAAAAACAAGGTGGGGACTCAGATCTCACCTTTCCTCTCCCACACATAAGCCTGTGGTGGAATAAATCAGGATAGGAAATCAAAACTGAGGCAAATCCAGCAATTCAGTTACTCTGAATTGTTAAAACCTCCCTGTAGAGGTCAGCTGGGTGGCTCAGTGGACTGAGAGCCTAGAGATGGACAGTCCTAGGTTCCTAGCTGTGTGACCCTGGCCAAGTCACTTAACCCCCATTGCCTAGCCCTTACTGTTCTTCTGCCTTGGAGCCAATACACAGTATTGACTCTAAGACAGAAGGTAAGGGTTAAAAAAAAAACACCACCTCTCTGTAGGCTAACTGTGATGGAGTCCATCAGCATCCTAAACACACACAATCCACCAGACTCAGATGTGGGTTAAGAACTTACAGAATGCAAGCCAGGAGGTTAGTGAACAGACTTCTCTCTAGTTCATATCTCTTTAGAAACACTGAAAACTTATAGACCCCCAGACTAAATTATGAAAGCAGTAGAAGCTCAAGTCAGATATACGAGTCCAAAGTAAAGAAGTAGAATGGAAAAATACATAAATAAAAATAACAACAATAACAAAATAAACTCTGATCTTATGATTAACTATGATGATGAGGAAGCTCAAAACAAAAACTCAGAAGACCATGATTTTAAAACATCTACAAGCAAAACCTTGAACAACAACAACAAAAATGCAGACTGCACATTAGCCAAATGAAAATACCTAAAGGAGATAAAGAAGAGTAAAAAAAAAAGTAGTAGATGGTAAATTGGGAAAAGAAATAAAAACTATGCAAGAAAAGAGAATGAATAGCTTAGTAAAAGTGGTTTAAAAAACTGAAGGAAATAACTCCTTAAAAATTGAAATTGGTCAAATGATAAAAGATGCAAAATATAAGTGAAAAAAAAATCCTTAGAATTAGATTTAGAACCGGCCAAGTTGAAACTAATAACTGTCAAGACCTAAAGAAACAAATTAAATAAAGTCAAAAGTCTAAAAAAAAAGGATGTGAAATTTCTCAAAAAAAAAAAAACCTGTCCTATAAAATGTGTCAAATATAGATAGTTTAAAAATCATTTGACTACCTAAAAGTTGTTAAGAAAATATAAAGGAAAATTTGACAAATATTTAAAATGATAATGAATTAATCTACTGGCCATCTCCTGAAAGAAATTCCCCAGTGAAAACTCCCAGAAATATAATAGCCTAAATCTAAAATCTCCAGATCAAGGAAAATATTGCAAGCAATCAGAAGAAAATAATTCAAATACTGTAAAACTACAGTAAGGCTCACACAAGGCTTAATAGCTACCACTCTTGAGGAATACAGAACTTTGGGCATGATGTTCCAGAAGTCAAAGAAGCTATTATTACCTCTATTATATAAACATACTCTCTTCCTTTGTAAAATTCACCCTAGCTTTGCATCTGCTGGGTTGGAACTCCCTATCACAGTCTAGTTCTAATTTATTAAAGCTTGGCACTTTTAGAATGTCTGATGGAGCCTTTTGTTTGCCCTGAGGCCCTTACTAGCCTTGGCTTCTTGTTCACAGTTATCTAGACTACTCTCTGGCTTAGGGAAAAATTGAAAAAAAATATGACCCTAGGAACTCTGGGGACTTAGCTTTTTTCACACAGCAGCTTAGCTTGGCTTAGGGATTGAAGGATGATTCCCAATTTGCTCATATCCATTCTCTAGCAGTATTCAACAAAAGTTTGGCCAGGTAGCTATTTGTCCAGCTTTATGCTTAAATGCTTATGATCAGAAAGCCATATGACACCCTGATCTTGATTACTAAGCAAGCAACGTTCTGGCCACTAATTGGAGGGGCCTGAAAGCATCACTATCAAGGCTTACCAACTGCCCATAATCCCCAGTGGCTCTTTGTGTCTGTAAAGATAAAAATCTGATCAGGAAAAAATATAGATACACACACACGCGCACACACACGCACACACACACACACACACACACACACACACACAAAGATACACAAATTTGTCTTATCCAGTAGGGAAGAGGGATGAGAGGAAAGGACAAGGGCTAAAAAGAAAAGTAGATTAAGGGAAACAGTAGTCAGAAACAAAACATAATATTAAAGATGAGGACAAGATAAAAAAGAGAAGGATAAGTAAACTGGAATAGAACAGAAGGGGAAATGCAATCAGCAATTATAACTTTTAATGTGAATGAATTAAAATCATCCATAAATTGAAAATATCAGAATGAATTCAAAACCAAAATCCAATTGTTTTTGTTTATAAAAAACACACTTGAAACGAAAAGATAAATACAGAGTCAAATAAGAGGCTGGAACAGAATCTGTTATACTTTAGCTGAAAGTAAAAAAAAAAAAAATAAGGCAGGGGCAGTAAATATGATATTAGATAAAACTAAAGACAAAAAAAAGAACTAACTAAAAGAGATTAAGGAAATCTTTTCTAAAAGGTACCATAGATAATGAATTAATACCAATGCCAAAGTATCATTAGTAAGTATATTAGTTATATAATTAATATCAATGCTGAATATGCACAAAAACGTATAGCATTCAAATTCTTGAGGGGGGATTAGATGAGTTACAAAAGGAAATAGTAAAATTATAAGAGTGGGAAATTTTAATCAATCCTCAGAACTAGATAAATTCAAGCATAAAATAAATAGGAAAGAAATTAAGGATATAAATAGAATTTTAGATATTACATATGAGAAATCTGTGGAAAATATTGATTCCAAATAAAAAAGAGAATGCCTATTTCTTTAAATTCATGGTTCTTTCAAAAACTGGTCATATATTAGAACATAACAACTTAAATTGGGAAAAAAGCAGAAGTATTAAATGCATATTTTCCTGACTATACGGTAATCAAAATTATATTTTATAAAAAGACAAAAATAAAGTTTTAGAAACTAACTTAATTCTCAAGAATAAATGAATTGAAGAACAAATTATAGAAATTATCCATCATTTCATTAAAGATAATGACAATAAGGCAAGATGCTGAAATTTGTGGGATAAAGCCAAAGCAATATTGAGCAATATTTATAAGTTTATCAAAAATTTTTGGGAAAAAGAAAAAATTAACTGGGTATGCAAATACAAAAATAACAAAAACCAATAAATTAAAAAGCCTAATTAAACATCAAAATAGAAATCCTGAAAATCAAATAAGTAAATAAAATTGCAAGTAAAAAAGAAAAATGAAGATCTAAGAAATAAAACTAAAATCTGGCTTAAGAAAAAAATTAAATAAAGAAATGAAATAAACATTGCCTAATTTGGTTATTCATTGGTTGACTATTAAAGAATAAAACCAAATAACCAATGCAAAAAATGAAAATGGTGAATTCATGACCAATAAAGATAAAACAAAAGCCATTATGAGTCATCATTTTGCCCAACTCTTTGCCAATAAAACTGATAATGTAGATGAAATGGAGAAATATCTACAAAAATAAATATTGCCTTAGTTAAAATAACAGGAAATTCTTTTAAAAAGATAAATTGATCAAGCCACAAGTGAGCTCCCTAAGAAAAAAATCCAAGAACCAAATAGTTAAATCTATTTGAGACTTCTGGTTAAGATGGCGGCAGAGTAAGGAGCAGCTGCTCAATCTCTCCTGACCAAAGCATACAGGACCCCTCAAGAGGAAATAAAAACGAGTCCAGAAGAACGAAGGAACCCCACAACAGGGCACAGCATTGAAGGTACGCAGAATCGGGGCATTTCCATGCTATAAAGGGGTGAAACAGCTCTCACTAAAACCCGAGAGGAAGAAGCCCCTCCCCCACCCCCCACACCACACACCTCACACAATGCCAACACACAAGTGTGAAAACAGGACTGGGGCAACCAGATAATCACTGGCAGCCCCGGGGCTTGTACCTGTGTGCTGCAAGACAAGGGACCCCAGGTGGCTGGGGGCTCGCAAGGACTTTCCCAAGCATCCACGTGGGTGAAGGCACCGCCTCTGGCAGGGACAAAGGCCTCTAAAACTCGGCCTTTCCCAAGTGCTGAAGGCATTGCCACAGGTGTGAATAAAGATCTCCAGCCCACAGACTTTCACTACCTTCTCCAGGGTGAAGGCAGTGCCCTAAGAGCATCAGCGCAGGCAAAGGCAGTGCCCTAGTCTTGAATAACGATCTCCAGCCCAGGCTTGGACCTCTAGTGAGGACCTAGTGCAGACCTGAGCCCCGCAGTGGAAGCAGCCCCAAAGACTGCTGAAGGAACCTCAGGGAGAGGGGCAGACCAGGAACTACCAGGAGGCCTGACCCCGAGGACAAGAAGACCAGAGCACAGAGCTTGCAAGGCCCAGGCAGACCCTGAGTGCAAAGACAAAGCTGAAAAGGGGCGGGGCTAACAATGCCCAGCAATAAGGAAGTCCAGAAGAAAAAGACCATCAAGAGAAACTCTGGAACACTCGACAACTTCTACACAGAGAAAATCCAGGCAACAGAGGAGGGAAAACAAAAATCCAAACCTCCCCCAAAAAATGAAAGCTGGTCACAAGCTATGGAAGAGTTTAAAAATGAAATGCTGAGGAAGATGGAAGAAATCTGGCAAGAAAATAACAGTTTAAAAGGCAGAATCTCGCAATTGGAAAGTGAGACAAGTCAACTGAAGACCAAAAATGACCAGATTGAAAAGGAAAACCAAAAAATTATAGCCGAAAACCAAAACATTATAGCCGAAAACCAAAACATTAAAGCCGAAAACCAAAACATTAAAGCCGAAAACCAGTCCTTAAAGGCTAGAATCGAACATTTAGAAACCAATGATCTCTCAAGACAACAAGAACAAATAAAACAAAGTCAAAAGACTGATAAAATAGAAGGAAACATGAAATATCTCAATGAGAGAGTGACAGACCAAGAAAACCGGTCTAGAAGAGACAACTTGAGAATCACTGGTCTTCCAGAAAAGGCAGAAATTAATAGAAACTTGGACTCCATACTTAAAGAAATTATTCAGCAAAATTGCCCTGAAGTTCTGCAACAAGAGGGCAATATAGACATTGAAAGGATCCATAGAACACCCTCTACACTGGACCCAGAAAAGTCAACACCCAGAAACATAATAGCGAAATTGAAGAGCTTTCAAGTTAAAGAAAAAATCTTACAAGAAGCCAGAAAGAGACAATTCCAATATCAAGGAGCACCAATAAGGATCACACAGGATCTGGCAGCCTCAACACTAAAAGACCACAAGGCTTGGAATACAATATTCAGAAAGGTTAATGATGTCAGCAAGACAGTGTATGATAAACCCAAAGAGCCCAACTTTTGGGACATGAATTCACTATTTGACAAAAACTGCTGGGAAATCTGGAAAACAATATGGGAGAGATTAGGTTTAGATCAACATCTCACACCCTACAACAAGATAAATTCAGAATGGGTGAATGTCTTGAATATAAAGAGGGAAACTATAAATAAGTTAAGTGAACACAAAATAGTATACCTGTCAGATCTCTGGGAAAGGAAAGATTTTAAAACCAAGCAAGAGTTAGAGAAAATTACAAAATGTAAATTTAATGGTTTGATTATATTAAGCTAAAAAGCTTTTGTACAAACAAAAACAATGTAGTCAAAATCAGAAGGGAAACAACAAATTGGGAAAAATCTTTATAATGAAAAACTCTGACAGGGGTCTAATCACTCAAATATACAAGGAGTTAAAGCAATTGTATAAAAAATCAAGCCATTCCCCAATTGATAAATGGGCAAGAGACATGAATAGGCAATTTTCAGGTAAAGAAATCAAAAGTATCAATAAGCACATGAGATAGTGTTCTAAATCTCTAATAATTAGAGAAATGCAAATCAAAACAACTCCGAGGTATCACCTTACACCTATCAGATTGGTTAATATGAAAGAAGGGGAGAGTAATGAATGTTGGAGGGGATGTGGCAAAATCGGGACATTGATGCATTGCTGGTGGAGTTGTGAACTGATCCAACCATTCTGGATGGCAATTTGGAACTATGCCCAAAGGGCTATAAAAGACTGCCTGCCCTTTGATCCAGCCATACCATTGTTGGGTTTGTACCCCAAAGAGATCATAGATAAACAGACTTCCAGATAAAAACTGGAAAATGAGGGGATGTCCTTCAATTGGGGAATGGCTGAACAAATTGTGGTATATGCGGGTGATGGAATACTATTGTGCTAAAAGGAATAATAAACTGGAGGAATTCCATGCAAATTGGAGAGACCTCCAGGAAGTGATGCAAAGCGAAAGGAGCAGAGCCAGAAGAACATTGTACACAGAGACTGATATACTATGGTAAAATCACATGTAATGGGCTCCTGTTTCAGCAGCAATGCAATGACACAAGACAGCTCTGAAGGATTTATGGTAAAGATGCTACCCACATTCAGAGGAAGGACTGCAGGAGAGGAACCATATAAGATAACCAATTGCTTGAATACATGGGCTGAGGCGGACATGAATGGGAAATAGACCCTGAACAAGGACACATGTTACAACCAAGGGAAATGTGCATTGGCCATTGGTGGGGGGAGAGCGGAGGGTGAAGGGGAAAGTAGGGGCATAAAGTATGTAAACAGGTTAAAAACGAATATTAATAAATGTCTAATAAAAAATCTATTTGAAGCAAATTCTACCAAATACTTAAAGAACAATTAATTACAAAATTTCTTAAACTATTTGAAAAAATAAAGAAGGAAACATACCAATTTTTTTCTATAACACAAATATTGTCCCAATACCTAAACCAGGGAGAACCAAAACATTATACTCTTTGGTGCAGGGCAAATTGCATTTGATATGATGATTTACTTGGATAACCCTAGATAGTTAACTAAAAATCTAGTTGAATAATGAACAATTTAAAGCAAAGTCAAAGGATATTAAATAAATCTACACAAATCATTATAATTTCTTTATATCACCAACAAACTGAGAAGAAAGTGATGGAAGGGAAATTCAAATTGAAATAAATAATGACAGTATAAAATATTTAGGAGTATATTTGCCAAAATGTAAACAGGAACTATATGAATACAATTATAAAACTCTTTACAAAAATACAGATCCAAACGTTTGGAATAATATTAATTGCTTTTGAGTAGGCGGAGCCAATATAATAAAAATAGCAATACTAGTTAAATTAAGTTACTGATTCAGTACCATAACAGTCAAAGTACCAAGGAATTACTTTATAAAGCTAGGGAAAAAATGACAAAATTCATTTACAGGAACAAAATGTCAAGTTTCAATGGAATCAATGAAAATATGTGGAGAAAGTAGGTTTAGAAATATTAGATCTCAAACTATACCATAAATCTATAATCATCAAGACAATTAGGCACTGGATAAAAAATAAAGTGGTTGATCAACAGAATAGATTAGGTATGCAATGTAATGATGAAAATTCTCTGGAGACCTTATCTGAATTTTATAATTATTATTCATTATATAGCAAAATATGTATGTATGGAGAGAGAGAGAGAGAGAGAGAGAGAGAGAGAGAGAGAAAGAGAGAGAGAGAGAGAGAAAGAAAGAAAAGAAAGAAAGAAAGAAAGAA
>NC_058130.1:217215323-217228743 GCF_016433145.1 Gracilinanus agilis
AAGGAAGGAAGGAAGGAAAGAAGGAAGGAAAGAAGGAAGGAAAGAAGGAAGGAAAGAAGGAAGGAAAGAAGGAAGAAAGGAAGAAAGGAAGGAAGAAAGGAAGAAAGAAATTCCTGGGATTGCCTGGCCAGCCAGAACTTCCAGCTGCCTACTCCATGAGCAGTTGAGCAAACTCAGAGTCACCTCCTCAGGCTGTGGTTCCTAGAAAAAGCCCTGACTTCCTATTCCATGCATCAATTTATTCTCTTTGTGATGTCTCTTTCCAGGGCCTCTCCAGAGGACTCAAACCTCAATCAAGATGGGTGTCCCAGATGTCAAAAGTTCTTCTGACAATCTAGAATGACTTCACAGGGCAAGTGCACTCTTTCCCACTTGATGTCTCCCTAGCTAATTCAATTCTTTTACCACTCATGAAATTTCTTGTTTATAGATCAAAGAGTTGGTCTCTACTCTGCTAGTTTTTATATCTAGACAAAGAAGGAAGAATCCAACATAGCTTGGGGAAAGAAAGCTTGGGATTCAGCCCTAAAATTAAACTGGTTTACCTTAAAAAATCAAAAGGTACTTGGGGATTTAAAGGGGTATAAATTAATATTAATTTTCCATAACAATATACAGATGCAAATGAATCCTATAACCTAATGTTTGATAAAATCCCAAATCCCTAGTATCAGGGAAAGAACTCACTATTTAGAAAGAGCTGAAGGGAAACTGAACATAGATCAACATCTGATTCCATATACCAAGATAACATCAAAGTGAGTACATGATTTGGACAACAGGCTCATAACATAAAAAATTAAGAAAGTATTGAAGAAATTATCTGTTAGATGTATGGATAGGGAAGAGTTGAAGACAAAATATGAGACAGAGAGATTCATGGGATGTAAGATGATTAATTTTATTTATTCAAGTGGAAACATTTTTACCCAAAGAAAATCCATGTAGGTAAAATTAAAAGAAATGCAGGAAAGTAAATGAAAGTCTTTGTATCAAGTTTCTCAGGTAAAAGTCTCATTTCTAAAATATGTAGATAACTAAGCTAAATTTGTGAGAATAAGAACCATTCCCCAGTTGTTAGATGAACAGAAGATATAAAGTGGCAGTTTTCAGAGAAATGAAAACTATTAATAATAACATGAAAAAATACTTTAAATCACTAATAATTAGAAAAATGCAAATTAGAACAATTCTGAGGTATAATTTTACAACCATTGGTTGGTTGCTTATTGTACTTCACATTTGAAGAGGCTCACACACATCAGATTGACTAAGATGTTAGAAAAGGGAAATCTAGGTGTTTGTAGGGAGTTACCCTAATGCATTATCAGTAGAGCTATGAACTAATCCAAACATTCTGGAAAACATTTAGAACTACGCTCAAAAAGCTATTAAATCATGCCTATCCTTTGACTTAGCAATCATTCTACTAGGTCAATACCACAACAAGATCAAAGGGAAGAAAAAAAATGACCCAAAATATTTATCACAGCTCCTTTTGTTGCATCAAAGAAATGAAAATTAGGAGGTGCTCATTAGTTGGGAAATGGCTGAATTTTCTTATGTGAATTTGATGGAATACTAATGTGCTGTAAGAAATGATGAAAGGGATGGTTTCAGAAAGGCCTGGGAAAACTTATATGAACTGATGAAGAGTAAAATGAGCAGAACTAAGATAAAATTTTACACAATAACATTAATGTTATGTTAAATATATGAAATTATTAAATTCTTAGTAATTCTGATCAACAAAATTTTGACTCACTATAATTCCAAAGAATTCACTATGAAATGATGAATATTCTCCAAATAGACTGATAGAGAATTAAATAAAAATTGAAGTGTAGTTTTTCTTTTTTTTTTCAGAGCATTGCTAATTCTGAAATTTATGTTGTATTACTCCATACTCAGTGAACTCCAGTGTCTACCTATTGCCTATGGAATCAAATAGAGTCTTTGGTTTAGCTTTTAAAACCCTACATAACCTGGAGGCAGCTAGGTGGCTCAGGGAATAGAGTAGTAGGGCTGAAGTCAGGAAAACCTGAATCCAAATTTGACCTTAGAAACTTAGTAGCTATATGAGCCTGGGAAAGTCACTTATCTTCTATCTGCTTTAATCCCCTAGAGAAAAAATGGTAAACTTCTCAAGTAGCTTTGCCAAAAAGCCCCATAGAGAGTGTTATGGTCCACAAAGTCACAAAGAGTCAAATACAACTGAATTACTAAACACCAACAATCTTGCTATTCCTTTCATTCTGTGATACAATCAAACTTCCTTTCTCTTCTCTTCTCTTCCTCCAACATGGAACTCCATCTTCAATCTCTGTGCCTTTTCACTGGCTTTTCCTTATGACTAGAATGTTCTCTTTCCTACACTCCAATTCACAGAATCTTTCATAAGGGTAAGACAATGCACAAAGGGAAGCTAGAAAGTAGAAGAAGTGGCAAGCAAGAGATTTCTAGGAAAGGGAATCATCTTCTGTGGAATCTAAATCAAGCAGAACTACAGGTGGAAAGTGGAGAGTGTTATAGAGAAATAAGTAAATCTTTGAATCTTTAGTTAAGAGGAAGGATAAAGGTGAGGTAGGTATTAGGAGGAGGAATGAAAGGGGATGGCTGAATGTTGGGAAGGAATGAATGAGGTGGTATATTGGATGGTAAGGGAATAGATATGGTATTCAGGAGAGGCAGCTTAAAACAGACTAGAGGCTGAGGCTAGAGACAGAGGATACTGGGGGAGATAGGCTTCACCCTTCAAGGTGAGGAAAGGTATCTCTATAGATACCAAGGAGTTGGACCAGTCAGAAATGTTTAAATCTGCCTTGAGGGCTTCTCTTGTTAGTTTCTCAAGTCCCTTGAGGAAGGAGTCAAAGGGCTCCTCCCTGCCAGTCAAACTGATGGCAGTAGGAAGTCTCAGGTAAAGACTTCCTACCAAGATGGATGCCTGCAGTTCCCTCAAGAAATAAAAGAAAATGATTTCTTCCCTCTTCAGACCTTGCCTTAATTTCAACACAATGATTCACCAGAGGGTTTGAAGAGGTAACAAAGGGATTGATTAATACCAGGGTTAATCAGAAGGAGAGGTGGGGTTTAGGGTTTTGTAAGAGCCACTAGGGAGATAGCTGCAGGTGGGGGAAGGGTCACAGGAGGGTTAGACTGAGAGAGAGCCTGCTCTCTCAGTCAGGAAGATTTGGCTGCCTTAAAGTAAAGTATTTGCCAGATCAATAAAGTAAGGGATAGCTTGATTTAAAGATGTTCTACTTGCCTACAGAAATCTAAAGCCCACAAAGTCTAGTCACCAAAACCAAGCCACCCTTCCTCCCAGAGCCCAAAGGGAAATTCAGGGAAAATACCAGGGAAGTAATATGGAGAAGGTCAGGGAGAGGTCCAGAGAAATCAGCTAGGTTCAAATTGTCCAGAGACAAAAGCACAGGCCAAGCCAAGCCAAAAGCCAAAAGCAGAGCCTCAGTTGCAACATCAGATCTCTTCAAGCCTCAGACTCCAACTGAATTTTTCTGAAGATTCTAAGATTTAACTGCCAGGGCTGTTTACAGTCAACTCCTGCCAGAGCAAAAGCCTCTGTTGCATCCTTGCATTACAAGGGTTACTTAGGAAGTCCAGATGTCATCCTCATATAAAGGGTAACTTTGGGAGTTTGGCACTACTCTCCAGCCCTCCAATCAAAGAGGAGAAGAAGCTGAGATGATATTGAGCATCTAAAGCCTAAACTTTTCAGTCATAAGCTTTGCTTCCACCATAGCTCTTACACTCAGCCATTATCTGAAGAAATGGGTCTGATGTAAAAGGAGCTAGCCATCTAAAGTGGTAAGGACCATTTGCCATCTAAATTCCACTCTTGGGCCAGATAAGTCAGCCAAAATGGAAGAAGCATGTCCCCTTGAGGGAGAGAGAGGAAGGAGCATATGCCTAGCCAGTTGGGATATCACTACCACCTAGACAGTTATCCTTTTTATTTAATTTTATTAAATTTTATTTTTATTGTATTTTTTAATTAAAATTTTTCCATGGTTACATGATTCATGTTCTTGCTCTCTCTCCCCCTACTCTCACCCCCCCCTCTGCAGTAGCCAACACACATTTCCAATGGTTTTTTCCTGTGTCATCAATCAAGACCTATTTCCATATTATTGATAATTGTTCTAGGGTGGTCATTAAAAGTCTACATCCTAGACTAGACTGAGAAAGTTATCCTTTCTCAGACAATAAAGGATACATCCCTGAACTCTGAACTCAAAAGCCTCAGAAATAACCATGCTTCCAGTCCACTGTTCAGGGTCATCACTGTGGGAAGCAAGATCTGTGGAGAAGCAGATTGGCAACTGCTTCTACAGTTGCTATAAACTATCAGCATCAGGGAAAGAAAGTTCTTGTCACCAAAATACTTGGCAGCATCAAATGGTCCAACATCAGAAACTCACTTGATTTTATCAATAGGAAAAAAAAAACTTTAAAGATAAGACATTAACTTTTGTTATACCACTTTACCCTAAGGACCATGGGACACTCTCCTCTAACTTGCAATGGAAACCTTCCATGTGTGCAATGTTCTCCATTAGATGGTAAGCTTCTTGAGAGTAGGTTCTATTTTACTTTACCTTTCTTTCCTTTAATTTTCCCTTGTAAAAGCCCTTGCCTTCCACCTTAGGATTAAAACTGTGTATTGGTTCCAAGGCAGAAGAGTAGTAAGGGCAAAAGGGGTTAAGTGACTTGCTTTCCCCAACATCCCACAGGAAATGTCTGAGGCCAAATTTGAACCCAGAACCTTCCATCTCTATGCTTGATTTTCTAACCATTGAGCCACCTAGCTGTTTCCATCCTACTTTCAGTATGTATCCCAGTAATTAATATCATGCTTTGCACAGAGTAAGCCCTTAATATATTTTTCTGAATTGACAGCAGTGATTTCTTGAATTCTCCAAACACAGATTCTGATAAGGAGGTCAGACAACTCATCAGAAGAATACAAAGATCCCTTTGCTAGCAGTGGGTGCAGGTCTCTCTTGCATTGCCTATATTTGCATAACAGTCCTAGGATAAAGTTTCAGGTTAAGAAAAAGGACTACTACACCAGAGTTTGGTGCTAAAGGGAAAGTAGAGGCCCTGATCACAGTTCCAGAGGAGAAAGAGTCTATATGCTTGCTCATACACCAAAGCACACATCAGGAGAATAGCAAACATACCTCTTCTTAAATCAACCACCTTGGAAGAATTGAAAATTTAAAGATGCCTGGAGATAACTTTAAATACAGTCACACCAAAAGACTGAAGCCCAGGACATTTATCTCATCTACTCTTAGAGTAGAGTCCAACTTCAACATGAGTTAAAATTCAAGAAAGGAGTTAGAAAAAAATAAGCAAAAAAAGATTTTAAATACAATCTCAGAGTACAAAGTTATTATGGTGATAGGGAAAATGGAAACACAAACTTAGAAGCAGGCAACAAGTGCTCCATTCAAGCCCTCAAAAAAAGATGAGCTGGAAGAGCTCAAAAATGATTTAAATGGCAGAGATTAGATTTATATCAACATCTCACACCCTATACCAAGATAAATTCAGAATGGGTGAATGACTTAAATATAAAGAAGGAAACTATAAGTAAATTAGGAAAGCATAGAATAGAGTACCTGTCAGGTCTTTGGGAAAGGAAGGATTTTAAGACCAAGAAAGAGATAGAGAATGTTACAAAATATAAAATGAATAATTTTGATTACATTCAATTAAAAAGTTTTTGTATAGACAAAACCAATGCAACCAAAATTAGAAGGGAAGCAACAAATTGGGAAAACATCTTTATAACAAAAACCTCTGGCAAAGGTCTAATTACTCAAATTTACAAGCAATTAAATCAATTGTACAAAAATTCAAGCCATTCCCCAATTGATAAATGGGAAAGGGACATAAATAGGCAGTTTTCAAATAAAGAAATCAAAACTATCAATAAACACATGAAAAGTGTTCTAAATCTCTTATAATTAGAGAAATGCTAAGCAAAACAACTCTGAGGTACCACCTCACACCTAGCAGATTGGCTAATATGACAGTAAAGGAAAGTAATAAATGTTGGAGAGGATGTGGCAAAATTAGGACACTAATACGCAGAAGTGTAGTTTGATGCTTGAAGAAGTAGTGGATGTCCCCTCCTTGGAGGTATTTGAACAGAGGTTATATGACTATTTGGCAAATATGGCATGGGAGGGATTAATTCCTTTCTTCCATGGGTCTAACCAGATGACCATTCATGTCTCTTCAAAACTTCAAATTCTGTAATTTTGTGAATCTTTGATGAGGTGATATCCATACTCCTTTCCCAAAATACTAAGGTCCTAAGAATTCAATATCGCTAATGATCCCAGGAAATCACTTGTCTTTCTTCCATAATCATTTCTTCAACCTATTCTTCATCTTGAGAATTTGTTTCTTCTATAAAATAACAGATGATCTTTGAGAGTTGTTGTGGCCAAAAAAGTTCATTATCAAACATGTAATCTGTTGATGAGCCTTTCCTACATTATCTAAGCTAGTCCCTGGATGATAGACATGCAATCCATAGTCAGGACTTTTGAACTAGATGGCCTCTGAGTTGTCTGCCAGTTCTAGATCAGAAGTATCATGGTGATACTGGGGTGCCCTTAGTGAACCTCTCTAATGGCAATTCTGTGCCTAGGAGTCTGCCTTAGACCATACCTAAACACATACAGGTGTCCTCTTACAACTGCTTCCAATAGATTTGAGAGGGAAATCTCAGATACCCAGGAATTTTTTGGAAGTGAAATGATTGCACTTAATAGTCCATGAAAATTTTCACCAACTGCAGGTGTACTCAATTAACATCTCATTAAAAAAACCTCTTGAACTTCAATGGAGCCGTCAGCCCTGTACAGTGTAAATGAAGTGTATAATTGATAGCCACCACTGTGCTGGGTGAAGAGCTCTAATAACACAGGGCTCTCCTGAGAAAGGCAGCCCAGCTTCATCAATAGAAAGGATACCTGCCAAAAAGAAGTTCCATAGTTTAAATGAGTTTAGTGAAGGTAGAGCAAAATAACAGCAATCAAAAGGCAGAAGGAGTCATAGTATTATGCAAAATGGACTCTCTATTTGTTCCTGGGAGATTTTTGACATATTTTGAAAGTGGAATTTCCCATGTGCCTTTAAATTATATGATTTTTTTTCTAAGGACTAAACAGGCCCTGCAGATACACGAAGCTGAAAATGTGAAGACTGAAGAGACTCAGCCGCCCTAATATGTCTTTATTGGCTGCAGAGGGAGGTCTGTCCTTTGCTCCCCACTGAGATAACATGAGCCAGGCTTGATTGTTTGGGAAATCTGCAAAGAGATGATTCACTGGGGAAGACTCATGCTGGAAAATATTATTGACTCTTAAAGAAGTCCCTTAATGCCCATCATAAAAACCTTTTGAGAGGATGAGTTGTAAACAAATAAGAAAGAATAAAAGGCACATTTTTCTTTACGGGAAAAGTCCCTCCACATAATTTTCTTTCTTTTCTGTAAGAGTGTGGGTGAATGGCACAGAACAATTTGTATCTACAGATCTGGTTGACATTATCAGGTTCACATTCTGGAATGTAATTTGTAATTATGCTAAGAAAGTAGCCCAAAATACTTTTTTAACCTAGACATTTCACTGCTAGGCACCTGCCCAAAAGAAACTTAAAGACAGAATGAAAGGTTTCCTGTACACAAAAATATTTGTATGTAGTAACAAAGAACTAGAAAACAGTGCTGTACCCCGTAATTGGGGAATGGCTAAACAGATGAACATGGATGTAATAAAATATTAACGAAATGGTATTTCTCTTTAAGAAATAAGGAAAATGAATTCAAAAAAAATGGGGATTCAAATGAAGAAAGCAGAACCAGGAAAACAACATACACTTTGACTACAACGATGGAAGGAAATTTTTAAAAAAATAAAAATGAATACTATAAATGATCATAATAAAGCTTATCTCCAAATAAAGAGGTAAAAAATGAACTTTCATCTTTACCAATGTTGGAAACTACAAGTATGGAATATTAAATCTATTGTCATATTCAGTTGATGTCTTGTTTAGTTTTGCTGAATTCTTTTCTTTTCTATTTTTTTTTAAATCTTTGTGACAATTAGAGGCAACCATTGCAAGAGAACTGGTTTTGAATCCAGGGCAACTTGTTTTCAAATATGGCTTCCACACCTGGCTGTATGACCCTGAGCAAGTCACTCAATTTCTCAGTGCTCTAGACAATTCTCTCAGATTCTAAGTTGCAGAAAAGGTGCCAACCTGAATTGGTAGAGGAAATTATCTTCATTGAGGATACCCTTACATGAATGAAATCATAAGTCCATCCCTATTCTTAAACCTAACCTTATTCTTACAAGGAATATCTCACTGGGAAAAGGAGAAAAAAGAGGGGGAAATGTATATTAGGAAACCAAAAGTGTCTAAAAATAGATATCAATGAGAATAAGGTTTTTTAAAATGTCAAGTTCTCCCTGACTTTGACATTAATATTATTCTCTTTAGAATCACTACCTAGTACTACTAAAAATAAAATTCCTGGCCTAATTTCCATGATTCACTCTCTGGACCACCTAAATTTCCTGTTTCAACACTACACATCATCCTCACATCAAGACATACCCTGAATTTTTCATTTAGTCATGGTAAACTTGAAATAATGAAGCAAGTCTCAGAGAGATGGCCAATTCCAATTATTCTAATGTCCAGTTCCTAACTTAAACCAGTTTCTTTTTTTTATGATTTTTTCCCTTTATTTTATCTTTATCTCATTCCAATAACAAATTTACACATAGGTTTTCCAAAGTTACATGATTCATGTTATCTCCCTCCCCTCTTCCCACATTCCTCCTAGAGCTGCAAGCAATTTCACTGTGTTATACACGTATTATCACTCAAAAGATAATTCCATATTATTCACTTTTATGAGAATAATCTTATAAATCCAAAATCACATACCCAAATAAACAAATGATAAATCATTTGTTTTCATCTGCATTTCTACTCCAAAAGTTCTTTCTCTTGGGGTGGATAGCATTCTTTTTCTTAAATCCTTCAGAATTGTCCTGGATCATTGTATTGCTCTTAGTAGAAAAGTCCCACAATATTTCAGTTACTGTGTATAATGGTATCCTGGTTCTGCTTATTCACTCTGCATCAGTTCATGTAGGTCTTTCCAGTTTTTTCTGAAATCATCCTGTTCATCATTCAGTATAACACAATAATATCCCATCACCATCGTATACCGCAATTTGTCCAGCCATTCTCCAATTGAGAGATACCCCTTTAGTTTCCAATTTTTTTTACCACCACAATAAAAGCAGCTATAAATATTTTTGTAAGAGTAGTTCCTTTCCCCTTTTTAATAATTTCTTTGGGATAAACAGTTCTAGTAGGGGTATTGTTGGATCAAGAGATGTTGTGAGTTATTGATCTAAACCTAATTTTTGCCATAGTTTTCCAATTTTCCCAGCAGTTTTTGTCAAGTAGAGAATTCTTATCCCCAAAGTGGGATTTTTTAGGTTTATCAAAAAACTAGATTGCTGACATCATTTACCCCCTAGCCTATTCCATTGATTCACCCTTCAATTCCTTAGCCAGTACCAGATTGTTTTGATGATTAATGCTTTATAGTACAGTTTAAGATCCGGTACTGTTAGGCCATGATCCATCACATTTTTTCCATTAATTCCCTTGATATTCTTGACCTTTTGTTCTTCCAGAAGAATTTTATTATTTTTTATAGATCTCTAGAATAGTTTTTTTGGTAATTTGATTGCTATGGCACTGAATAAGTAAATTAATTTTGGTAGGATTTTAGTTTTTATTATATTAGTTCAGCCTATCCACAAGCAATTAATACTTTTTCAATTGTTTAGGCCTCAGTTTATTTCTGTGAAAAATGTTTTGTAATTCTGTTCATATAATTCCTGTGTTTTTCTTAGGAGATAGGTTCCCAAATATTTCATATTGTCTAGAGTGGTTTTAAATATAATTTCTCTTTCTAACTCTTGCTGCTGAGTTTTGTTGGAAATAAATAGAAATGCTAATGATTTATGTAGGTTTATTTTATATCCTGCTATTTTGCTAAAGTTATTTCTAGCAGCTTTTTAGTTGATTTTCTAGGATTGTCTAAGTATACCATCATATCATCTGCAAAGTATGATAGTTTAGTTTCCTCTTTGCCTACTATCATTTCTTCATTTCTTTTTCTTCTCTAATTGCTAAAGCTAGCATTTCTAGTACAATAATAAATAATAGTAGTGATAAAGGGCATCCTTGATTCATTTCTGATCTTATTGGGAAGTTTTCTAACTTATCCCCATTGCAGATGATAATTGCTGATGGCTTTAAATAAATACTGCTTATGATTTTCAGGAAAGTCCCTTTTATTCCTATGCTTTCTAGTGTTTTCAGGAGGAATGGATGTTGCATTTTGTCAAAAGCTTTTTCTGCATCTGTGATAATCATGTGACTTCTGTTAATTTGATTACTGAAATGGTCAATGCTGATGGTTTTCTGAATATTAAACTAGCCTTGCATTCCTGGTATAAATTTCACCTGGTCATAGTGAATAATCCTTGTGATAAATCTCAGTAGTCTCTTTGCTAGTATTTTACTTAAGATTTTTGCATCAATGTTCATTAAGGAAATGCCTATAATTTTCATTCTCTCTTTTTGGTCTTCCTGCCTTAGGTACTGTGAAAAATATATGTAAAGGTAATGGGGTCACCAGGGATATTATGAATAAACTAAGTGGGTTTGTGGGAACACACACACTGGGACTTATGAGAGACTGGACCAGGATGGAAAGACCAGAATTTACTGGATTCCCACAGGAATGGCACTTGATCTTAACTGTCACTCAGCTTCTCCTAGGCCAGAGTCTAGAAACAGGCTGATGAGGTAAAAGGGACTTAACAGCTTTAATTATGTTTGACTAAAAGGTGGGAAAGGGATTTCTATACTTAAAATCTAAAGGATAAAACCACAGGGCAATGGGGGGACTTATTCTACTCTTATCTAAGTAACTAATAGGGCCCAAGGAGCTGTAAATGGAGTCTCTGGGTGTTTGCCTCAGACCTGGAACCTGCCAGGCTTGAGTACAGCTGGGGCTTTGTGGCTTTTGGATTCTCACTGCAATCCACTGATGATCTCTGGATGCCAGGAGCTAAGGTTGTCTAAGGAACCAGATTGTAAGGGAGTGCTTGAAACAGTGTCCACCAGATTTCAAACTTCTTCTTCCTTTGGCACTGTAGATCTTGTCCTTTTTGCTAGATGCCACACCACACAGGATCCCAGGGGAAAATCAGGATGCAAGATGTCCTTTTACTCTGAGTTCTCACAGGGCTAACCACAGTTTGTGTTAACCCCTAATGGAGTCCCTTCTCAGAGCCAAGTCGCCTCTTCCTGTTCCTTCATTCCAACCTGGAATTCCCAGCTCCAGCTCCTTCCTGCTATGTACAACTTAATTCCTAATCACTAGCTAATCTAATCTTCCTCACAATAGTACCAACCCCATATTTGTGTCATAAAAATAATTTTGTAAGACTCCTTTGCTTATTTTGCCAAATACTTTTGGAATTAATTGTTCTTTAAATGTGTGATAGAATTAACTTGTGAATCCATCTAGCCCTGAGGATTTTTTTAGTGATAATTAGTTAAATTTCTTTTTCTGAGATGGGATTATTAGGTATTCTATTCCCTCTTTTCTTAATCTAGACAATTAATATTTTTGTAAATATTTACCTATTTCACCCAAATTATAAGATTTATTGTCATATAATTGGGCAAAATAGTTCCTAATAATTACTTTAATTTCTTCTTCATTAGAGGTAAAATCACATTTTCAGTTTTGATACTTGTAATTTGATTCTCTTTTTTTTATATCAAATTAACCAATACTCTCTTTTATTTGTTTGTTTGTTTTTTCATAGAACCAGTTCCTGATCTTATATATTAGTTCTATATAATCTTTTGCTTTCAATTTTATTAATTTCTCCTTTGATTTGTTAGGATTTCCAATTTAGTCTTTTACTGGAGATTTTTCATTTTTGGATTTTTTTATTGTTCTTGTTGTTGTTGTTTAAATTGTATGCCCAGTTCATTGATCTGCTTTTTCTCTATTTTATTTATAAAAGCAATCAGGGATATAAACTTTTCCCTGAATATTGCTTTGGCTGTACACCATAAATTTTAACATGTTTCCTCTTCATTGTCATTCTCTTCAATGAAATCAGTGATTTTTTCTGTGATTTGTTCTTTGACTACCTGTTCTATAGAATTAGGTCATCTAATTTCCAATTATTTTTTAATTTGACTTTCCATGACCCCTTATTGATTGTAATTTTAATTGCATTATAATCTGAAAAAGTTCCATTTATGATTTGTGCTTTTCTGCATTTGGTTGTGAAGTTTTCATGCTCTAGTACATGGTCATTGTTTGTATATGTACCATGTGCTGTTGAATAGGAGGTATATTCCTATTCAGTTTTCTCCAGATATCTATTAAATCTAACTTTTCATTCACTTCTCTTCTTTCTTATTTATTTTTTGGTTCAATTTATCTAGTTCTGATAGGGGAAGGTTGAGGTCCCCAACTAGCATAGTTTTACTATCTATTTCCTCCTTAAGCTCCTTTAGTTTCTCCTTTAAAAATCTATATGCTATACCATTTGTTGCATATATATTAAGTACTGACATTTATGCATTATCCATACAACCTTTTAACAAGATGTAATTACTTTCCTTATCTCTTTTAATCAGATATATTTTTGTTTAGCTTTGTTTCAGATCATGATTACTACCCCTGATTTTTTTTTACTCAGTTGAATTCCAATACATCCTGCTCCAGCCTTTTACCTTTACTCTGTGTGTGTCTACTTGCCTAAAATGTGTTTCTTGTAAACAACATATGGTAGGATTCTCATTTTTAATCCAATCTGATGTCCACTTCTATTTTATGGGTGAGTTCATACCATTTACATTCACAACTATGAATACCCTCTTTGAATTCCCCTCCGTTTTGATTTCCTCTTTTATTCCAGCCCTTTCTTCTTCCACTCTTTCCCTTCACATCAGTGTTTTGATTTTAATCACTTCCTCCTTTCCCCTTCCCTTATATTACTTCCCTTCTCACCACATCCCTTCTTATTCTCCTCCTACTTCTCTCTATGGACTTTGTTTAAAAAAAACATTTATTAATATTTATTTTTTAGAAAAGTTAACATGGTTACATAATTCATGCTCTTAATTTCCCCTGAGCCCCCTGAGCCCCCACCCCCCCATGGCCGATGTGTATTTCGACTGCTTTTAACATGTTTCATTGATCAAGTCCTATTTCCAAATTGTTGATAGTTGCATTGGTGTGGTAGTTTCG
>NC_058130.1:217242577-217279386 GCF_016433145.1 Gracilinanus agilis
ATATATATATATATATATATATATATATATATATATAAAGTTAAGTGTTTGTTTAAATTCATTGTTAGGTAGACATACATGCAATTGTGTTTGTATACCTTTTCAAGTCTCCAGTGAAAGCTTTTGGGATTCAAAAGAAACCTTCGAAAAATTCATTGCTTTCAATATTAGAAATATCTCTTTGAGAGGTAAATTGGAACATAGTTCCAAAATATTTCTTCTCCTCAAGCCACCAACCATATCTCATCTCCTACATTTCTCAATGACAGCTTCTTATTCATTGAAAAGAATGAAGCCATCCTGAAAAGTGTTCCCTTAGTTCTCTTCTGCCACTCTTCAAAAATCCTCAGAAGTATCATCCATTCTTTTCTTTCTTTTTATCTCAGAGGTATGGTTATCACTTGTCCTTGCTAATGCCAATCATATTCACTCCCCTCTATCTCTTTCAGGACAGTGTTCTAGCAATCTCCCTACATCTCTACCTTATCCATCTGTAATCTCTCTCACTTTCCATGGGTTCCAGAAAATACACTCGGTTCTTCCCAGTCCTTTTTTATAAAATACCTTCCAATGATGCCATAGAGCTGTCAAGCTAGATAAATAGATAGGGAGAAAAATGGATAGATGGATGGTAGATTATAGAGATGAATATTTATACACAGCACATATTAACATAGACATGTTTTACATGTATATGTATGCATGTATACACATATGCATTTCACTTTTAAAGTTCTGAAGAAAGTTGCATACATCTAATGTCTTAATTTCTATAGCCATTGAAATCTGGCTTCTAATCACCCTTTCCTCTTGAAACTATTCTCTTAAAAGTTACTAATCATATCCTTTTTTTTTAACCAATCATCTTCTAATCACCAAACCCAATTATTTTTTGCCAGCTAAATCTTTTTATTTTTTAATCAAAATAGTCAATATCAACCAGTTTTTATAACAAAGGTCATATAAATACAACTTGGGCTTATCAATGTTGAGGAAAAATACCACTGAGCTCTTGTAAGAAGGAAAATTTAGGTATTTATAGATATATATTAAAATATGTGGCCGCCAGGAATCAACAATAACTTCCTACCTGAATTTTCCAGGGCCCCTGTTTGATCTCACCAGTCTAGCAGCTTTATATCGACCGAAGTTCCAAGGCGTGCTGTGAGAAGGCTGACTTAAGGGATAGGTATAAATAAGATAAAGAAGAATTCAAGAAAATTCAGAAAGATTGAGGAAGTTCGAGACCTAAGTGGTCAGCCAAATTGTAAGAAGGAAAATTTAGGTATTTATAGATATATATTAAAATATGTGGCCTCCAGGAATCAACAATTCAGGTTGATTCCGTAATTAAGTCAGACCCAAGTCAGCATTGGGTTGAGGAGTTTATTTACAATCTGGTAGGTAAAAAGTAGGAATAAAGAGAAAGGGAGAGGCTAGTCCAGGCCAAAGGCCTGGACGGAGAGAGAGAAGAAGGTTATAAAGCTTAATAATGAAGCTGTAAGCCACAGGGCCCAACAGCCAGATAGGCAGAGTTTAGAATTGGCCCAGCTAGGCCAAGGAAGTCAGCCTAACTTACCCTCGTGACAATATAGAGTGTAAGCTGTCTGTGGTCTCAGGAGATGCTTCTGCTCCCAGTTCGGGATGGCAACTGCCCCCACAGGAAGTTCACTAACTTACTTAAAGAGATAGTGTCTTTCATCACTTCCTGTGGTCCACCTCTAATTCAAATGGACAAATGGCAGTTTCTACATTGATTTGGACTGCCCAAAGGGTAGACCCTTATTCTTGATTTGTTACTTATTGTCACGTGGGGGTAACTCGTCTCCCCTCCCCACTAAGGGAGGTGAGAGTGACATCATTTCTACGCCTAGGATGGGTAGATTTTTGACTATTAATGGGCTTGAGCTTATTCTATTTACACACTCTGCACATATAGATAGGAAGCAAATAGCCTGCTTGGCTTAGTAAAAGAATGATCACGCAGGCCTAGTGGAAGGCAGCCTCAGTGGCCAGGCAAGGCACTTTCCCTGAACATATTCTAGAAATTAAAGCTCAAACTGAAGGGTCTGCCCCTAAAAGATCATTCTTTTTTTTTTTTTTTAACAATTTATTTATTTATTTATTTGTTTTTAAATTAATTTTTTTTAATTTTGAATATTTTCCCCTAGTTACATGTTTCATGTTCTTTCCCTCTCCCTCCAAACTCTCCTAACCCCACCCCCGCCTTAGCCGAAACACAATTCTACTGGGTTTTACATGTATCATTGATCCAGGCCTAATTCCATATTATAGATAGTTGGACTAGAGTTATCATTTAGTGTCTATATCCCCATCAGCCCATGTGTTCAAGCAGTTGTTTTTCCTCTGTGTTTCTCCTCCCACAGTTCTTCCTCTGAATGTGGCTAGTTTTCTTTCTCATAAGTCCCTCAGCCTTGCTCTGGATTCTTGCATTGCTACTAATAGAGAAATCCATTATGTTCGATTGTACCACAGTGTATCAGTCTCTGTACAATGTTCTCCTGGATCTGCTCCTTTCACTCTACATCAATTCCTGGAGTTCATTCCAGTTTACATGGAATTCCTTCAGTTCTTTATTCCTTTGAGTACAATAGTATTCCATCACCAACAGATATCACAATTTGTTCAGCCATTCCCTAATCGAAGGACATTCTCTCATTTTCCAATTTTTTACCACCACAAAGAGCGCGGCTATAAATATTTTTGTACAAGTCTTTTTCCTTGTTATCTCTTTGGGGTATAATCCAAGCAGTGCTATGGCTGGATCAAAAGGCAGATGGTCTCCTAAAAGATCATTCTTGATCCTGATTCCTCGCCTGAAGACTAGGAAGTCAAGGTTGTGAAAGGTAATGGAGCAGCAAGGATCCACACCAATGGATGCCATGGGACCTGCCTGGAACCCTACAGCAACCAAGGGCAGCCCCAAGAACATACGTTCTCACACCCATGCCTTTGTAAACATAGGACATATTCAAAGAACCAGGCACAAATGAGCAGATGGTGCAAAGTGGGGGATGGATCCAAGACTTCCTCAACAGAAAAGAAAAGCCCAATATGACAGACCCTGTGAACAACTCAAAGCCAGGACTTATCTCAAGGTTCTATCCTTGGCTACATTCTCTTCTCACTATGATTTATCTTGGGTTTTCTCATTGCATTCCATAGTTTCAATGATCACTTCTATGCAGATTAGGAAGGACCACATATAAGTAAGGAAGCTGTTTGATCCTTCAGTGATAGTGAAGAATGACAGAGGAATGTCAGATATTAAATTGCTATCAGTACAATATTAAAGCATCAAAGAAGGGGCTTTAACACATTGGTTTTCCATGCCTTTGTGGAAGGATGTAGACAAGAAATGCCCAAGATGAGTAGGAATACATGGCTTGTGGTCTGTACCTGTTGAGATCACATAATCAATCACAGGACTGATAAGGTCCTAGAAGTATTAGAGTATAGCTATTTGGGCACCTGCCATGTTCCCTATCAGCATTGTGAGGCTGTAAGCTGTATCTTTTCTGAACCTTCTATCTCACCCAGTTCCTAGCATGGTGCTTTGAGGCACAAATTAAGCATTTAGTAAATTTTTACTGACTTTAAACTTACAGCCCATGAGTCTCAGTCAGACCAAGCCTGCCAACTCTTACTTGTATAAAATCTAAATTTTTATTTTATTATCATTATGGGATTATTAGTATTAGCATGGGATTAGTGTTCTGGGGGAACCAAATTTAGAAGGTGCTAATGGATATCTAGGTGGCACAGTAATAGAGCACTGAGCTTGGCATCAGAAAGACTCATCTTCATGAGTTCCAATCCAGTCTCAGATACTTACTAGTTATGTCACCCTAAGCAAGTCATTTAACCCTGTTTGCCTCCATTCTTCATGCATAAAATGAGCAGAAGAGGGAAATGGCAAACCATTCCAGTATCTCTGCCAAGAAAACCCCCAAATGGGGTCACTGGAATGACTCAACAACATCTCTACCAGTCCTTCAGCAACAAAAACAACAAAACTGAGCATCTAATTAGTAATCATAATGAGCTAATGTAGAAAGCTATCCAAAGGCATGCTTATGTAGTTTCTTTTATACCACATCATTCTGTCTTATCCACCAGTGGCATCATACCAGTGTCTTCTTCTCTCCTGTCTATACCCACAGGAAAATGTCCTGGTCAGTCCCCAACACTGTGGGCATCTTTTGTGCTACTTGTTTTGAGCACAGTTTTTGGTCCTTGCAAAAATTCCTAGTTATGGTTCTGTTTATGGATTCAAGCTATAGATCCTGTGGGAACAAAACCACTAGACAATTTAATTTTTAAATGGTAATTAAATCATATAAGAGTAAAATATAAGAAATACAATTAATGTTTTGACCATTTAAGCAACTGAATGTTTTGCTCTATAGATACTTCCTGAGATGGATAGTGAATACAATGAGTTGTGGTTCCACTCAGGTACAATAATTACTTTCTTCCTATGGTTTGGAGATGGAACGTAAATGACTAGTGTGGGAGAGCTGTCCATCATGAAGCTCTACTAATCTCATGTAAGCATTGATAAAGAATTCAATCTTGGTTTATTTGATGCTTTCTAATTAAGTGGGAATGGCTAAAAGCTGAAAGTTTGGAGGTCATATGTTTTAATAAAGTCTGGATGAGAAGAGGCAAGAGCAGCAGGTCTTTGACAGACAAGACTATAGGAGCTTATCTCAGGGTGTGGCAAGTGAGCCTGAAAAGAGAGAGGTGCCCTTTGTTCCCTGGGAGGAAAATGGCCAGACATTTCTGGTGGTTTGTAAAGTTCCCTTGAAGAAAAATCTGCTAAATGACAGTAAGTGTCAGCGCTTACAATTATGCTCATTTTAGCTACAATGAAACTCATTATTCTTGTTGAAATAAATGTCTCCAATCTTAGAAGACCCTCTTACTTAACCCAAGCTAGAGTTGGAATGAAAAAAAAATGCCCTTTTAAAACTCTTTCACATCATTAGCTTTATTAGTTTAATGAATAGCCTAGTCTTTTTTTAAATCTTACCATTACTCCAGCTTATAGTTTGGGGAAAATTGCTAAAAGGACCCCATAAACCCTAAGCCCTCCCCCAAATTGTTCCTTTGAAAAACCCTCTAAAGCACATGCTTGTAATGCTATATGACACTTTATTATGAGATCAGTACAACTCTTCAGATACTTGAGCTCTGTTCCTGAGATTCTATTTCTTCTAAGAAGTCTTTCTAGATAGATCTGAAAACAGCTGACTCTTAAAGGTTTTGCCCTTCTCACAGCAATTCCCCTTCATCTCTAACCCAATTATGTGTTTTTTTCTTGTGTTTTCCTCCTTCAAACACTAGTATATATACCTTTGGCTTGTCTCAAAAGAAAACAAATCTTATAAGCCATACAAGAATCAAGTAAATGTTTCTATCCCCCAACTAATTAACTCAGGGAGTTAAAACACAATGCTAATGATAATGAAGCCCTGGGTTCAAACAGGGATATTGGATTTATTCTATTCCATGACTACAGATTATACCTCTGATCCCCAACACACTCATTTAGTAGATATGTGGCACTAATCCAAAGCAAATTAGACAAGGGAATGTGATAATTAGATTAAGTTTACACTGCCCATCTTTAGATTTAATCACCAAAGGTGAGAGCTCCTCCAGTTTTGGGAGGTCTGTGACCCATGTGTGCTAGAGTATGTGAGGAATCAGAATCAACTGACTGCCCCCTAGGCAGTACTATGAGAATAATCTATTGTGATCGGACATGCAAATTAGGAGGGAGGCACAGGAAGTGATGCATAAGTGAACCCTTTAAAAAAAGGGAGTTGAGTGAGAGTTCTTTGATTGAAGAGGGCAACTGGTGACAGACCTCTTCTGGTTTGTGGATGAGTGTTGGAATGCTGAGACCCTGGTGAGACTGCTTTAAATATCTTCTTTGAATTCCATGTGGTGAGTTTAAAGACTGAATCTTCCTGAACCTCTCTTAAGAAATTTCTTTTAGTAGACTCAGTGAATGAAGTTTTACTCCATTTACCTCTGGGCCGCTGGCCCTCTAACTCTCAGCTGAGAGTTAAGATCTACCTGGATTAATTAGAGGATTGTAATAAATTACCTACTGGGTTAGATTCTTATTTCCTTATTTCCTCTCTCTCTGCTTAATTGTAAATAAACTTCCATAAAAGTCAATTTTGATTTTAGATTATTCTTAATTGAGGACTGATAATAGTTCAATCCTCTGGAGACCATCTTTTAATATATTTAACCCCCCAAAAAAGCCCCTTTTCCCCCCTTACAGGCAAGTAGATGACAGTGCAAACCAATAAACAACATTCAAAAATGTGACCTACGAATGATGAATATCAGTTGCCACTATTTTGGATTCCTTGTGTGTGTCCCCAAATTCTGTATGCTTATATCCCTGCCTTTTTTAAAACTCTTGTCTTGTGTTTTAGAATTGATACTATCAATTCCAAGGTACAACAGTGCTAAGGGCTAGGCAGTCAGGTTTAAATGATTTGCCCAAGGTCACACAACTAGCAAGTGTTTGAGGCCAGATTTGAACCTAGGACCTCCCCCCCTCCAGGTCTGGCTTTCTATTCACTGAGACACTTGGCTGCTCGCTATATTCAATGTATTGTTTTAGCACAATGTTGAGTGCTTACTGTTTAATGCATTTTTTGTTGTTGTTTATTAATAACTAGAGAATGGTTGTTCTGACTGAATCCTGGTGCCTGGATCTCATGAGATTACTTCCAGGCCACATCAATGATTAATGAAATTAATCCAAATTTGGAAAGCTTAGAAAATGAAAGAGCATCACATTGATGCTTGACTGTGCCCCAAACACCAAAGATATTACCCAAAACAAAGAATTCCCCACATGTTTCTAACTGTATCCATAGTCACTTCCTAATGGACAGACAAGATTCTGCTTTTTAGACCGAGACCTTCCCAGTATTCTCTCTAACATTTCTCCTCCAAAGTGAATCATTGAACATTATTGTCTGAAAAAAATCTATTATAAATCTACTAGAGCTCATAGTATAGTCCATAGGACACTTGACTTGGATTAAGAGGTGTTGAGTTCAAATCCCACCTTAGACATTTACTATCTATGTGACCCTCAGCAGGTCATTTAAGATCTCTCAATCTCAATTTCATCATCTGCAAAATAATAGAATTTATTTGATTGTCTTTAAGGACTCTCCCTTCTAATTCTAAATAGATATATGATCCTATGATGTTATGAATATCAGAGTCGAGTCATATTCTTAGAACCAAATTATAAAGACCTCATATATCTAGTGTTCCTTTTGGGTTGGCTTTATCATCTAAATTTTTCCTGTCTTATTTGCTCAGCTCCAACTCCCTAGTTCTCTCAAACCCAAGTTCCTCAACCCAAGTTCTATCTTTCTCTCATTTCTCTCTCTCTGTCTCTCTTCCTCTCTCTCTCTTTGTCTCTCTCTCTCTGTTTTTGTGTCTATCTCTGTCACTCTCCCTGTTCATCTCTGTCTGTCTCTGTCTGCCTGTCAGTCCACCTGTCTGTCTTTATCTACCTATCTCCTACTCACTTTGTATGTGAATTAAGTCAAATGTTTTTTAGAAGAGTGTTAAGGACTCTGCTTGAATGCAGCCCCAAATCTCCCTCAGGTTGATTTGCTTTGTATTCTCTGACTTACAGGACAAAAAAAATCATTCTATCATTTCTCACCCTCTAGGCAACCCAGCTTAGCTCAAGATTACAAACTGCTGATCTCTTCTTGTTGTCCTAATCAGACTCATTCCTTCTGCCCTAAATTATTTTTGATAGAAACATAAAGTGATGGATGTGGAAGAGACCTTAGAATAAGGATTCCTAATTTGGGGCTTTTAGATTCATTTGTTGTAACATAATCCTACCTGTTTAATTTTATGTATTGAAAAACATTATTCTGAGAAGTCCATAGACTTCACCAGACTGAGTAAAGAGGCCCTGTGGTTCAAAAAGGCTAAGCTGCTCAGTCTTGGAGATGGATGAGTATAAATCCTTAATTGTATAGAGGAAAAACCTAGAGCCCACAGACATGGAGTCACTTAACCAAGATCACTGAGCTGTATAACTAGTGGCAGTGTTAACCCTGACTATTTTTGTTAGCCAAATAAGCCTTAGAATAGGTTTAAATCAAATCTGATGGGTCTGTCCTAAGCTGTCTGAGCTGAGAAAAGTAAGCCATCAATGTTAGTCTCTCTAATGAGAGCATGACCTCTGACTATGAATAAATGAATCAATCAACAAATATAATAATGCATATGCTATGTGAGCCACTCTAGTTAAGGGGGTCAAGAAGAAGGAGAAGCAGTGCAAGGCATAATTACTCACACAGAACCTCGTATGGAGTCATATTTATTATACTAACCAATGTAGACTAAACCAAATGGAAATCAAAAACAAGGACCCTATTCTAAAGGTCTGTAGGTTGAATTGGTGAAATGAGCTCTGTGCAATTCAATTGAACAAGACCTTAAGACACACATGTGTATCTACATAAAACTTATTACTACTCCCTGCCATAAAAGTGCTTCTATTACACACTCATACACACACATATACACATACACACACACAGTAGAAATCAAATAAAAAGTAAATACAGAGCATGTTGTTGGTGGAGGGTAGAGAACAGGGAAGAATGCTTTCAGCTGGGGCATAAGTAATTGGGAAATGTAACTGGAAAGATAAAGAAATTAGCATTAGTGCCAAATTTAGTACCTAGACAGCAGTTATTATAGGAATTCAGAGGATGGAGACACTTTGGGCATCAGGTAGGGCTGTGATACTCAGAGAAGGCTTCACAGAGGAGCTGAAAATGGAAGGATGCTGAGGAATATCCTTCCTGTTATAAGAACACTTAGCAGGCAATAGACCTCTTCAAGAAGTATTCTGAAAAAGACTCAATGAAATATTTTCCTTTTAAGATCTTGAAAACCACTTAGGTTTCTGGGCATTGTAGGAGCTTGGTATGATTCAGGGTCACTCACTATCAGAAGACTGCCAACTATGTCCTCTGACTAATAATTTTGTTTCTGTTCTCTGCCTGCTGGAAGCTGGGTGCACTGGTTGATTGGAAATGACCAGTAGCATTTAAACCACCTTTTCCATTTTCTATTCCTGGAGAATAAAGAATAGAGCTTTGTTCCTGCTCTGAAGTGTTTCAGCGAAAGAGGAAGACTTTTCTCCATGCCTCTCCTAATAAACTTTCACTCCCTGCACTTTAGTAATGCACTCTTGCTCCATTTATCCAAAGACCAATGTCTATCATGGGCTTCCTAGACTGAGAGCCATCTAGGCATGAGAAAAGAACAAAAAGAATGATAGCGTCGAGGCCTATATTCTATATTTCAGTCAATTAATCAATCGACCAATCAACAATTATTAAATATCTACTATGTTCCCAGAACTATGCCATATGTTAGAATAGAAATTGAAAGTCCTTATTAAAATGGAACTTGTATTCTAATGGGGGAGATAAGTACATTATATATGCTTTATATATATATATATATTTATATATATGCATATGTATATACACACATGTATACATATAGCATAATATATAACAAATAACTACATACATAGTGTTTATATTTGCACATATATATATATTCACACATCTATATGAATTGATATAGAGTATATATATTGGCCTATTTAAATGTTATTAGTTAAAGGTAAGACAGTTTGGAAGGGAGATAGGGTCAGCAGAGGAGAAAATCCAGAAACCTTCAAAAGTAGATTATATAATAATCCTATTCCTACCCCTAGTAGAATCTGATTTATTTGATCCATCCATCTTCAGCTGAGGCAGCAATGGAACACACCTCCCACCTTTCTGCAACAGAGATTTGTCTCCCATCCCATGGCTAATTGGCAGTTCTAGGAGTAAATTCTCCTCTGAGGCTATGACTCCAGACAATATAGCAATTTCTTGGGTAACTGTGCGAGGTGGACTAGTGGTCAGCTCAGTAGATTTCCCAAAAGGGATATGAGATACATGTGACAGGTGAATTGGATAAAGGGAGAAGTATTCTCTATCAGTGATTGGGATTTAATTTCCACCCAAACTCCTGTTAAAATTAGAAAGGAAATCTTGATGCATATAATTTATCTTTAAGTACAAGAAGCATTTGGCAAGTCACATACACTATCTATAATTAGGATAGTTTGCAGCACCAGTCCTATTCCTAACTGGTCAAGTCCAGGAGAAAAACACCCCCTGGAAATTCTTAGCTGCTCGTGGCTTGTGTTTTAAGTATTTCCTCCAAATGCAGTTTCCCTCGCTCAGATCCACATATATCTTCATTTGGTTCTGTTTTCTGGCCAGCCTGCTGAGGCTGGAGAGAGCTAATCAAGAATTTTCACCCTGCTGAGCCAACCCAAAGACACGGGGTATATTTTTAGAATAGGCAGCCATGAAGTTGCATATGGGAAAAGGAACTCTTTCCTCCCATGACGTCTGGAGATGTGGGTAAAACAGAATTGTCAGCTATATTTCAGGCAGTCCCATTCAACAAGGACAAACTAGTAACAAACTACTTGCAGGTAAAAATATCAAAGAGTAATGAAAACACCAAGTCGATTAAGTCTTTATGGTTTACTTGTAACCTGGGGTCAAGGAAACTGCCCTTTTTGTACAGGAAAAAAATTCATTTTGACACTATTGTCCATGGACAAGGATATTATTTACGTTCGTGCCATATATCATTTGAGGACATTGGGGATGGGCTGTGACGGGCAGCATAACCAGAACCATGGCATTGGAATCTGCTTTGTAATGGGTTTTCCTGTAGAGTTTAGACACACATTGATCTGATAGGACTTGTACACTGAATAGAGGTCATTAACAAGGTTGTTTTCCCCTTATCTGTTCCTTATTTATTGGGTTGTCCTGGTATCTTCATTTCGATCTGTAATTAGTAAAAGGGGCTGGTGATATATTATCTACTAGAGTTCATCAGACAAAGCCCTGCCATTGGGAATATGTCTCTCTCTAAGACCTTTCTCTTTAATCCCTCAAGCCCTGTAGAAAAAAAAATAGAAGGAAAGCCCCCAATCACTTTCTGTCCTGATTAGCCCAGTATATGTTTAGGCCATTGCCTCCTTCAGAGACCAGATGCTGGCAGATTCATTGCCATGGGGATTTTACAGTAGTGGATAAATAAATCCTGTCTAAATGAGTCCAAAACTAATCATCATAAAATAGTTATGGTATATGCAGGCATTACACACTGTATATTCTCTTATGAACTAATGAATTGTGTCTTAAAATGCCAAGAGTTTGTAATAAATGTCGAATAGCAGACGCCTATCATAAATCCAGTTGCAAGATGGTCTTGTTGTCTTGTTTTGGTAGGGAAGAAAGTGGAGCATAAGAACAAACCTGTAGACTCTGTACCTCTTTTCCTGGGGGTTCTTCCATCAACAGAGAGAAATTACTTCACTAAGAAAATGGTAGAAGATACAGATCTTCTCAATTTTGGTTTTGCCACCTTAATATGACCCCAAATACCAGGAAGTGGAGGACACAATCTTTTCAAAGAGCAGTAATAGGATAGGCAAACTAAATGCCAAATCACAATTAATTAGGGATCTTTTCGAAGTGGGTCTCAGGCCCAGGACTTTATTTTAGTAGGTTGATTTTCTTTTATCTGACTTGTGATTTCATCAATGTAGAGGGCACCCAGTGAGGAGCTTCTTCTAATCAAGAGCTGTATCTTTTCTGTAACTTGAAGCCCTAGAGCTATTCCTGAGGCACTCAAAATTCATCAACTAGTCAATATAATTGTTAAAGCATTTACTAAATGCCTGGCACTATGCAAAGTGCCAGGCAAAAACTAGTCTTTGTCCTCCAGGAGCCCATATTCTAATGAAACAGTATGTGTCTTTGAATCCTGATCTTATTTATTTATACACTACTGATAATTCAATTTGTCCAGTAGAAACTAAATCTTTGGCTCAAATATTCAGTTAGATTTATTTCATTTCAATCTAATTCAACAACCTTAAGCTTCTTATTTTAAGTGGCAGAGCCTATGTTGTGACCCAGACACAAAAGATAGTATATGATTCTTATCCTCAAAAAGTTTTCATTCTAGACTTCAGTATCCCTCATATATTGCATCTGAGTGGCTATTCGAGACTCATCACAATTGCTGGGTGTCCTTAAGCAGGACACAATGATTCTAAAAGTAAGCTGTTTGTTGCTTGTATTTTTATTCCCAGTGCCTAGGTCAGTGCCTTACATATAAAGAGTGTGTAATAAATATTTATTGAATTCAATTAATTAACTTGTTCATTTTCTCATTTATGAAGAAGGAAGAATTTGATATTTCATGCTTTTTACAACCTTTTATTACTTCCCTTCCTCACTGGGAATCTTCCCCATTCGTTGTTAATCTGCCTAGGATCTTTTTCCATTGGTTAGCAAACTCCAACCTTCTTTCACTATCTTCATCCCAAGGAAACTGAACCCAACTACCAAAGAACAAACTTCCTTACCCCAAACCCACAGTCTGCTATTTCATTCCCATCCACTTCAATTGAACCTCCCCAATGCCGCCACTCCAGATGTGTCTCAGCTTTCATTATGCTCTCTGAAATACCTTCTCCACAATTAACAAATTTTCCTTCATATCAAACTTTTTCTTTTTCTCTTGCTCCTTTCTTCTTCTGACATTTATGGAGACCTAAGTTTCTTCTTATAACACTGCACTCTGGGTTACATTTTCGAGTACTGTATATGCTTTCATACTCACTGGTATCAGTGAGGGGAATCAGAATAATAGGTGACAGTCCTCCTTGTCACTTCCATACACTTTCTCTATCCCCCAAAAAACTCTCCTTCTTGAGGTTCATTTTATCCAAATTTGTCACTCAAACCAAATCATCGTGGCTGTTATATTTCAACTCTTGGGACATTGTCTCCCCTTCCTCAATGGTATTAGTGCCTAACTCATAGTATTCTTCTCCAATTCGATCCAAACTCATATTAAAGGATTTCTACATACATTTTAATGTTTCCTTAAATATCCTAATTTCCCAATTCATCAATCTCCTCCAGTCATATGAACCACTCTTCCATTTTACCTCAAACTATGCATACAAATGATAATACTCATTGTTTTGCCATCATCTACAAATATTCCAATTCTGTGTTCATGAACTCTCAAGTCCTTTTATTGGATCATAACTTTTTATCATTCCATTTTCCTCTATGCCTTACAATTCCTAATCCTCTTTTTTGTCCTCACCATGACCTCTACTGCATTTATCTATCACTTTTTCCCAGGCTATCACCACTGTAGTCATTGTATTCTCTCTCTTCCAAATCTCAATCTTTGGGAAACCAATTTAACTCTCTTTTTTTCTCTTGATTTTTTTTTGCACATTATGTGCTTTTCCTCACACATACTCCTTTTCCTATGTCCATGATTTTTCCTTTTTTTAAAATTTCTTGTCCTATGTCCTAATATCAATTCTAAGACAAGAGGGACAAGGGCTACAAGAGAAAGGGTGACTTGCCCAGGGTCACACAGCCAAGAAGTATCTGAGAGCATATTTCAACCCAGGTCCTCCTGATTCCAGATCTAGTACTCACCACTATGCTACATAGCCACTCTTTCATGGCTTTTCACTAATTCCCATACCTAGAATGTATTCCCTCCTTATCTCCACTTCTTGATTCCTTGAATTCCATGACAAATTAACTCAAATCCCACCTTCTGCAAGAGGTCTTCCCTTCCCCAAACCACCCAGTTGCTAATTCATTCCCCTCTAACTTTATCTTCCACATAAACTATAAGTATCTCATATGCAACTATTCCTACATGCATTATTTCCTCATTAGAATGTAAGTTTCTCAAGGACGAACTGATGTTCTGACTCTTTCTTTAAATTCCAGGTTTAACACCATATCTGGTACATGTTAAGAAATTAATAAATTCTCAATGACCAGCTGATTGATATATTTACTCAGAATCTTATGATAATGATTTAGACTTTGTGAAAATGACTTGAGTTTCTGGGGAACAGTAATCATAATAAGGTATTACCCTTGTCATTTTTAGGATAAATACTACTGTTTGGTTTGGTTTGGTTTGGCATTTTCCCTTCACATCCTATTTTGAGATAAAGCAAAATCTTATCAAAACTGGAGCCTGGAAAATGTCCAATAGATCTACATTTCCTTTGGGCCTGGGTTTCCCCAAGTTCTGTTATCTCAGCTTATATGGCTATTATTTCTGTTTTTTTCTTTTCTTGCAGGAGTCTGATAGATAAGTAGATACCTGATCACTCCCATATATCATGGTATGTCCTCTTCCCTCCCAAATGGAACAACATAAAAGTAAAAGGGACTCTAGATAACTCTACCCTTTTTCTAAAAACAGGTGGTAGGTCCAAGGATATGCTGACTATGCCAGAGACTTCACCTCAGTGCCAAAATGCCAAAACCAAGAACTTGTTGTATCTACTTTAGAATCCATTATCCCTGGAAGAGAGAAAGAGTGTCTCGGTAATAGAGAACATTAACACAAAACTTGATTATATCCTGGAAAGACTCACAGGATCAGATTTAGAGACCTATGGGATCTCAGATGTTATCTAGGTAACCCCTTTATTTTAATATTTTTTAAATCCTTACCTTCCATCTTGGAGTCAATACTGTGTATTGGCTCCAAGGCAGAAGAGTGGTAAGGGTAGGCAATGGGGGTCAAGTGACTTGCCCAGGGTCACACAGCTAGGAGGTGTGTGATGTCAGATTTGAACCCAGGACCTCCCAGCTCTGGGACTGGCTCTCAATCCACTGAGTCACTTAGCTGTCCCCCGCAATTCTTTTTAAAACGTGCATTGCATTTCAATAATGTGAGATAGTCATAAGAGAAAAATCTCTAGCCTCAACAAAATCATCTTTAATTATGCAAAAGTGATATTCTTTTGCATTCTTTTTTTCCTTTTTATTTAGTCATAACTGATATGTCCCAACTTGTGTGTTTCCAACTTTTCTTTTCCTTTCCTAATGTTATCTGAGTTGGTGTTTATAAGTCAGTTCACCAAGACTTAAAAAACAAGACAAGTAGAGACATACAGCTGTCTCCTTAATTATTTCCCCACAGATATAATGTTGTCACTTAAAGTTGGTTTTCTGATGCAATTCCAGAGCTTGCATTATTCAGGCAGGGAGAGGAAGAAACTGGTAGGTAAAGAGCCAAGAATATTTTCAACTTTCTCACCCTGGCCTAACATGATGGTGAGTGATAGGAGTAATGAGGGAAACATTTTTTTTAAATCACCAGCTAATGATGAGCAAGAAAAATAGACCCAACCTGTAAACTGTCAGAGATGATTTGAATGTAACTGGATAAAATGCTACTGAAAAATCACCATGTGGCCAATATTGCTGTATTGGAGTTCATATCAAAGCAGAAAAGATCTGAAATTTCTTAAATGCATTATCTTTATTTTTTCCACTCCCTTATCATCATCTCTAAGCAGCCTCTCCTCCTTTGAGGTTTACAACATTAATATTCAAAGCAGAAAGAGCTTTGTAAAGACATTGTCTTTCTTTTTTCTGGACCATCCTTTTACCATCCCTAAGCAATTTCTCTCACTTTGAGGTTCACAGCATTAATATTTCCCTCCCTTATTCACGTTCACAGTAGCTGCCAGCTCCTAGGTCATTATCCCTCCTTATTCAAGGAAGCTAGTAAGTGACTCACTGAATTCTTATCTTCCTCAACTTCTGTTTTTATGCTAGATGACTTCAACATCCAGGTAGAGGCTTCTTCAAACTCTCTAACCTCTCAGTTCTTCAATTTCATTAAATCCTTTGTCGTTCATTCATTCCACCTCAGCCACATGGATCTCACATTAGCTATGAGTGATATAGTTCCTTAATTAAAAAAAAAAAACTCTGACATTCCTGTATCTGACTAGAACTATCTCTCATTTTATCTTTATGCATGACCCCTTCGAAATCTCCAACTCATCTACCTGAACCTTCAGTTGCTTTACCTTTTGGGCCATTATGCCTACTTTGACATTACTTGTTTACCTTTTCAGCCTCAACATTTGAGTTAACCAATACGACACTATATTGGCATCAACTATGAAATCCTTTAGCCCTTTCTCTATCACTGCTCATTACTTGCGAAATTCCAGTCCTGGATTACTTTCCCCTTGACCTCTATGCACCATTTATCCTTTTCTAATGTTGAAAGGAGCTGGAAGAAGTTACATATCTGGATTGAGTTGGTACACTATTAATTCACATTATCTATTTTTGACTAGGTCTTTATTGTAGCAAAGGCTATCTTTTCCCCCCAACAATTGAGTCCCAATCTCAGTCTCCACACAGCTAGGTGGAGAGACTGTTGGTCTTGAAGTCAGGAGGACCTGAGTTCCAATTCAGACTCAGATGCTCACTAGCTGTTTGACACTAGGTAAATTACTTAACCCTGTTTGCCTCAGTTTCCTCATTTATAAAATGATCTGGAGAAGGAAATAGCAAACCACTCCATTATCTTTGCCAAGAAAACCCAGATGGGATCAAGAAGAGTCAATTACAACTGAAATGTCCAAATAATAAATCTCATTCTCCACAAAAGTTACCACGAACCTTTCCTTCTCTCTTCAAGTCTCCCATACCTTCCCTTCCACCACCACCCACTTATTACTTTACTAATGACATCGAAGCTGTTAAATTTAATGGCCTTTTTTTTTTCATTCCTCTTTCCCATTGATCTCTATGTAGCACTTAACACTATTGGTTTCTCTTTCCTCCTCTTTCTAGGTTTGCAGAACTCCATTTGCTCCAGTTATCTTCTTATCTATTGGATGGCTCCTCTGTCTTTTTCACTGCATCCTCCTCCAGATCTTGTCTTCCAAAGGTAGGTGTTCCTCAGGATTCTGTCTTGGGTCTTCTTATCTTCTCCTCCTATATACTACTTCACTTGGGGAACTTATCTATTCCCATGGGTTTAATTATTATCTCTATATATTGATTGATTCCCTTATATTTTCCCAAGAAAAACTTTCATTTTTAAAAAATTTCTATCTCCAGTGACTAGCACAGTGACTTATACATAGTAGATGTTTAAAAATTGCTCATTAATTAGTTTAAAAAAAAGAGGTCATGTGTCATTCAGTCTCACTCACCAACAACAGGTAGGTATCTAGAGAACTAAGTTTGTGACAAGTTCAAAATTGGGGCAATGTTCACATTAATTAGCTCTTCTAATATTAATCAGGGTTCATTTGAAAGATGTTGAGTCTTTTAAAGAATTATCAGAGAAGACTTTTCTAAGGAACTGAACTTGTTTGCCTAACATTTTTAAGCTTTACTAAAACTTTTTGTTTTTACAGCACAGCAATTTATCTACTTCACACACACACACACACACACACACACACACACACACACATGCATAAGCAGGAATCCCCTTTTGTAACAAAAAAACTTTTAAGAAAAACCAATCAGTACTAATATTTCATCTGGTAGTATATACCCTAGATCATAACAGTAGTTTTCCATCACCCTATTGAGATGAGGAAGATGTATTTCATCATTAGTTACCAAGACCTACATTGGTCATTGCAATCAGTCTAAGAGGTAGTTAGAGTACCTCTTAGTGTTATTTTCATCAAAAAATTAAAATAAAAAATTCATTAAAATCAATAAAAATTCATTAAAATTTTTCATTAAAATTTTCTTTAAAATAAAAAATTGCAATCATTATATCCTAATAAAAGGGCCTTTCCTAAAAATAATAAACAGTATATATTTAAAACTATCAGCAAGCATCATCTGCAATGAGGATAAATTAGAAGCATTCCCAATAAGATCAGGAGTGAAACAAGTATGTCCATTATCACCTCTATTATTTAACATTGTACTAGAAACACTAGCAGTAGCAATCAGAGAAGAAAAAGAAATTGAAGGGATTAAAACAGACAATAAGGAGACCAAGCTATCACTCTTTGCAGATGATATGATGGTCTACTTAAAGAGTCCTAGAGAATCAACTAAAAAGCTAGTGGGAATAATCAACAATTTTAGCAAAGTTGCAGGATACAAAATGAACCCACATAAATCATTAGCATCTCTATATATTTCCAACACATCCCTGTAGCAAGAGATAGAAAGAGAAATTCCATTTAAAATCATTACATATCCTAGATTCAATACCAGAGAATTTCAATGGCTTTCTAATCAAAACCTCCCATTTTAGAGATAATGAAACTGGGACTCCAAACAATAAGGTGTTTTCACAAAGGTTATACAGGTATTAAGTAGAAGAGCCAGAATTTGAACCCAGGCTCCCTGACCCCAAATCTAACATACTCTCCAATACACCACTCAGCTGCTATTTTTCTGGTTCTGCTTGTTTCAATCTATCTTATTTTATATAAATATTCTAAAAAATATTCCTCATATTCATCATTACTTACAGTACAATAATATGACATTACATTCATTTCACAAAATTCATTCAGTCATTCCACAACTGAGAGACAACAATTTTGTTTCTAGTTTTTCACGACTATAAAACATGCCAACAATATTTTGGTATCTAGGTCACCCACATATTTATGTGCTAAAAACTGTTAGTATTTAATGATGCCAATTCAGAGAATAATATTGTTCTTCTAGGATTTATCATCAGCCAACTCACTCTGACTAACATCAAGATTAGTAAGAGTGTTCATTTCTCTGGATAAATAACTTAGATTTTTAAAATACATGAGACTGAAATTATCCTGGAAATAAAACTTGTTCATCCCAGCAACAAAGGAAAGACTCTTTCTCCATTGTAGATGTTAGACACTCAATTTCATAAATTTTAAAACCCTATAAATGTAATGTTTTTTTCTTGGAAATCCTAGTATTTGTCATTACAAGGATCAAAGAAAATCACTGATAATGAAATGGGATATTTTCATCACATTAAAACCAAAAAACTAAATGGAGCCATTACTGAGGAAAAATCTTTGCAGAAAGCTTCTCTAATAAAGGCTTCATTTCTAATATGTACAAACAACAGATGCAGATTATGTTTAGGTATATAACAAGTGGATATATAAAAAAAGTCAAAAAGGATAAACAAGCAATTTTCAGAAGAAAAAATGCAAACTAAACAATCATGAAAAATAACATTTTAAAATTGGTAATAGTGATAAGAAAATAAGAATCAAATATTGGAGGTAATCCTTGTTTCTTGATTTTTTTTCCTTTTTCACCCAAGACAGGGCATGTCAGAGGGGCAAAAAAATGTTTATTTAAAAAATAAAAAATTAAACAGAAAAAAACTTCAAATCCCTAATAATTAGGTAAGTGCAATTAAATCAATTCTCACTTTCTGCCTCACACTCCCGTACTTGGCAATGATGATAAGAAAATAACCAGTGAGTAAGAACTGTGGGAAAATAGGCATGTGAGTTAATTTATTCTTAGTGAAACTAAAAATGTTACAAAATTTTGCATGCTCTTTGCGTCAGTGGTACCACTAAAGGTTACTTTCCATTAAAGAACTAGGAAAAGACCTCAAGTGTATAAAAATATAACAGCTCCTTTTGTTATAAGAAAGGCCTGTGGAAACTAAGGTGAGATGTCCTACCACTGGATGGTGACATAATAAATTCTGGTATAGGAATGGAATAGAACACCAATGTGCCATGAAACAGTGAAACCTGCAAAGAGCTACATAAACTACTGCAGTCCACAGTACATAGAATCAAAAGACTAATTGATAATAATAACAATTTGTAAAGGCTAATAAATTTGAAAGATGCCACAAATCTGATTATTGTAATGAGCATCCACTATCACTGAGAATTTAACAAGATTTGCCCTTCCTGCCTCTTGAATTAGAGGTGATGGATACAAGATGTAGATTTAAAGTATATTTTTGGACAAGGACTACACAAACAGGCATTTATTTTAGTTGACAGTTTTCCTAACATTTTTTTTTCAATTTTTCATATGAGCATGGAAGTTAGGAAGCTTAGGAATAGGATTGATCTTCCCCTACCTCAAAAAAAGAAGAAATTGATAGATTTTTAAAATACATGAAATACAAAAGGAAGAAGTGCAGAAGGAATTAGGATAGCTTTGAAAGTGCCACATTGAATTTTTGAGTGACCCAAAAAGAAAATCCAGCTTATCCTTTTTTAAGGTATATATAAAATTGCTTCTTCTATTTCATGTGTGTAAATTTCAAAATAAAAATAATCAAATACTGTCATTTTTACCAATTTTGAAAGTCTATCAGGAAACTGAAAATTATTTTAATATGACTTTTTCTTACTATTAGTACTTAGGAATGTGTTTTCATGTGGTCATTCACAGTTGTCAATAAATTTGAAAACTTCATGTCCTTTTAGCATTCCTATATTAACAATGGCTCTTGATAAAAATTAAATTAAATTTAAAAAAATGAGATTGAAGGCACTCATTACCTAAATATTAAAGGTAGGGATAAGATGTTTGCTTTCAGAAATTCTCAAACAGACCTTTCCACTCTTGATCGAGTACTTATCAATAATGATAAGCTACATAGTTTCAAACTAGAATATGTAGTAATATTTGTGGTAAGTTCCATGAACTCCATGCTAAATTTCAGACTATCAAGCTATAGGATAGAAACTTTGACTATTATTAAGGATTGAGGGCAGAACCTTTTTTTAAAAATCACCTGTTCTTTCTTCTAATGTGTAGCAATCCCATAATCATTAAAATTGATGTAAACACAATTATCACAACTCTCTAACTCAAGCATTATGATAAGTGACATATGCCATTAATAACATTTGTAGAAGATAAATTTGGACATTTTTACTTTCAAACTGCTATAGGGCCAAAAGGTGAAATTGATTGCTGTTGTTTCTGTCAAGGGTGGTTGATGACTTAAAAAATAAATCTAAATCTGTTATTTCATTGATATGGGAGCTCCGAGTGGGGAAACCTTTTTCACTTATGCAGGTCAGAAACTTGTCCACAATTTTACAATCCTAAAAAGTTATTTGGGGCAAGAGAGAATAGTATATATAACCCTCCACATCCAATCTTGGTGCCTTTGCACTGGATCTCTCCTATGCCTGGAATGTGATCCTTCCCCATTGCCATTTCAAAGAATCCCTTTCTTCCTTCAAGAGATAGAGCAAACAACCCCTTCTAAGTGAGACTTTTTCTAATTGGCTCTACGTCTAGTGTCTTCTATTCCAAGCTACATTATATTAGTCTACTTTGCTTTTATTCTCTTTATCATTATTCTGTATACATCCACTGTTTCCCTGATATAATGTAAGTTTCTAAAGGGAAATTTTCGTTTCATTTTTTAAAATTTCATCTTTTTAGACTCAAGCTCGCTGGAATACAAGGTCAGCTATCCACTGTATTAGATATTTCTCTACTCTTGAAAATAAAAAGAACTAAATCCTGTATCAGTGATTAAAGTATGAGTAACAATTATTCAGTAAAATAAGGAATGATTTAAAATATACTTTAACTCATATTATGGTTGACTGAATGTAAGGAAATAGAGAAAGAAAGAGAGAAGGAAAGTGAGAAGGTTGAAGAGGGAGAGAGATGGAGGAAGTAAGAAAAGAGACAGAGTAGGTAAAAGATAAAGCCAAAGAATGATAGAGAAAAATCACAGATAAAGTGAAAAAATAGAAAGAGGAGGAGGGGGAGAAAAGAAGGAGGAGGAGGGGAAGAAAGAAGGAGGAGGAAGGAAGGAAGGAAGGAAGGAAGGAAGGAAGGAAGGAAGGAAGTAAGGAAGGAAGGAAGAANTGCTATGCAGAGGAGGAAATGGGTTGTTCTCCCTATTATAACACTATAAATTATAGGAATTTCTTCTTGAGTGGGATCTTGGACTCTGTTTTGTTTAAGTTGAGATACTGAGGTAGGAGAATTTATTCACTTTGTATATTGTGTATTCTTATCCATAGAACTTATTTTTGTTGTTATGTGGTTGAATAAATGAATTTATTTGCTATTGACATTTGGTGGGAAAGGAGTCAAATCTTGAATATATCAATTGGGGTACTTCTTCCCTTATTCATTTTTTTCCTCTACCTTCTGGGAAGTGTCCGAGGGGAGAGATAAGTAAACTGAGAAAATAAATGCCTTTATCATTTTAGTATTAAAAAGTGTTTACATATGTATATTTTGGCCTTTAAGATGTTATTTTTTTAAGTTATAATATTTTCAGAAATCATGGAGTCACTAAAAATCATCTTAGGATTATGAATAAGATCAGTTAGTAGAGAATGGAAGATTTTCCAAAAGTGGAACAGAGGCTCAACAAATATGAGAAATATTCTTATTATAACTTTAGAGAATGTTTCAAGTCATACTCCTAGATCTAGTAATAATTCAGGACCACAACATCCCATAATTCTTAAAGAGCTCAGAATGGTAGAATAAAGAAATCTCAGAGGTGGTAGAATGAAGTCTTTCCTGGTGAACAGAGGAGATATTGCAGCCTTGGAGAAGGCAGGGTTATGTACAATGAATATCCTCCAAAAAGTCCCCGGTCTGGTGGCTTGAGAGTAAAGCCAAAGCATGGTTAATTAGCTGGTCAATTAATTAATTTAATGAAAATCTATTCCTCTGTGTTTCTGCAGAAAACTAAGGATGAAACAGACTTGGATAAATAACATATATGATATTTGTTAAGTGCTTTATGCAGAGGTATCAAACTCATTGCCATTTTTGTTGTTCAATTGTTTTGGTTTGACTCTTCATGAACCCATGTGGGATTTTCTTGGTAATGACACTGGCATGATTTGCCATTTCCTTTTCCACCTCATTTTACAGATGAGGAACTGAGGCAAATAGGGTTAAGTGACTTGCCTGGGATCATGTAGCTAGTAAGTGTATGAGACTGAATTTGAACTCAGTTCTTCCTGACTTCAGATCCAGCACTCTATCCATTGTCATGGCATCACCTATCTGTCAGTAGGGTATCAGGTTAAAATGTAGTTGGAAAATGTTTAACAAAATAAATTAAAATATAATAAAATATAAATAATGCTAATTTGTAGTTTTCTTAATCATTTTGCAAGGATCCAATTTCTATTTGAGTTTGACACTATTGCCTTAAAAATAGTAGAAATGCTAGTAGTTGTTATCATCATATTATCAGCTTTAACTTTGTCAGGTAAAACAGTATAGAATCTTACTGTTGCATAATTTTTATCAAATCAACAAGAACAACAACAACAAAAAGACACAGTATAAAGAACACTGAATTTAGGGGGCAGCTAGAGGTCTCAGTGGATCTAGAGCCAAGCCTAGAGATAGGAGGTCCTAGGTTCAAATCCGGCCTCAGACACTTCCCAGCTGTGTGACCCTAGGCAAGTCACTTAACACCTTTGCCTAACCGTTCTTCTTCTTCTTCTTTTTTAAACCCTTAACTTCTGTGTATTGGCTCCAAGGCAGAAGAGTGGTAAGGGTGGGCAATGGGGGTCAAGTGACTTGCCCAGGGTCACACAGCTGGGAAGTGTCTGAGGCCGGATTTGAACCTAGGACCTCCCGTCTCTAGGCCTAACTTTCAATCCACTGAGCTACCCAGCTGCCCCATTATCATTCTTCTGCTTTGGAACCAATATCCAGTAATGATTCTGTAAGGGTTAAAAATGGTTTGACTAAATTTATGAGTTATAAAAGGTTTTGTGGTAGACATTTGTAAAAATTAAAGTTAAACTATGAGTCAGTAGACTGTTTAGTAGCTTTATTTACAGCAAGGTAGGGATATTAAAGTGGGAAATGTAGGAAGGAAGTAGAAAATATTGCCTAGCTAAAAATACCCTAAGTCCTGATCCTAGGGCTTCCAGACTGCAAATGCAAATCTGAATGCAAATCTCACCAGTCCACAGGAGCATCTCCAGTCAGGCATTCCAATAACCAAAAACCAACATCAAAGAAGCGGCCACAAAGGGCAGTCTCTCATGCCAAGGAGGCAAGAGCCTCACCCAAGTAAGCGTCCCTCTTCAGCCTGAGTTTTCAATGCAGGAAGATGAATCTTCACCAGAATCCAAAGACTGGATCAGGAAGCTGAAATCTGAAGAGCTAAAAGACGCTGAAAACCACCAAGAACCTTCAGTGCACAGGAGGACAAGACCGCCAAGAATCCCACCAGAGCTCTTGCTCCTGAGGCTAAGAGCCACCAAGAAAAAGAGCCAAGAATCCAAGAACAAAATCCAAGAATCTCCAAGAATGAATGAATCTCCCTGAGGCTTCCACTTACTTGCAGTTTTCTCCACTCATCAGCTCTGGTCACATCTTAGGAAATAATCAAAGCCTTTCAATTTGTCTGAGGGGGAGGCAGTGCTTGTGGCCTTTTAGAACCTGTGAATTTTCTTTGTTAGTAATGCACTCTTACTAAGTATTAAGGAGGGGTACTTTAAGATCTTGATTGATTAACTTAAAATAGACAAAGGGAATAAAAATTCCCTTTCACGATTCTAAAATGGATGATAAAAGTTTAAAAAGAAAATACACCTGAATTTGGAGTTTCAACCCTGGTTCTGCCACCTATAATTTTGGGCAAATGATCTTGGGCAAATCATTTAAACTCTTTGGGCTTCAATTACTTTATCTCTAAAATGAAAAGGCTGGGCATGTGACTGCTATGGCGCCTTCCATGTCCAGGTTTGTGACCCTATGAGAACAGAATATCAGTGATGCAAGGGAAAGGTTCATGAGATGGCCAAGCTTATCTCACCTCATTTTATAGGTGAGGGAAGGAGGTAAGTGATGTCATTAGTCATACAGTTAGTGACTAGGAGATTTGGGAATAAAGCATAAATTCACAATTCTTTCTACAAAGCCAACAAAGATGCCACATAAAGTTCCTTGACATTCCTCACTCCACTTGTCAGGTTAGTCTGGCGGTGAATGCTTATTTCATATTTTCATTCTGTATGTTGACACTTCATGGTGATTCCAGGTAGCAGTTTGTCTGAAGACAACATTATACATCAGATTTTGATCAGACAGGGCCAATTATGCAAATTTTCCTAAATTCAGTTTTAAAGAAAAGAAAGATTGATTGCAGAGACAAACCATTTACAGAGACAGTGATTTAGAAGGTGTTTCAGTTGCTAATGTGCCTTCACAAAGAGGCTGAATTTTGTTTGTAAACTTCAGACACAGAAAATTGAATGCTCTGTCAACATCAGATAATTATCATGTCCTCATAGAAACCCTAAATTTAATAGAAATGGTTTTCAGGTTAGACTATGTTGGCTTGAGTTTTTGTTGAAAGTAATTTGTAATAACAAATGTGAAATTTTTCAGAATGAGTCAGGTGATTAGTTGCCTTGGAGTGACTAAATTAACCGTCAATAGGGTCAAGAAGGTAAATTAAGAACTGAGTCTTCAGAAGTCCACTGGTAGGTGCTGAGAGATAGATGAAAAGGAGTGGTAAACCTCACTAAGTTGGTTCTTCTCTTATCATTTTGCTGTACAGAAAAGAGGAGATTAGGCAGAGGATGATGATGAGGGCATGGTTTCCAACTTGAATTTAGTTCTACAAGGAGTTAATTCACTGTTCAGTAGATATCATGCTGCACATGGAGTCTTTTTTTTAAACTCTTTTAAACCACAGAAAAATTATTTTCTGTCTTAAAATCAATACAAAGCATTGGTTCCAAGGCAGAAGAGTTGTAAAGGTCAGGCAACTGAAGATAAATGACTCGCCCAAAGTCACTCAGCTAGGAAATGTCAGAAGCCATATAAACCTATGTCCTCTTGGCTTCAGATGTGGCTCTGTATACCCTGAGACAACTATCTGCCCCATCTGTGGAGTATTTCAAGCGTAAACTATATAACTGCCCTTTAGAAATGATTGAATTTTGTAGAGGGGATTTTCATGTAATAGGTGAGGGTATCCCAACTTGCAGACAGTGAGATCCCCAAAGAATGTTTATGTCAGGTTCATGACACTGTGGTTTGATAGCTCACAGGTCCCTGCCATTGCAAATATGTTTATTAGACAGAAAGAGGATGTAATTAGCTCAAAACAAAGACACTTAATGAAATAACATAGTAAGAAAATTAACAATAAAATATTTCCCTAATAATCCAGGGGTCACACTCTCCCACAAATGCATACATTAGCAAAAAAATGGAAACAAATAGGGAACACCTATGGCGAGGCACACAGAGGGAACATATGGGGCCAAGGCACTCACCAAAAAAATAAAAAATCCTCTCCTGCTTTCCTCCCCTACAATCTCTTAGCTCCTCAGTAGTGATTTCTCAGTCCACCGGCCAAGCTCTTTGGAACAAAGACAAGGGAGCTCTTAAACTAGTTGTTACCCATAAGCTTAGTTTCTGTTTTATTTCGTTTTGCTTTCAGGATTCTCTTTCTGGCAAGAGATTAACATCCTTCTCTCAGAGATCTTATGTTATCTTAATGTGAGCACACTTATTTTCAAGTTTTCATTTCTGAAAACCAAAGTAGAAGCATAGTCATTTGTATTTATCCAATATCAAATAACTCTGGGGTTTGGGATTCCTCAGTTTTAGACCTCTAAAGTCTTATTCTTCAGAGAAAAGGACAGTGGCAAAGGAAAGGAAAGTCATTGAAAAGTGAGATTTGCTTCATTTAGAAATTGAATTGTGTGATTTTAAAAAATTATGAATTCAAACATCATCAAAAAAAATACAAGCATTTCCATATGCTTAGATGAAAAGGAAAATTGCAGGTGATGCTATCAGTTATACAGTTTGCTTGTTTCTTTAAAGAAATACAAAAACTTTAACAAGCTACTGACAAAAATGCTATATATTATAACTACTTCAGCACCTCTTTTTCAGTTTTTTCAGTGTCCTTAAAAATTGATTTATTGATGCCATTTATCTTCTATGGTTCTCACTACTTATTGACTGCTTATTGATCATTTCTCCCTCCAAATTATAGAAAGCACTCCCTTGTAACAGATATACATAGTCAAGCAATATAAGTCGATTCTTTGGTCATATCTGAGAATGAAAATCTTATTTTCTATCGCTAGTCTATCACCTTCCAACAAGAAACAGAAAATATGTTTTATCAACATGCTTTGAAGTTACAATTGGTCTTTGCTTGGGTCAGAATTTGGAGATCTTTCAAAGTAATTTTCCTTACGTTGTTATTGTAGTCATCACATAAATTGTTCCAGTTTCATTCATCGACTTTTTGTTTGTTTAATTGTTTCTCAATTGTGTCCAACTCTTTAGGATCCATTGGCAGTCTCTTGGCAAGAAACTGTAGTGGTTTGCCATTTCCTTCTCCAGATCATTTGACAGATGAGGAAACTGAGGCAAATGGGGTTAAGTGCCTTGCCCAGGATCACAAAGCTTAGTAAATATATGCAGCCAGATTTGAACTCAGGAAGATGAACCTTCCTGACTCCAAGCCTGGCATTCTGCCCACTGTGCCACCCAACTGTCCCACTCCCTGACTAGTTGACCTCTAAAGTCATCCAATTCAGAGAGACTACAGGCAAAGAAACACAGGCTATATCAGATATTAGTATGTGCTCTGCATATCTATCTCTCCTTTTAATGGCCCATAATAGATGCACTGCTGGCAACTGGAAGAATGTCCTTTCCTTGGTCCTCTAATGTCTAAGTATAGGTATGTATGTGTATATGTCTATATGTGTACATATATATATTTTTTTTTCACCTTCTGAATTTGTTAAAAGGTAAAAAAGGCCAAAAAGGAGGGTTAAAAGTATATTATAAAATGAACATAGAAACTGTTTTTCCTACTTTGAGCCTGTAATTCTTGATCTCTCTGTAGCATTTGACACCACTGATAATCCTCATCTCTTTTGTAAGTACTCTCTTTTCTTTGCAGACATTACAGCTTCCCCATTATCCTGGTAAGTCATCAATTTTCCTTGATCTCCTTCATTGGCTTTTTGTCCTTTTAAAGCCCATAATGTGAATATTCTTCAAAGGCTTCTATTCTTCTTTTCTCTAGTTTCTTCTTTAGCAATCTCAGTTCTCCCCAAGGCTTCACTCAGCCCTCTATGTAAATAATTCAAGCAGATTATTTTTTTCATCTATCCCACCACTCCTTCCACTCCAGAACCCACTTTGGAAAAAGTTAATCTCTTCAACACTGGAGTGATGCTTGGGACCGAACTAACCAGCCTGAAGCTGGAAGATTTAGACCCTCAAATATGTCTCAGCTCTCTTTAATCAGACAGGACTGAGTACTTCACCAGACCCTGCCTGGACTATCAGCAAGAACTAAAGTGAAGTGTTTTTATCTTCCAAGGACTAATTATCAATTCAACATTATGAATGCTATTATAGAGTATATGATCATTTTCTGCTCTATGGTTACTAGGAATCTTAGAATCTTTACAATTCTGAGTCATCAATTGCCTGGGCTAAAGGTTCATTCCCTTTCTATCATTCTCTATTATTTTGTCCCCATTCCTGCCACATTTCTAGCCTACTATACCCGGCCATTTCATTGTGTTCTTTGTCATGCCATTTTTGCCAATTTTTTTGCCAATTTTTTTTTATTTTTGCCAAAACCATTTTTATGCTAGATTGTTACCCTCTTCCTAGTAATTATTTTGTATATACTATGTACTTCATTTTCTATTTTTCCACCAATAGAATATAAATGGCACTTCTTAATTTAGCAATCTCAGGAAGTGAGAGAGCTCCATAGATAAAGCCTTAGGATTAAAATTAGGAAGATATGAATTTGCCTCCAGCCTCAGACACATAAAAGTTGTGTAACCCTGGGCAAATCACATAATATCTGCTTGCCTCCATTTCCTTAATTATAAAATGAGACAATAATAGCATTTACCTCCAAGGATTGTCATGAGGATTCAATGAGATATAATTGCTTAATAAATGCCTGTTGAATTAAAGTGAATCTCTCTTTAGTCCTAATCTCTTTCCTGAGGTTTATGGATGGCTTGAGACCTGCCTTCAGAAAATAACTTGCAGGATAATTCTTCCAATGCCTCAAAGTTGAATGTCTCCAATATATCTCTAGGTTTGAGTCAAATGTCTTTGTCTGGGGCATCATCTCTCACTGTGTCTCTTATGTTCATGACCTTGGGATTGTCTTGGATTTAGTCTCCCTCATGTTTCATATCCAACCACTTACAAAAGTTAACAGATTCCATTATCCTTCAAACAGACCTTTCCCACTCCACCTTCTCTTCCCTCTACTCTTTACTTCCTAACACTACCAGAATACTGTTTTATTCAAAGATAAGGTCATGTCATTCCTCTACTCAAAACTCTTCAAGTGGCTTCCTGTTTCCTGCTGAGTCAAATGTGATTTCATCTACTTGGTGTTCATTTACTGAAATGTGAAAAATGCTGGCGTTCTCCACCCACTCAGATCAAAACAGCTCATTGTCTTCCTCTAGTCCCCTTCCAAGATATGCACATATTTTAATGACCTAACTTTAGAACTTTTTTGTCTTGTTGAACATCATAGTCTGCTGAAATGATATTCCTAAAGCTCAGGTATGACATATCATTCAAGAAACTCCAGAGGTTCCTTATTGCTTTTAGAATAAAATATAAATATTTTGTTGGCATTAAAAGTCCTTAGCAAGCTGGCTTCAACCCATCAATCCAGATTTATTACATTTCACCCCCTCCTAAATACTGTGCAATCTAGCCAACCTAGTTTACTGGTTGCCCCCAACAATACCAAGACACTATTATCTCCTGTCTCTATAACTTTACACTGGCTGTCCCACAAGTGGCCAGGAATATACTTAACCCCTTCCTAACTCTTCAAAAGTCCCTAGCATCCTTCAAAGCTTAGTTGAAATGCTATATTCGACATGAGGTTTTCCTTACTACATAAGCTTATAGTTTCCTCCTCGACTCTCAAATTACTGCATATTCATGTTTTCCTATATGGGGTGTGTGTGGGGGTTATGCATACACATTTTTTGCCTGCTTATTTATTCTTTATGTGAGTACACGATATTTCCCCTAAGTTCCTTCAGGAGAGGGATTTTTTATCTTAATATCTTAGTGCCTAAGACAGTAGATAATATAGGGCAAGGGCTTAATGATGCCTGTTGATTGAACAATAGAAGTTGTTTCATTTTTTTTTATCCATCTTGTCTTTCCAATGATAGCTAGATAGTACATTGCATAGGGCACTGGATCCAGGGTCAAAATAATGTAAGTTCAAATAAAGATTCACATAATTTTTAACTGTGTGACCCAGACAACTTCCTTAACCTCTATCTGCCTCAGTTTCCTTATCTGTAAAATAGGGATAATAGCATCTACCTTCTAGGGTTGTGAGAATAAAACAATGTTTCTAAAGTAAACCTTAAAGTACTATATAAATGCCAAGTTCTTTTACTATGCAAAATCAGATACGTCACTTATACTACTAGTTTTTATTTAGGAGGTTTATATTATTTTGGAAATTGATACAATTAGTATAATGTCATTGGCAAATAAGACAATTTCACTCAGCTGAGAAGTGGGCAAAAGATATGAGCAGACAATTCTCATAGGAAGAAATCAAAACTACATATGGGCATATTGAAAAAATGCTCTAAATCACTATTAATTAAAGAAATGCAAACCAAAACAACTCTGAGATATCACTTCATATCCATCAGACTGGTCAAAATGACAAAAGGTCAAAATGGGAAATGTTGAAGGGGATGTGGGAAAATGGGGACCTTAATACACTGTTGGTGGAGCTATGAACTGATCCAACCATTTTGGTGAGCAATTAGGAATTCACTAAGAAAATTATAAAACTGAGTACACCCTAAGACTTAGCAATACCATTGCTGGGTCTGTTTCCCAAGGAGATCTGGGAAAAAGGGTAAAAAACTGTATATTCCAAAATATTTATAGCAGTTCTCTTTGTGTGGGTAAAGAATTGGAAATTGAGAGAATGCCTATCATTTGGGGAATGGCTAACCAAAATGTGGCATATATGATTGTGATGAAATACTACTGTGCCATAAGAAGCAATGAATAGGCTGATTTAAAAGAAATGGAAAGAACTATATGAGATAATGAACGGTGAAATGAGTAGAACCAGGAGAACATTATGCAAAGCTACAGAGTTAATGTTAGAAGAAGAAACTGTGAATGTTAACTCTAGAAAGTGAACTGAAAGGTGAAAGATTAAGGACTTAATTTATATGTACAAGTTGGTCTCCTGGATGATACCTTCTGTGGTACAAGGAGGGTAAAGAGGTCGGGATGCTTGTGAATAGGATTTATTATGCAGATGTGAAGAAAAGTAAGTTAAACATATGAGGGATTTGTGATTTCGTTTATGTTCAGACTTCTTTTACTTTGTATACAGAAATGCTTGCTTTTTTTGGTTTTGTATAATTTAGAAGAAATAAAAAAGCAATAATTACTGAAGTATAGCTAAAAAGAATAAGAGAACTTGGAGAATCTCAAAATCAAGAAGAGTTGCTTTGTTTTTCAGAGTCTATGTAAGACTTCCTCCATGAACCTGGAAAATTCTACAGATGAACTTTAATCTCATTGTTTTATTCTTTACTTGATAAAAAACATTTAATAGTTCTTTGGACAAAGTTATTTCTATGATTATGTCTGCAATAGAATCAGATCAATTTAATGTTAAGAAAAAAGGCACCATGTTTGAGGTAAGTATACATAGTCCAAAATGGAATGGATCGACTTTAATCTTCTCTGGTGAGTGGTATAGTCATATTTATCTTGTCACAGATCCATTGAAGTATTTAAGTATATCAATATGAAGAAATAAAATGAATGGACCACAATGGGAAAACATGGTTGAGAGCACTGGGGGCAAAAATCACTGGAGAGAGATACAAAGATAGAAGTGTTAGGAAAAGAAAAACAGAATTACAGAAGAATAAAGGAATCTCAGAATTCACTTATTTCCATTGATCTATGCATAAGAATTCATTCTATAAGATTCTTGAAGAGTAACCATCTTGGTTCTACCTGAAGATTTTCACCGATGTCATTCCTATTAGCTCCTGAAGCAATCCATGTCACTTTAACAGGGCAAAGAACAACAAAAGAGACTTCCTTTAGCCATGCTGAAAACATAGGAATATTCAAGAAGAGCTGGGACTATAGTTTTAACAGCGGAGAGAAAGGAAAACTTTGACTCTAAGTTCGTTTCTTGTTTTTTCTGCTGAGAAGAATGGTCTTTGGACTAAAAAGGATAGATAAATATCCAAGATATATCAGGAGGTGGTAAGAGAGTACCTAAGCTTCTTTCAATGAATTCAAGTCATTGAAATTACTACTGAATTCAAGTCAGGAATTACATATACTATTTTGCAAGAAATAAATAACTGAGTTATTCTTATTGATTCTAATTGTTATGGGGGAAGCATAGATGGACTCCAATTTAAGCATAATTGAGGAGATAAGCATTGTCTTGCCATACCATGGTGTGACATCATTTGAGAAATTCATTAATATTGCACAAGAAAAGTAAACTTCATATTCTGCTACCTTTAAAAATGGTCATAAATATAATCATAAGTTTCTGTCAAGTCCTGCTCAAAAAGTTACTTGTGGGTTTGCAAACCAGGGGGAGAAAAATGGGCTGGGCTTATAGGAGGGACAAACTGCCAGACTGACAGATCAGACATGCAGACATTCTCTTTATCTTTTTTAAGTACAATCAATTAATTAATTAAGAATATTTTCCATGGTAACATGAATCATGTTCTTTCCCTTCTCTCCTCCCAACCCCCCCCCCCATAGCCAATGAACAATTCCACTGGGTCTTACATGTGTCATTGATCAAGACCTATTTCCATATTATTAATATTTGCACCAGGGAGATCAATTACAGTCTACATCCCCAATCATATCCTCATCAAACCACGTGATAAAGCTGTTGTTTTTCTCATGTATTTTTACTTCCACAGTTCTTCCTCAGGATGTGGATAGCATTCTTTCTCAGAAGTCCCTCAGAATTGTCCAGTATCATTGCATTGCTGCTAGTAGAGAAGTCTGTATATTCAATTGTGCCACAGTGTATCAGTCCCTGTGTACAATGTTCTCCTGGTTCTGCTCCTTTCACTCTGCTTTACTTCCTGGAGGTCTTTACAGTTCACATGGAATTCCTCCAGTTCATTATTCCTTTCAGCATGATAGTATTCCACCACCATCAGATACCACAATTTGTTCAGCCATTTCCCAATCGAAGGGCATCCCCTCATTTTCCCATTTTTTGCCACCACAAAGAGCATGGCTATGAATATTTTTGTAGAAGTCTTTTTCCTTATTATCTCTTTGAGGTACAAACCCAGCAATGGTATGGCTGGATCAAAGGGCAGGCAGATGCAGACATCCTCTTGCTGGGTGGTGACAAAGTTTATTGATTTGGGGTGCACAATTTATAGGGAAATTTACATAGGCTAAAGAATCAGGTAAGCCTTTTGCAGGAACAATTTTGCTTGGCAATCATTTACAAGTTGGAAACAATTGATATAAATTGACTTAGTGGTTCTAAGCAGTGCTTTCTATGGGATAAAATAAACCATACATCATCATATCAATGTATGACCCAATACTATATGTTCTTCTTACAGAACTCCTGCTTCAGTGATTTTCTTGGCAGGGTATCTAGTACTTGGGGAGTGGGAAAATGTTTGCTTTTCTCATGCTGGGGAACAGACTGTGTGCTTGGTCATTTCTAAGCTGTGATTTCCCAGAGACCTTGCAAAATGGGGTACATTGGGCATTCCACAGCCTTGCTGGAATGGAAGCCCCTAATCTTCTTATGCTGTTCCCATAAGTTTCTATGAAGCTATTACTAAGGAATACAGAAGGAGAAGGAGAAACACTAAATAAACTCAGACTGTTTACTTCCCCATCCTGGGTTCAGAGCAACTTATGGACTATCTGGGAAATGTTTAACTCTTGATAAAGCTGAATGGAATTGTAATCCATTTGATAATAATAACAAATATTCATATAATACCTACTCTGTTGTAGGCACTGTGCTAAGCTCTTTACACTGATATCAGTTGATAACAACCACCCTGGGAAATAGATGCTATTATTACTCCCATTTTGCAGATAAAGAAACTGAGGCATAGAGAGGTCTTGATTTGCTCAAGGTCACAGATATATAAGTATCTGAGGATGCATCTGAAGTCAAGTCTTCCTAGAATCTGAACTGATCCAACTATTTTGGAGAGTAATTTGGAAATCTCCCAGAGAGTTATAAACATGTGTTGTTTTATTATTTTTATTGATTATAGGCAAATGGAGAATAGTTTTTTCAATTATCTAAAGTCACATGATTAGGGCTCACTAAAATATACATGGGGCAGTTAGGTGGTACAGTGGATAGAGTACCATGCCTTAAGGCAGGAAAACTCATCTTCATGAGTTAAAATTCAGTATCAGACACTTACTAGCTATGTGTTTCTGAGTAAGTCACTTTGTCTTATTTGTCTCAGTTTCCTCACCTGTAAAATGATTCAGAGAAGGAAATGGCAAACTACTCTAGCACCGTTGCCAAGAAAAACTAAAATGGGTCCTGAAGAGTCAGATATGACTGAAATAACTGACCAAGAACAGCAAACATATATGGGGTAGCTTAGGTGGCGCAGTGGCTACAGTGCAGTTCCTAGAATCAGGAAGACTCCTTTTTCCTGAATTCAAATCTGGACTCAGACACTTACTGAGTGGCCTTGTTAAAACACCTAGCTTCTGCCTCAATTTTCTCAACTTTAAAATGGGGCTAATAATAGCATCTATATCCCAGATTATGAGGATTTGAGGATGTGATTGTGATGATGAAATAAGGATAAAACCACAAAGTGCTCGGCAGAGAATAAGTGCTCTATAAGTGTTTGCAATTCCTATTATTAATATTTTCTCATCACTTTCACTCAGTGAAAGCATGTGCATAAGGGCCAGGGTTATCTTCCTAGACTGATGTATTTCTGATTTTCTTGCTGAAGAGTGACTTATTAATACCACCTGATAGTCAAGTCTAGAGTCATCATTTCAAAGGACTCTGTACACACTAGGCATTTAATAAATGATCATTCCATTGAATCAACTTAAATGGAAAGTGCATCCGAAGGTCCACTTCTGCTTCAAATCTTCCAGCAACCTTGAATAGATTGCATAAGCTCAGAAACCTATAATTGCACTATTTGGGTGCTTTATTCTGAGTGGTATTCATTTAACACTTACTCCATTCTTAGCAGATGGATTTCCTTCTCTATAAAGGCATCTTGAAAAGTGGCAAAATTGCCTTTGGGGTTTTTCCTTTAGCAACTTGAATCACTTAGGGTTAAACAGATTATCAATCACACTTGTAGTGCATTATGCACTGTGTTCCTAATCAGGCCAAGGAACTCTTAGAGAGAAGGAAAAGAAGGCAGGAAGAGAAGCTTGGATTATGCTTTCAGCTCTTGGCAGCATGTGTTACAAATTTAGGTCCACTCCAAATTTCTTCTTTTTTTCAACTGTAAAAATGATTCTGATTTTTAGCTTTTTAAAAAAGTATGAGATTTAACCAACTGATGGGAGGGTGGATTTGAAAGGCATTATATCAATTGTTCTTTGATGTTTGTTCCCACTATGATATTTATGACCTGCATACTAGAATGAGCCATCTTTGGAAGATGAAGGGAGAAAAATAAGGTGAAGTAGCAGACTATTGCCAAAAGATTATCATGGTAAATATGCTAGATGTACTAAAGTCTTTTTTATTTCACCCTGTCAATTTAGCTCACATCTACCTATCATTCCACTCCCTCCCTCCCCTAACCTCTAAATGCACTCAACTTTGCCTTGCCAAATCCTCCCTATTCAAAGCAAAGGAAATGGGGATAGAATAGGGATAGGGATGAAGATGAGATGACAGTGGGGATGAGGGTGAGGATGTGGATAAGGATGGAGACAGGGAGATAAAGACTGGAGCTGTGATTTTACACAATGTAAGAAAATCCCTGGTGAGGAAAGTGCTTCTGTCAATGTAAGTTTATACCTTCCCTTCAACAAATAGTTGTTATAAAGAGGCAACTGAATGGCACAGTGGTTAGGAGTGAGTACTGTGGCTTGGAGTCAGGACATATCTGAGTTCAAATCCTGCCTTAGACCCTTACTGTGTGACTTTGGGCAAGTCTTGTCTCAGTTTCATTTTTTTTCATACATAAGATGGGGAAAATGATATCACCTAATTCACAAGTTTGTTGTGAGAGATCATGTATTACATGCATATATGCATATATGCATATATATACATATATATATATAGTGCTTTACAAAACAACTATTTAAATGCTAGAGTTGTCTTAAGAAATGAAAAGTTTATAAAATGCACATATATATATGGAGAGAGAGATCACTTTACAAAATATATTGGACTATTTAAATAGTAGCTAATATTAGAATTATTAATTATTATTATATATTATATATTATGATTATTATTGAATAGCTAATATTAGTCTTAAGAAAAGAAAGGTTAAATGACTTGCCTATGATAAAACAGCCAATATATTTCAGAGGAAAGATCTCAGATCTCCTTGACCTTGTGCCCAGTATAGTTTTTTTCTTTTTGGTTGGCCCAAGATGACTTCTGAGTTACCTCCTCCTCCTCCTCCTCCTTCTCCTCCTCCTTCTCCTCCTCCTTCTCCTCTTCCTCCTCCTCCTCCTCCTCCTCCTCCTCCTCCTCCTCCTCCTCCTCCTCCTCCTCCTCCTCCTCCTCCTCCTCCTCCTCCTCCTCCTCCTCCT
>NC_058130.1:217279556-217283787 GCF_016433145.1 Gracilinanus agilis
TTCTTCTTCTTCTTCTTCTTCTTCTTCATATTTATTTAGAGTATTTTTCCATAGTTACAAGATTCATGTTCATCATCTATATGAAGCCTTCTCTAACTCCAGTCTATAGAGATCTCTCCCTCCTCTGGAATCATAGGGTTATCAATTTGTTTCTTGCACATACTACCAGGAATTATTTGTCGCATAGCTAACTTGCCTTATTCAGTTAGCCTATTTACAAAGTATATCATGTGACCATGAAGGCAGTTAATTAATATCTTTTTTGCATTCCAGATGTCTAATGGAAAACTTGAAAGAAGTTTTGCAGAAAGGTAGACTAGGGAAAATGTGACAAGATTGGAGAAATGACATTCCCCAAAGCTAGATGGCACAGTAGTTAGGAGCACTAGGACTGGTACTCAAGATACACCTGGAAGGTAAGGATAGGTATTCATTGATATCCTCCCCTTAGAAGAATAGTCTCTTATGTTCCCTTCTCCCAAATCCTGGAGACCCATTGGTCTGGCCAAAGGAAGGACACAAAAATGCCAGGGATTCCTTTGGCAGACTGATGAACCCTTTCTCAAAATAATGCTTTAAATGCATAAAATAAAATACTTTGTATTACAAATAAAAAAAAATGTTAATTAAACTTAAAATGTACTTTTCTGTATCCAAGTTCACAGACCCTCTGAATATCCATGGACTCAAAAGAATCAAAAACCTAAGCAATATGAGGAGAATATTATGCACTGTATTGAACTCCTCAGTGGAGAACTGACTTTACAGGAAACAAGACAAAAAATGATTAGAAATGAATAAGAGTATGGCAAGACAGAAAAGACTGGGATAAAGAAAGGTAAAATAATTAGGAAATAGGAGACATTTTCCCTCTCTATTCTCTCCTTTTTCCCTCGCATTTAATAAGAATAGAGTTGTTAAACTTTAGTACAGAAGTGTCCCAAAGGGACAGCTATTATTCAGGGGGTTGAGAGCCAATCTTGGAAACAAGGGGTCCTAGGTTCAAATTTAGCCACAGATACTTCCTAACTATGTGACCTTGGGCAAGTCACTTAACCCCAATTGCCTAGGTTTTATCATTCTTCTGCCTTGAAACTGATACTTAGTATTGATTCTATGACATAAGGTAAAAGTTTTTTGTTGTTTTGTTTTGTTTTAAAGAAGTATCCCAAGCAAGAAGTTAGTGGGAGGAGGTTGTTGGAAAGGATGGAGATGGCATAAAGTTGAAATATAGAAGTTGACCTTTCTCTTGTTCTTTGTGGAGAGGCATTTGGATTAGGCAGCCAAGTGATGCAGTGGATTGAGAGTTGGGCCTGAAGCCAATAAGACTCATTTTCTTGAGTTCAAATCTGGCCTCAGTCACTTACTGGCTATGTGATGCTGGGCAAATCATTTAACCTTGTTTGCCTCAGTTTCCTCATCTATAAAACACGCTGAAGAAGGAAATGTCAAACCCCTCTAGTATCTTTGTCAAAAAAAGGGGGGATCATAAAAGAGTCAGACACAACTGAAGTAACTGAATAACAACAACAAACATTTCAGAAGCCAAAGACACAGCTGGGTTTGGAGTTTCCAGCCCCCTGACTAACACTTTCCATTCCCAAGTATAACAATATAGAAGCACTGACCCAGGTAGCTCAGGAGCATCCTGTCCCAGTAAAAAGACCAACTTCCATGCTCAAGCATAGTAATTGAATTGACAGTTAATTCATGAAATTGTGAAACAGGCATAGGCGTGCTGGGTTCTTTGGGTACTCCCCCTAGAAAGACCAAGATGGCATCAGGAAGTTAGGTTGCAATCACACTTTAATAAGGCATAGAGAGTACAGGGATAAACAGGCACAGAAGATACAGAGACAAGCAGAGAATGAGATGCAGAGGTATCATGTGAATGGAGATGGAAGGCAGGCAATAGTGGGGAAGAGGAGAGAGTTGGGAGCCCTCTGCAATATGGATCCAATAGAGATGGAAGAGGGTTCAGGCAACAACAGTTGGAGGTCTTATTTTTATAGGGTTTGGGGAGGAAATAGAGTCTCATCAGTGGCCACTTATCCAAATTATCTCAAAGTTTTTGGTAAAACTTTAAAGTTAACATATCCACATCATCTCAAAATTATCAGCACCATTTGGTGCTCTGCTAGTTTTATTGCAGAGATCTGGAACTTATCTGAGATTTTTTTTTGTATCATAGGATCAAAAATGCCTGGCTGCAATGCCTTGATGACTTCACTTGATACAATTAATATGGCCATAATTTGATTTGTGGTTCATATATGACACTCTTTATAAGTTGTCTTCCTTTGATCTTTGGGACAGTTTGAATGAGAATTGTAGTTTCCCCTTTGCAAACTTACTTCCTGCTACTACCACTCTGGGCCACCAAGAGTCAGAAAGATCTGAGTTCAAATCTACCCTCACACACTTACTAGCTGTATAACCCTGGGCAAGTCACTTAAACTTGTTTGCCTCAGTTTCTTCATCTGTAAAATGAGCTGGGGAAAGAAATGACAAACCACTCAGGTACCTTTGTCATGAAAACCCTAAATGGGGTCACAAAGAATTGGACACAACTGAAACAAATGATCAATAAAATTGCCACTTTTTACTAATCATAATTTCTTACCCCACTGACTAGAAGAGGGGTGGTGTCAGGATTACCAGAACAAGATACAATGAGCCTGGCCACCCACTAGAGATTCTCATGTCATTGTCTCTAAATCTTTATACTTCATCCCAGAGGTCTGGAGATGATCACTTAAAGCTTAGCTTTGACTCATGATTCGAGTGTTCCCAAAGAGGAAAAAGATTCTCAGTGTCCAATGTAGATCTGGTACAGGATAACTACTTATTTTTTCTCCATAAAAATACTTAAAACAGCAAAGACAGGAGATTTAAGAGAAGCCAAAGACTTAAAACATGAAATTATATCCTGTAACTCCTATTATATCTCTCCTGAAAGGGCAGCACTTAAATCAGCAAAACATAAAGCATTTTACAGGACAGCTGACCCATTTTACCTTCTCATTAGCCTTACACTGTTGGAACAACTCCCTCAAGGCACATGTCTTCTAGAAAGTCAGTCCACAGCTTAAGCTAATCCTCCCATCAGCGGTCATCTGCTCTGACAGGAGTATAGTTGTAGGAGACTCCAGCTGCCAGTCAGATATGACTGAGGCACCCAAGAGTTCTCAACCTTTTGAACTCACAATATAATCTCCAAGGCTTGAAATGTCCATCTCAGGATTGCTGTTTAGACACCTATGTTGAGGGAAAGAAACATAAACAAAAAACAGACAGGAGCCGAAGATCTATATGCAGACTCATTTAGGTACCATATGTGCCCGTTGCTATATGAAAACAAGCACTACCATTGTCAGGTTGGAGAAGAGCTCCTCTCTAGTCCTCCAGGGAAGTCAGAAAGAAAAGCTCTTCAGAGTCCCTACGTGCACTGGTAGACAAGAAGAGAAAGAATGAAAACAGAAGATTTTTCCCCCGTAGAGTCTGAATGGATAGCTCTTCCTGACTCAACCCCATTCCCCTGTTGCCATTAGTGGAATGAAGAAATTTTTTGCATCATCCCAAAATGCCAAGATTTTCAGGAATGAGCCAGAGCATATCTTATGCCCTGAGCCTGGTCCAGGGGATCACAGCTCAATTCCACCCATGCTCCAATAGGATGTGCCCTAACCAGAACAGATAGAAGGGTGTAGGAGGAAAGACGGTATCACATTACACTGCCATAGCTATTTCTGGATCAGATTTTGGAAGGTGTGAAGTACTTAGTTCATAAGGGCTTTGACTTTACCCAAGAGCCCTTTCCTAGGTTGTTTTTAATAGGCTGGGACCTTTAGGTGCCAAATATCATACAAGATCTAATTGGATTCATATATTAAAGCATAATTCCCTTCAATCTCTTCTTAAAATATATAGTTCATACATATATACAAATATAATGTTTATTGATACCTTTGTAGCAAAGCTAAAATTCCTCATTCAAAGGAATAATACAGTAGATTTGTATATTTCAAAAAAATTATTTATTTTTAAATTTTTATTTTTTAAAAAATATGTTTCCGGTATCAGTTTAGGCTTCCGGGTTAAGATGGCGGCAGAGTAAGAAGCAGCTCTTAACCTCTCCTGACCGAAACACACAAAACTCCTCAAGGGGACATAAAAACAAGTCCAGACGAACGGAGGAACCCCACAACAGGGCACAGCGTGGAAGGTACGT
>NC_058130.1:217283813-217334772 GCF_016433145.1 Gracilinanus agilis
AAAAAAAATAAAAAAAAATATGTTTCCATCATTCATTTTCTTTCCCTCCCTTCTTCCCACCCCCTCCCAGAGCCAGCAAACAAATCCACTGGGTTGTACAAATGTTATCACCTGATACCTATTTCCATAGTATTCATTTTTGCTATAGAGCTAGATTAGTACAGTTTGTTTAAGAGTTCACAAAGTAACTAATGGATCTTTTATCCTTAATGTATTCAATAGAAGCAAATTTTGTTCAAAGACAATCTGAATGTGTGTGTGTGTGTGTGTCTGTACACATGCTCATACATAGATTCATGACTGACTGGATCCAATTTCCAAGAAGAGCTTATCGTCTAGGGATAAACAAAATCTTGGTTTGCATGATTAATTTTGATGGAGTAGTAAGCTAAAACTTATTTAATTTTTATGTATTTATGTCTTTTTTTTTGTTATTTTCTCTTCAATTAGATTATAAAGTTCTTGAGCCAAAGGCCACAGCTTAGACTTCTTTGCATAGGACCCTGCATTCTGCCTTGTCTACAGTAGTTAAGTAGTATTGGTTGCCTAATTGCATCCTTTTTTGGGCAAATACACATCTATCCTAGATTTAAGCACTTTGAAATTCAAAATAACTTGTCAAATTAAAACTTTTTAGCTAAACATCATGCAACAATGGACTAAGTGACTTTGTTAAGATTGTATATTTCCCGGCAAGGAATTTCAAGCAAGGTGTCCATCTATCAGAGAAGTTGCAAAAGGGAATCCTGCATTGAGATCAAAGTTATAAACATGACCCCTAAAGTTTTATTGGACACATTCACAGCTGATCAGAACTAGAAAGAAATCTAGGCATCCTCTAGATCAATGATTCCTAAACTGGGCACCACCGCCGCCTGGTGGGTGCTGCAGCGATCCAGGGGAGCAGTGATGGCCACAGGTGCATTTATCTTTCCTATTAATTACTATTAAAATTAAAAAAATTAATTTCCAGGGACACTAAATAATATTTTTTTCTGGAAAGGGGGCGGTAGGCCAAAAAAGTTTGGGAACCATTGCTCTAGATCAAGCCTCTCATTTTAAAGACAAAGTAGAACCAGTACCTGTTACTCTACTAAACTATCCTGCCTTTCTAGGTCTTGATCACTTCCATTTTTAAATGGTTCATCATTGTGCCAGATTGATGAGCTACTATATTTGTACAGATGTTACAAACTAGAAAAAAGTCTCAAAGATGAAAAAAGGAACAAGATAAGAGACAGTGTTATGGAGGGCTAGACTGGAAGTCAAGAGAAGCAACATTCAAATCCTGCCTGTGAAGTGGGGTGTTCAAGGAGGATTAGCCCCTCTGGTGTGAGGACTTGCTAGACCCTTTTCAGGGCTGCTTTCCTTCTTTGTTGTTCATCTTTCACCCACTTCTAACCAAGAAGCTCTAGCATGTGCAAAAACCACATTCTGGTAAAAACTGTCTCAGAAGGGGCTAAAACAGGGTTGAAGGTAACCAGTAGACCTTGAACCCCCAAGGAAGTTAGAGGGATTGTCTACTCCAAGAATGTGAAGACTTCCCCTACAGAATAGGCCAATGAGGACAATTTGTTCCAATGGCCAGAAGGTGCTATGGAGAGCTTAGAGTCAGACGTCAAAGACACCAAGATCATTCACTGCATCTTGGGCCATCACCAATTGTTCTGACTTTTTTCTTGCCACTAGACTTTGATGATTATGGAAGAGAAAGTGAAGCTGATGACTCTGTGAAACTCTGCCTCATATGAATTCATATATAAGTCAAGGCACAGCCCACAAATGTCATTGATCCTCTTGGTTAACTAAAGATGAACAACTCTATGACCATAGTCAAGTAGGCTTCAGTTCCTTGAGGGGATTGAGCAAGATGGTATCTTAGATCCTACCTAGACGTAACTCTATCCCCAGTGTAGATTTTAGACAACTACCTTTCAAAAGGATGAAAGTGTTTGCCTATCCATACCAGGAAAAATTGTTTAAAATCAATTATAAAAACAGCATAATTTTAGAGGAAAAATGCAGAAATTTTACAAAAAACATGGATTCATCTCTTTGTTCTGCTACTTATTGATTCCATGCCTCTGAGCAAGGCACTTAACCTCACTGTGTCTCAGCTTCCTCATCTGTAGAATAAGTGAGTTCTAGAAATAAGTTGAAGTCAGTCCTTCTTACTCTTAAATCTATGATCCTATAATGGTCAAATCATCTCATGAAGAAGAGTGACCACGCAAAATCCTTTCCAAATTCCTAAGTGGATACCTCTCCTTTTTTTCTCCCAAAGACATCTTATCCTGCCAGGAAATTACTTTGATACATCACTTACATTTGAGAAGCATGTGGTATGGACCCTGAGGGCCGAAAACTACCTTCTGCTCACCCTCAGGTCTGACCAGGATGGGCTGCTCTTTCTCTGAAGGTGCCACAAAGGATCTGGGTCACAGTCAGCACACGTACTTGATATTTTTAAATGATCCAAAGAGAAATGATGGAGTCAAAGCAAGGGCTGTCAAGGGCTGGCATATGCAAAGCACCGTGAGCAAAACATGCTGTCGTTATACTTGAAATGCAACAGAAATATAAATAATTCAGAATAACTCCTGCTTTTATATATTCTCTTAGACTCCAAGCTTTTGGGGATAATCCCTAGGGCCTCAGTAGCAAAAACACTGTCACTTAGTGTGCTTCTGTTTCCCTATAAGTGGCCTACAGAAACAGCAATATCATAATTTTTGTTACAACTTGGGTAAACCTGAAAGCCTTCTAACTTCTAATCTAAGACTGAGAGGAGGAGAGGGGAAAGAAGGTGGGAAAAAGAAAGGAGAGAAGGAATAGAAAGAAGAAAGGAAGGGCTAAAACAGGAAGGGGAGAGGTAAAGAAAGAATAAGAGAGGAAATGGGAGAGGACCACAGGAGATAAGGTAGATGAGAGAAGGGAAAGAAGAAAGGATGGGAAGGGAAAATAGAGGAAGAGAAAAAAGGGAAGGAAACGGAGGGAAGAAGAGAGAAAGAGATAAGAAGAGAAGGGAATAGAGATGGAAGGGAAGAAGAGAGTAGGGGAAATGCAGCTAGAAGGGGAATAAAGGGAGAGGTGGAAACGAGAAGGGAAGAAAAGAGAGAAAGAGAAAGCTTAGGAAGTAAAGAAGGAAAGAAGAGGAGGAGAAAAAGAGACAAAGAGAGACAGAGACATGCTTACTGGCCTCTGATAAAATACTGGACATTTGGCATTGGTGTTTGAAAGGACTGGGCAGCAATCCTTCATTGAAACAAGAGTGTATTGATGGGGGCCCAGCAGAGCAGCAGGTGATATAGATTTCTACACAGAAAAACAACTCCTTTTGTAATCTGTGGTTAGGAGCCTTTGGGGAATATGCTCAGGATAACAAAATTTAAAAATGAGCACCCAAATAGCAATAGAGCCTGGCAGAACTTACACCACTTAGCAGTGAAGGGCAGCCTCTGCCCAACTTGGTGAATCTCAAGTCAAGGCCACAGAGTTATCCCTGAGGTCGGGGAAACAGAGCAAGCTCATCAGGCTCCTTGAATTTCAGAGGACCCATGGGTGGTTTTCGTGGGGAGAAGGAAGTACTGAGGCAGCAAAGGAGCAGCTGGGTTCAAAAGGTAGTCAGCATGAGTTTGGAAGCCTCCCCTCTCCCTCTAACTCCCTCAGGCTCCTTGCTACCCCACAGTGGTACCATTGCTTTCTGACTACTGTTCCTGGTGTTTATGCCCTAGGTTCCATCCAACTGGAGCTGCCCTTAATGTTTTTTGTAATTCTATTTTACCTGGATAAAAATGTTAGAGACAGAGAGGAACCCCACATGCCATTTTTGAATTGGACTTCAATTGCCACCAGTGGGCCAGCATGGGCAATGTTAGTCATTCATCTTCAGTTTTTCTTAGTAGACCATCCTTTCTCTTACTCACTTACTCATGCTCAAAAACAGGCTGGATCTCAGGAAAAATTGACTAATTATGGGGTATAATCTGAGGAACATCAAAAAGGCCTTCTGGCCCAGAACCAGAACCATTGTTTGGAGTTATTGCATCTGGGGAAGGGGAGGTGAATTAAGGTACAGATGTCCTCAGGGGCAGGAGGAAGAAAATATTCTATAACATACATTTTGGTTTCCTCATTGCTGAAGGACTGACTGTTGTGGAAAACCGGGTAAGGAAGTACACTATGTGAGAGGTCTGTCAGTATCTTCTAAATTTTGAAAAACTCAGGAAAAGCCCTGCAGGGCAGCTAAATGGCACAGCGGATAGAGTGCCAGCCCTGGAGTAAGGAAGACTTGTTCTGTTTGCTTCAGTTTCCTTACAGGGCTGTTGTGAGGATAAAATAATAATTGTAAAACACTTAGCATTGTACCTTGTATATGGTAAGCACTATATAAATATTAGTTATTATTATTATCATCATCATCATCATCATCATCCCATTCAAGTTCTGGTTCTGTCCTTATCCCCAAAAATCTACCTTGTGGGTGTCTGCCATTGAAAGATGAAGTACCTCACACATATTAAGGTTTCATTTAGGAAAACCTTGGCCTCAGAACCAGCAACATGAGCAGGATTTTAAGTAGAAATCTTGCCCAAGTTCAATTTTAGCTTTGACAAGCCTTCTCTGGTAGCTATTGTCAATCACTGCCTTTTTTCCCCAGCTCATCTGATCTAATTGGGGAGTGGGGTAGGGAAGAAGAGAAAAATAACTGAGGAGAGGAGGGAAATGGAAAAGGGAAAGGAGAAGAGGACAAAGAATAAGATGGATGATTTAAAAAGGTCAAAAAGAGAGGGGAGGGGAAGAAGGAAGAAGAAAGGAAGGGAGTAAATATGAGAGGGAGGAGATGCAGCAAGAAGGGGAATAGAGAAGAGAGGGGTCTGGGAATGAGAAGAGAAGAAAGGAGGGGAGTTTAAAAACAAAACGTAAACTAAATTTCTAGCTCAATAGAAGTTTTATTTGGACACTCAACATTTCTGCCAATGCAGAAAAATCAAAGGATTTGCTCTCATTCCCTTAAATATTTCTCAACTTCCCCAAGAATAAGGAAACTACAGCTTATACAAATGAAAATTATACATAAAATAAAGAGCAGCAGATATGAGTAAGGTCCTCCCTATGGAGGATATTTCAGGAAAATATTGTTACCTCTCAAAGCAGATTATCTTTTCTAGTCTGGTGGAAGAAAAAAGATACTCAAATTATCAAATAATCTGGTGAGACTGATAGAGATGTACCATATTACCAACTCTGAAAATTAAAATGATATAAAATACAGTCCACTTAAAAAGTATGTTAAATATGACACTTTTGATGATCCATGACACTTCTAGGTTTTCCTATTAATGTAAAATATATTGACCATAGAGAGAATTGTATCATAGCTGCAGAAAGGACCTTAAAAACTACCTGCTGCAAACTCCTCATTTTATAGATGAAGAAGCAGAATCAGAGAATGGTTTGACTTATCCAGAGTCATACCAATAGAGAGTGAAAGAGCCAGAAGTAATCCAATTCGAGCCATTAAGGACTTCATAAGCATTAACTACATATAAGACCTAGTACTAGGAATTGGGATTATAATAAAAACCAAAAATTAGTCCTGGTTTCAAGTCTATTGGGAGGATAAAAGTTTTAAACAAATAACTAAAAACAAAATAGTTTGGAGGAGAAGAGAGTACTAAAGGCATTAGGAAATGTTCCATGGGGGTTAGGTTATCAATGCTTTGTTTTGAAGAGGACCAATGATATCTTGACTTACGTGTGAATTGGATTTAAGTAAGACAGAGTTGCACAAAGTAAGAAGCCTCAGTTTCTCCTCCAGAAAAGGTCTATAATCATGGTCCAGGGGCAAGACAACTGATTTTAACCTGGAATATAGCAAATGATCTTGCATCTTCCATGTCTGACCAAACTCTAAGCATCTGTTTTGCCATCTTTATGGCCATTGGAAGAAATTGTTCTATCCACCCATTCCACCCAGGGAAGTCTTCACATTGATGGGATAGACATCCTCTCACTCACTGATGGGTCTGAGGAATGTCTGTTACACTCAACCTGGTTTAGCCCCTCTGCTGAGATAGTTTTACTGGGGCATAGCCACTGTGCTGGCAGGCTACAGCTCTTTGGAGCCACAGGCAAGAACTGGGTAACAACTGAATGGGTAAGCAGCTAGCTTTCACACCAATGGTGCTAGTCATCCCTGAACACCCCATATTCCCCATGTTACACATAAGTTAAACCTTAAAGAAATCTACGTATTCTAAGCAGAAGAGATAGGTTAGAAGAGAGTCTGTTCCAGCCATGAGGGAAGTGACAGAGCTAACTAAAGGAAAATTGATCTTAAGGAATAGCGAGTTGATCATTTTGGTTGAAACAGAGTGTGAGAAAGCAAGTAATGTGAAATAAGTTTCAATGGTAGATGTAAGACAAACTGTGGAGGTCTTTATGAGGAGTTTCATTTGATCCTAGCCTTAATAGGGAGCTACTGAAGATTCTTGAGCAGGGAACGTGGTCAGAGAAGATTTATTTTTGTCAACTCTTTAAAGCAGTGATTCCCAAAGAGGGCACTACCACTCCCTGGTGGGTGCTGCAGCAATCCAGGAGTCTGGTGATAGCCACAGGTGCATTTATCTTTCCTATTAATTGCTATTAATTTTTTAAAAAATTAATTTCCAGGGGGCTAGGAAATATTTTTTTTCTGGAAAGGGGGCAGTAGGCGAAAAAATTGGGAACCACTGCTTTAGAGGATCGATTGGAGAGGAGTGAGAATAGAAGCAGAGAGTCTAGAACCTCCGGTCATCTGACTTCATACTCTGTGCTCTTTCCAATACCATACACAGATTTTATGAGGTTGGGATAAATATGCCCTGCTGCTACAACACACACCCTAAGCTAATGTTGGGAAAATAAATCTTAGCCCTTTATTTGCTTATTATTTGCCTTCATCACAGGAAAACAAAACATAAAACCTGCAGCTATGGAGGAATCGACTCATGGAAAATGCTAATTGATAAGATGCTAGAGATCCTGCTCTGGCTAGATTTTCTTTTGACTCTTTCAAGGTTCTGATCTGTGGTGTTGTGGAATCCCTGGCCTATCATTCTGCCACTTGGATGATTTCTGAAACTTTAGATATCAGGGGAAATACAGTACCTTAAGTAGACTCCATTTAATTTGATTCTATCTCATCCCCTCCAGTACTAATTACAGCATTTTTATTCTGAGCACCAGTGCAAATATACCAGATGTCAAACTGACTTCTTCAGCAAAGCCAAAAGAGACAGTTGATAGTAGAAGAGTATAAAGGGATTTACAAGAGTGAAGGGTGCAAAGGGATTGTTTTTGCCCTTGCCTAAGCTACTCCACAGATCACTACGTAGCTTTTTACAAATGATTTGAGGCAAAAAAAAATACATAGTTATCAACGTATGTTGCCAAATGCATCTATACATCTGTGTGATGCCACGTGGAAGCCTCTCTGGGGACCCAGGAATGGAGCAATCGCTTAACATGGAATGCTCAAGGGAAATCTCTAAGGACAGAAAAGTCTTTCTTGGGGAAAGTCACTTTGAAATTTCATCTTGAAAATAAAATTTTAAAAAATATCAAATTTAGAGCTGGAAGAGACCTCAGAAACCACCTAACCTAATCTTCTCAGTTTATAGGTGAGAAGACTGAGGCTCAGAGAGATTAAATACATTAGAATCTTAGATCCAGAGCGTGAGTTATTAAACATCTTGTGTGTTGTATTCCCTTTTGGCATTCTAGTGAAGCCTAAGGAACCATTCTCAGAAATAATGTTTCTAAATACAAAAAAAAAAATACAATACAGGCTGTCCCAAATGTCTTGGTGATGTTTTAAGCAATTAAAATGTAATGTTTAATATTTTTAAGTTCCTAAAGTATAATTTTGGGTGTCCCAAATGTCTTAGTACAGTTTAAAGGTATTAAAATTTAAAGTGTAATGTCTTCAAATGCATAAATAATGATGTTTTAAATGTATAAAATAACACAAAAATGTCCCCAAAGTCTCTGGGCAGTTTTAAGCTTTAATAACAATTAGCATTACATTATAAAGCTTAAACTTTTGGAATACCCTGTACATAGGATTACAAGGTAATTATATTGAATACAATTATGAAAACATTTGTTAAACATTTAGAGACCCTAGTTTAAGAACCTTTAATCTAGTGATAATGTACCTTATAAGCCACCGAATCCAATTTATAGATGAGTATATGGAGACCCTGGCAGCTAGGTTGTGAAATTGATAAAGTGCTGGCCCTGGAGTCAGAAGCACTGAATTCAGATCCAGCCTCAGACACCTACTAGCTGTGTGACCCTGAGCAATTCACTTAACCCTGTTTGTCTCAGTTTCCTCATCTGTAAAATGTGCTGGAGAAGGAAAGGGCAAACCATTGCAGTATCTTTGCCAAGAAAACCCCAGATGGGGTTACGAAGAGTCAGATGTGACTGAAACAACTGAATATCAACATACTGAGACACAAAACCATATAGGTGGTGTCAGAGGAAAGAATTTAATCCAAGACCTCTAATTCTAGATTCAGCATAATTTTCCACTCCATCATACACCCTCCTAAAAAGAAATATGTAGCTTTTACAGAGGTAAATTAATTATAAAATTAATGGGATTTTTGTAGTTTTTTGTAGTTTTCAGTAGCGTCTGACTCTCCATGATCTCATTGGAGTTTTCTTGAAAAAATATTAGAGTGGTTTGCCATTTCTTTCTTCAGTTCTTTTTCCACATCAGAAAATGGAGGCAAATGGAGTTAAGTGAATTATTCAAGGTAACACAGCTAGTAAGTATCTGAGGCCAGATTTGAGTAAGTCTTCCTAATTCCAAGCCAAGTACTCTATCCACGGAGCCACCTAGCTGCCCATTAATGAAATAGGCTTACAAAAAAGTAGAAATCAGTTAGCCAGGTGCTTAAGTGTGAAATTAGTAACTGAAATTAATGTAGAATTAAACATATATTACATCATTTGAGTCTCACAATAGCTCTAGGAGATGGCTGCTACATTTACTATTAACCCCATTTTATAGAGAGAAAATGGAGTTGCCAAGAGACATAATCATGCAGCTAGTCACTGTGGGAGGCAAGATCCCCTCACTCAAAGACCAAAACTCCTGTATATTCCCACAAACTTTTTGTAAGCTCCTCTTCCCTCTGGAGATGAGTTGAATGGTATTAGCATTCCAACAGACTCCATAGATTTTGTAAGTAATCACAGTCCTAGAAGAGGGCAAGCCTAGTTAAAAGGGAAGAATGAGAAATTCAAAAGAGAACGAGATTGGAATCCTGACAAACAGAAGCTATATAACTATAAGTGAATTACTTAACTTGGACCTTAATGTAGAACTATTTGCTTTTAGTTTTAGTTTTTTTTTAATTTTCCTTTTACTGGATCTATGATGTTAACAGCACTGAAAATGCTAGATAAGCAAAACTCCCTCTTATTCAATGCTTTAGTCATGTCCAACTCTTCGTGACTCCATATAGGACTTTTTTGGCAAAGATACTGGGGTGGTTTGCTATTTCCTTCCCCAGATAATTTTACAGATGAGGAACTGAGCCAAACAAGGTTAAGTGATTCATCTAGGATCACATAGTGAGGAAGCATCTGAGACCAGAGAATTCTGGTCTTCCTGATTCTAGACCTGGATTTCTACCCACTGAATCAACTAGTTGCCCTAAAGACATCATGATTGACATCTTGCTCTGCATTTTAAAATTTTAGGATTGCCTTGGTCACTGAAGGGTTAAATTTCCCAGGGTCATACAGCTACTATATGTCACAAAGGGGGACTTGAACCCAAGTCTTCTGGCTTCCCAAGGACAGTTCTCTATCCAATTTGCTACACTGGACTATAGCCATTGAAGAAGAGCAGCTTTGGGCTTATATAAATGCAAGTTTAATCTTAGAAGGTTCTCAATAATATTTTTTAGTTTCCAATTTCCTTCCCAGTGCCCAAGAATAACTGAAGTAAACTTACTTCTACCTTTCTGGTAGACATATTCAGTTCTTCTGTAAGTATTCTAGTTTAAGTATTTGGGCAGCTGGAATAGAACATTGAGTTGAGCTTATATCAGGTCTAAGGAGCTTCATTCAATCAATAAACATTTATTAACTGCCTACTGTATACCATGTAGTGGGCTAAGTGCTAGGGATACAAAAAGAATCAAATGACCATTCCAATCCCACAGGAGTATATATTCTTATAGGGAAGTGTTATATTGAATCTCTGGGAGCTGGGAGTCCACACTGTTGATTGATAGATGAAGACCATTGGACATCAGAATGTTCCCAGAGGCCATGAGGACAGGGGAGAAAGCGGTTGGCCAGGGGAATATAAATACCCTGGCAGCCCTGACTTTTGGTTCCTTTCTTTTCCCTTGGACCTGAGATCTGTGGATCCTGGTCTTCTGGGGATTGGTGACTTGCGACTGGTGACTCAACCTTGCAAGAACCTCCTGTCTTGTACCTGAATAACATTGCCAACATGTACCCAGACCATCAATCTTCTCATTCTACTGTCCCCTAGATATTTAGGAATTCAAATCATCTGTAGTTATCTAGGTTTCCCAGGGCTCGGGAGGGATCCAAGAAGTGGGCAGGAGAAGAAGAAGAGGGTGGAAAAGGGTGGATCCTGAAGGCTGAAAGGCATAACAACATCTGGCAAGAAGAAGAAGCTGAAAGACATCAAGCAGCAGCTTGATTACTCTGGTTTGGCTGTGGCCAGGCTGAGCCAGAGGAGCCAACAAGCCAGAATCAATTATTTGCCTACAGCTCTGAGGGATTACTATTAGCAAATTAGTCTAGGGTTTCCCAATTCCTCTTTCCATTTCCCAATACTCCATCTTTGCTAAAATATAGATAAACTATTCAAGTACCTTCCTGGAGTGGTTGTTTCATAACTTCTCTGGGAAGGGAGTCATGCAGTCAGATAAACCATTTCCAAGGCTAATAGTGCCCAATATCTATCATCAATCAACCCCAGGTGAGACCTGAAGGGATACCATCCGTTGACCAGAAGGATCCTGCCTGGGCACTGTTTTAAAGGAGGGAGGTGTTACATCATCTAACTAGGTGGCAAGCCTCAGTTGATCTTGCACTAGCCAAATATCTGAACTTCCACTGCTGTCACACAATTAGCAGTGGTTGTATCCAGTTTACACTCTCTCTCCATCTATACCCATTTATTTTATAACAGAAGACAGCATGCAAACAAATATATACAAAGCAAGCTATATACAAGATAAATAGGAATTATAGGAGAATTGAAATGGAATTCAGAAGGGCCAGAGAAGGCTTGAGATTTAAAGAAAACCAGAGAGATTAATAGTTGGAGCAGAGGAAGGAGAGAATTGCAGGCATGGGGAATATACCCAGAGCCAAGAGATGGATTATCTTACTGTGTGACCTTATACAAGTCATTTAATCCCTGTTTGCATTAGTTTATAAAATGAAGATTATAATAGCAACTACCTCCTAGGATTGTTGTGAGAATAAAATGAGATAATACTTGTAAAGTACTTAGCACAGTACCTAACATTGCCTAATCAAGGCTTGTATCATTCCTTCCTGATATTACACAAAATTAAAGAGTTTTTATTAAAATTTTATGGAAAATATAGAAAAGATAAATGTGCTCAAAAAGTTCTCCTTTAAATTGGTCTTGATCAAGGACACATGACAAAACTAGTGGAAATGCGCATCGGCCATGGGTGGGGGGAGTGCGGGGGGTGAAGGGGAAAGTAGGAGCATGAATCATGTAACCATGTTAAAAATGAATATTAATAAATGTTAAAAAAAAGTTCTCCTTTGAGACCCTAAACAATGGTTCCATCTTTATACCACTGTTTCTGATTCTGAGGCCCCACATTAATTATGAAAGGGCTTGGGATTGCAAGAAAATCATAGAATCATAGTTTAAAACTATGGACATAATCTAGTCCCTTTCATTTAACAAATGAGGAAAGTTAGAGTCAGAGACATTTAAATGACTTTTGTTGTTCAGTCATTTTCAGCTGTCTCACTCTTCATTATCCCATTTGGGATTTTCTTGGCAAAGATACTGGAGTGGTTTGCCATTTCTTCTCCAGCTCATTTTACAGATAAGGAAACTGAGGCAAGTTAGGTTAAGTGATCTGCCCAAGGTCACACAAATAGTGTCTGAGGCCAGATTTTAATTCAGGTCTTCCTTATTCTATGCCCGGTGCTCTATTCACTGCCCCATCTTTAAATAAGTAGTAAGTGGTAGATTTGATTCAATGACTACAAAATATAATATTTCTTTTTTCCTTTAAACTCTTACCTTCTCTCTTAGAATCAATACTATGTGTTGGTTCTAAGGCAGAAGAGTGACAAGGACTAGGCAATGGGGATGAAGAGACTTACCTAGCTAGGGTCACACAGCAAGGAAGTGTTTGTGTCCAGATTTGAACCCAGTACCTCCCATCTCTAGGTCTGGCTCTCAATCCACTGAGCCACCTAACTGCCCCCCAAAATATAATATTTCCACTGTACTTCATTGAACCCACCCTTCGGATGAGCTACATTTCCCCAGAGACTTGCATAGTTTCTGTAGATTTAAAAGTGTCGCTTGTAGGTAGAATAGAGAAAAAATTTGGTTTACTCAAAAGTCAACCATAATCCTATATAGACTATATGACTCACAGTATATGTGAAGGGCATGGTACAGATTTATCCCTCTTTGCTGGGGCCTTAGATCTCATTGTTCCTTGACTCTGGCCCATTCTTAGTCTGGGGGTCTTTCTGGTATTAATCTTTCTTTCCTATTCAATTCTATATTCTCCCACTACTGACCCTACTCTAATTCCCTAGCTCATTCATATCTCTGCATTACCTAATCATTCACAACCACTAAGATTCTGTCATTCTACTATCCAACTCCCATCTACCCCACCACTGCCATTATTGTTACTGCCAGACAATCATTGCCACCTCTTCTTCCTACCGCTTCCTACCACATCTCCAGTGACTACTCTAGCTCTTTTAAAAAGGAGATGACCAGAACCAATGAGCCTCTGGCCAGCTACCACATTTCCAGATCTTTTGTTTGTTGGGATCTGAGCACATTCCCATCTAGCAAGCACGGAGAAGAGCCTCTCAGCAAGACCTCTTGAATTACCCATCTTACTCTATGTTCTCCATTCCTCACTTCTACATGAATCAGAGCACTTATATTTCATGCACTTCTAATCCACTCCAAAGTGCAGGCAACACATCACCAGTGTCACATCAACTCTTGAGTTTATTTTGTTCTTTGAACCTGGGAAAAATTTGCATTTTTTTCTGGACCTTTCTGACTTAAAGCGCTTAACACAGTGCCTAGCAATTAGTAGGCACTTAAATGTTTTTTGATTAAAGTAGTCTAAGAGACAGAGAGGGCATAAGAAATAGCCTATGCTACTCAAAGACAAGAAGAGGGAAAATGGAATGTTGAATTTGGAGAATGAATAGTTCTAGTTTGACTAAAGCAAAGAGTATATGAATATAAAATGTGTTGAAAGCTAAATATAAGTCAAAATAAGACCCATCATTCAAAGTGATGGGGATCATTGTGAATCTTTACTCTCTCATCCAAACTGCTAATTTAACCCACCTAGATTCATATCTTTTAAACTTGACAAATATTACATTTACATATTCATCTAAGTCATTAATTTTAAAGTGGTAAAAATCAAAGATCCAAGGACAGATCTTTGGAAAACTTTATAGGAGATACTATACACAAAAGATTTTTGCCTATTAATGGCTATTCATTGGGTATGGTTATTCAACTAGTTTCTAATCCACCTTACTTCACTAATATATAACATTGTCCAATATCTCCAACATTGTCATACATTCCAAGTCATTAAAAAAAGGCAAAAATCAGAGGTCCAAAGACAAATTCATTGCATTCCATTACAGTTTGATCTGCATTTATATCCTTGAAAAAGTTTTGACATATTAATAACTACACTTTGGGAATGGTTATTCAACCAGTTCCAAATCTCCAAACTTCACTTTTATATTTCCCACATGTCCTCATCTTTGTTCATTCATTGAACTGAAAGATAGATAAGATGATGACATGAAAAGCATTTGCAAACCTTAAAGGATTATATAAGTCCAAGCTATAATTGCCAGCTAGTATTCATTCCATAAAATTTTATTAAGTACTTACTATGTGAAAAGCATTTTTCTAGACATTAAGGACAGGATTATTTTTATCATCATCATTATTACTATTTTGACGGTGAATTCCTTGATCCCACAAACAGAATTTATATTCTTCTAGCAAGAACATGAGATATATGCAGATAAGTATGATACAAAATAGAGTATGATGAAGTCGGGGAAGGAATCTGGATAAAATACTTAAGAAAAATTTGAAGAGCGAGTGAAAAAAAAATTTCAGCCAAAGGGATCAGAGGATACTTGTGAAGAAAATGGCCCATTAGTTAAACCATGAAAAAAAAAAAGATTAAAAGATTCTGAAAAAGTAAAGCTAAAAAGGGAATATATTTCAAGTATGGGAAAAAGCCTTTGTGAGTGCTTAGCAGTACAAAATGGCATCTCAAGTACCAGAATCAGCTCATAATCTGGTTGGGTCTGAACAAAGAATATAGGAAGGATACTAATAATGAAATAAGGCTAGAAAGGTAGGTTAGAATCTGATTTTAAAATGCCTTAATTGTGCTATTTTGTATTTTATTCTAGAGATGATAGTCACTTAAGTTTTTTTAAAGTATTTTATTTATGACATTTTAATCATGTTTAATAATACTATGAACTTTAAAAAAATGTTAGTTGATTACATTAAAATTCCCAGTATCTCCCTCCCTCCTTTCTCTCCCTGCACTAGAGAAAGCATAATTGACCAAAAGATATATGTATATATAAAACTACGTCTTGCTTGTTTCTATTTATCAGTTCCTTTTCAGAAGGTAGACATACACAGATCATTCTCCAAATAATATTTCTATTGCTATATAATGTTCTTTTGGTTCTGCTTGTTTCATTCTTCCATTTTTTAAATTAACCTGCTCATCATTTCTTAGGAATGTTAATATTACATCATAATCTCGGGCCACAATTTGTTTAGCAATACCCTAATTGATAGGCATACCTTCAATTTCCAGTTTGCCACTACAAAGAAAGCTGCTATAAATATTTTCGAACATACCAGTTCTTTTCCTTTTTCACTGATCATCTTAGGAAATAAATCTAAAAGTATATTGCTGAGTCAAAGGTATACAGTTTTATAACTCTTTGGACATAATTCCAGATAGCTCTCCAAAATGGTTGTCTTCGTATACAAGTTCCACCAAAAGTGTATTAGTGTCCCTATTTTTCCACATTCCTTTCAAAATTTGTCATTTTGCCCTCTTATCATTTTAGCCAATCTGATAGGTATAAGATCGTATCTCAGAGTTCTTTTGACTTGCATTTCTTTAATCAATAATGATTTAGAGTATTTTTGATATAGTTTTATATGTAGCTTTGATTTCTTCATCCCCAAACTACCTAATTGATTTTGACCAATTATCAGTTGGAGAAATGGCTCATAATCTCTATATATTTTAGATATAAGAAAATCTCTATAAATCCCCCTCAATTTTCTGTTTTTCTTCTAATTTTGTCTACATTAGTTTTATTTGTAAAAACTTAAAAAATTAATATATTCAAAATTATCTATTTTACATCTGACAATGCTTTCCATCTCTTATTTATTCATAAATTCTTCTCCTATCCATTAATCTGATAGGTAATATGTTTCTTGTTCTATGGAAGCCTTGGTGACCCTTTAATGAGTTCAAGTGCCCATCAGGCAAATTCAAACTGTCTGTGAAGCTCCCCTCTGCATTACTGAAGAGAGCTGAGGGAGGAAGTGCTTGCTTTAGGTGACTCGATAGAGGGGTGGGGAATGCAAAAATGTCCTCAGTTGCTGTGAAGAGAGGGAATGGAGCAGCTCCCCAAGCGCCTTCTCTGTACATGTGCCACATCTTCGCCAATGAGGTTCGATGATGTATCCCTTTATGCTTAGGTCATGTGTACATTTTGATCTTGGTAGATGGTGTATGCTATTGACCCTCTATCACAATCATTTCTCACCCACCCCCTCCAAATCAAATCCCCGTTTGTTAGAAAGAAAAACATTTAAGCTAAACCATATAATATAGAAACTTTATCTGCCAACACATGCAATATTTTGCACCACTAGTTTCCACATTTCTTCAAATAAGTAAAAGGTCTATTTCATTATCTTTTCTTTACGATATTCATTTGTTGTTTTTGTTGTATCCATTATTCAAAATTGACCTTTTTATTTATTTTTGTTTATATTCTTATAGTTAGCATGTATATTGTTTTCTTAGAATTACTTATGTCATCCTGCATTAGTTCACACATATATTTCCACATGTATCTAAATTCTTGGTATTTATAATTTTTTATTGCACAACAATATTTCTTTGCAACCATTTATCACAATATGTTTAGCCATTCCTCAACCAATGGGTATGGACTTTAGTTATCCTTTACTATGACCAAGAGTGTTACTATGAATATGTTTGCATATATTTGGCCTTTGTTTCTATTTTTTTCTTGACTTCCTTGGGGAATAAGGCCAGTGGTACGATCTTAGTGTCAATTGCCATGGACAACTTAATAATTTTTACTACACAAAGTCAAACTGAAATAAATCACTATCCTGCAAGTTCTCAGGTTCCATTAATACTGCATTGTTGTGCCTTCCTTCTCTTTGTCCGTCTAGCATTAACTGTTCCTTTTTTATCTTTGCCTATTTATGTGGAATAATGTGACAGTCTGAAATAATTTTCATTTGTATTTCTCTTAGTATTAGGGAAATGGAGCAAGTTTCCATGTGGTTATTTGTAGTTTGAAAACTTTGTTCATATCTGTTTACTATTTACCTATTGGAGAAAAACTTGTATTAAATTATTAAATATGTATGACAATTCCCTATACATTTTTTATATTGGACGTTAATCATAATAGTTGATAAAATATTTTCCATTTCTATTTTAATTTTTCTTCATTGATTTTATTAATATAAAACCTTTATTCCTTGTTTTGTTTTAAAACACTTCTCCTTGCCATTCTGAAATGAATCTGATCTAATTCTGCTCTAATTCCATAAGGTTTCATATCAATTTTGAGGCTATTACAAAATATGCTATAAGAAGATGATTTACACTTAATATTTGCCATTGTACCTTTCAGTTTTCCCAGAAGTTATTGATAAAAAGAGAATCTGTGCCTATTAATTTATGTACTTGAATTTTTTTTCCACTTGCTTCAGATGCAATTATCTACTTTGTTCCTTTGATCTTTTTGGTTTCTTTAACTGATACAAAATAGTTTTGATAACTAATGCTCTGTTATAAAGTTTGACATCTGGCAGTGCTATTTCCCTTTCATTTGGTCTATTTCTTGTTTCTTCCCTTGAGATCCCAGATCTTTTTTTTTTCCAAACAAAATTTATTTATTATTTTATCTAGTTTTAAAAAGTATCCTTTTTATAATTTAGTTGATAAAGCATTAAATCTCCAAATTAATCTAGATGATATTGCCCTTTTTATAATATTAGCATTGTCCAACAATAGTAATGAATATATTTCTAATCATTTTTCATTAGTTTTATCAAGTGTTTTAAGTTATGATTATATAAATATTGCTTGGGCCTTGGTAGAATAACTGTAGGTTAAGTTATGATTATATAAATATTGCTTGGGCCTTGGGGGAATAACTGTAGGATACCTCATGTATTTAGGTGTCTTTTGAATGGAATTTTTCCTATAATTTTTTTCCTGGTTTTATTAGTACTATGTAAAAATTCTGGTTATTTTTATAGATTTATTTCATATTCTAATTTGCTAAATCTAATAATCTCTATTAGTCTCACTGATGATCTCTTGAAAGTTTTCCAAACATATATCTACAAATAGAGCTAATTTCATCTCCTCTGGATTAAAATTTATCTTTTGATTTTAGGCTTTGAATTTTTTCCTCTAGGTCAGGACTTCTTAATCAGTTTGTGTCATGGACTTCTTAGCAGTCTGGTTAATCCAATGGAACATTTTCACAGAACATGCTACTATTTTATTAATCCATAACTGAAAGAAAACCTAAATTTCATTTAGAAGTTAGTGAAAATGCAAGTGTAATGTGTTTTTTTTTTCAACTTCAAGTTCATAGACCCTCTGAACTCGATTTATGGGTAGACTACTTAGAGTTCATGGATCCTAGGTTAAGAACAATTTATCAACATAGAATTTAAAGAACTATGCCAAAAACTAGTTCAGAAAGAAGTGCCATTGCTCTACCATTATTTGTACTATAAAGCAGAGCCTTTTCATGGTTTTTAAAAATAATTTTCACCTAAGTAAGTGCCATACTTTATCAAATATTCTTTCCACCTCTGTATAAATAATTATGTATGGTTTCTTTTTAATTTTTGTAGTTTGTATAATTATGTTCATTTTTTCCACATAATGTTGATCATTCTCTGTATCTGTAGCAACAATTCAAATTAGTGGGGATGGGAAAGATACATTTCTGGAGTCTCCTTGAATTCTGTATTTTCTGGTATTTAATTTCCTATGTGTGACTTCTAGGGTTTATGTTTTGCTATAATTTAGAAAAATGGGCTTCTTGCTATTATCTTTTATGTCCATTGTGGAGCTGATATGAAGTAGGAAAAGGGTCAAGCCTTGATCCTATTTCCTCCCAAAATATGACTAAGCAATCAAAATTTAGATTAAACCCAAACATATCACCTGGATTAATGATATTTAAAAGAACAGATAAATATACTTCTAGCCAGATATACCTTTTCACTGAGAAGAGCAGAGTGGTGGTCTCTGACCCTAATCTTCTACTTCCCCTCCTGAGAGGAATAAAAGTTTCACTTGGAGAAGTAGGAGGTGATCAGGTACAAAGAGACTAGAGATTTCTATCCTGCCTCCCTTAAAGTAATAAAAGGACAGGCATTCATCACATTTGCGCCCCTTTTTATACATGGAGCTTCATATCATTACAACAGAACCTTTTATAGAATTTTTCCTTTTGCCTGCAAAATGTGTTTTTTGATGTTGTAGTTACGACATTTGCCTGCAATGTTCCTTGGTATTTCAAAAACAGGGTTTCTGCTGGTGTCTTTTAGATTTCTTCTGCTGGACGATTTTTCTGTATGATTTCTATTAAAGTAGGATATAGACTTCCTTTTGTTGGAACCACTACAATTTTCACATTCTTTCATATCCTATATTCAAATTCAATTCTGTAGTGTGCTTCTGTTTTCTAACTTGATCATTTTGACTTTAAATTTAATTCCATTACTTTTTTCCTATCTAAACTCTTAGTTAAATTCTGTCATTTTCTTTTTCAGACAATCTACTAGCATAAAGAATATCTCTGTCCTTTGTTCTGAATTCACTTGTACTTGGTTAAATTTGCTGTGATTTTTATTTGTGTAAGACTTTCATTTCTGTTACTATTCTTCAATATATTCATTTTATTCTTTAATCACCCTTCTCAAACTTTCTAGAAGTTTTTGGAGTATTCTACTGTCATTTCAGGTCCACCTCTGGGAATGTAGTCCTGGTGGAACACTGCCATTGAAGTAAATCCAAAAGTCAGAGGGAAAATAAAGGAAAGGCCTGGGGAAAATCACAGTCTTGGGTCAACTATAGGGGAGGGAGAGGTAGAAATGGGGTTTAAAAAAAGCTAAAAGCAGTGAGTGTGTACAGAAGGATAGATTTTCCGCTCATCCAAATAACAGCTACTCTTTCTCTACTGTGAAATCACAAAGAAATTTATTAGTAAAAGTTAAGACCATCAAAGTATATCAGTGGTAAGGGCTACCTCACAGCCATGTTCTTACTGTGAGAATGGGAAGGGGGAAATAAAGGAGCATTGACAGCCTTAAGAACAACTACCTGATGAATTGATCTTCAATGTTTTGTTTTGTTTTGTTTTGAGTAAGAAATATTTTGTGGTTAATTTTTAAATGCATAATTATTAGTTATGTGATTCATACACTTATGAATTTTCTGAATTTGGGGCTTTTGCTTATATCATCTGCCATTGCTGGAATAAGTTTCCCCTTAAAAACCTCTCTCCCTAGCATCTTCTGACACAGTAGTTTTTTTGTTTTTGTTTTTGTTTTTAATCCTTACCTTCCATCTTAGAATCAACACTGTTTATTGGTTCCAAGGTAGAAGAGTGGTAAGGGCTAGGCAATGGGGGTTAAGTGACTTGCACAGAGTCACAGGGCTAGGAAGTATCTGAGGTCAGATTTGAACCCAGGACTTCCTGTCTCTAGGCCTGGCTCTCAATCCACTTAGCTACCCAGTTGCCCCCACAGTAGATTTTTGAGCAGGGGAGTAACATGTGTAGCATTGTGTCTGTGCAAAATTACAGGCATAGGAGAGGGATTATTTTGACAAATATAAGAAGGATGTATTAGGTAAAGACAATGCTGGAGGTAAAGAGGCCGGTTAGAAGTATGTAGCTTTGCCCAAGAAGAGGCCAGTAAGATTTGTCGTTAGCCAATTTTTATCTCATAAATGAAGTATTTTTCCTTTGATAAATCTAGCTGTTTGATGTGATGCTAAAACTATACCTTCCACACACTTCCTCTTTCAAATTCTCTTCCATCCATTCTGTGTACAACTTGTATATATCTAGTTATTTATATATTGTTTCCTATATTCTAAAGCAGGGATGGGCAACCTTTTTGGCTGTGAGAGCCATAAACGCCACATTTTTTAAAATGTAATTTCGTGAGAGCTGTACAGTGCTCACAGTGCGCTCCTGTAACAGCGCCTGAAAAAAAAAATTTGACTTTATGGCTCCTGCAGAAAGAGCCATATCTGGCCCTCAAAAGAGCCAGATATGGCTCGAGAGCCATACGTTGCCGACCCCTGTTCTAAAGCATCATGAAAGCAGGAACTGTTTTATATCTTTATCTACATCCTCAGTACTTAACACAGTGCCTAGCATCACTTGTTGACTTATCAGAAATACCTTGCTGCTCCTCATCTGGAGGTTCCACTTAGTCCAGATGCTCAGTGTTATCCAGGAACTCTTCCATATTTTTATCACTGCTATCCTGTGCTATAGGCTTCAGAGTTTTAGAACTCCCAGAATATCTCAGAAACTCCTCCACTTACCTCCAGTGAATCTGTCTGCTTCCATTTTTAAAACCATATATTTCCCTGGAATAATTTCACATATGCCTAATCAACCACTAATGGGCATGTCTTTGTCAAATGTCAAATGTCTTTGTGTAGTGCTCCATGCCTCCACCCTACTCTCTGTCTCACTCTGTCTCTCTCTGTCTCTTTCTCTGCCTCTCTGTCTCTGTCTGTCTGTCTGTTTCTCTCTCCAAAGTTCCCTCCAGATACCATCTTTTTTCATTCCCTATCTTGTCCATGAGGGAAGAACAAGCAATTTTATCAAATGCTTTGCTTAAATCTAAGTATACTATATGTACAACATACCTCCAATTTATTGTTCATGAAGTTAAATGGGCCTTTCTCATTCTTTTGATGGCTTCAAGGGATCTTTGGATCTATTTCATTCTAGCCTTAGAAATGAGCTCCAGAAATAGTTAAGGGGGAAATCTTCAATAAAGGTTCTGGAATCCAACAAATGTACTATTGATTCCAAATGCCCTATTATAGTTATGGTCTTTGTCCTGCTAGGGTATGTTAAGTGGGGGATGGACTGAGGAAGGAGATGGAGGATACTAGAAATCCCTGAGGATACTTAGAATATAGCACATCAATGACCAAGGAAAGCTCTTTGACTTGGCAGCCCTCTTTGCACTGTACTCTGCAATTCCCTTCTCCCTGGAAATCTGACTCCCTCTACCCAAAACCCAAAATTATTTCCCTGCTTTGTTTTACCAGGTCCTATATGATGAGTTGTTATACTATACCATGATTTAACAAAAGTAACACGTTCTTATAATACAAAAGCTTTTGGACAATCATGCCTAGAACTGACCTTGTAACAGGGATTTATTCCTGTTATATGCAGCAGAATCAAAATATATTCTCTTTGACCAGTTTCTCTAATATAACCTGGGCCTCATGTTCTCTCCTGTCTGCCTCCATAGTATCAATCTGCTACTCTGGCAATTTGGTTTATTGGAAAAATCACTGCTATATATGGAATCAGGAGATCTGGGTTCAAATGTGACAGTGTGGCCATGAACAAGTTACTTCCTCTTTCTGAGTCTCAGTTTACAAGTCCATAAAATGGGAGAACAGTATCTGCCCCCTACCTCACATGGAGGCAACAAATTATGAGAGAAAGAATCCTGAACTTAGAATTACACGATCTGAGAATGACCCTGCTACTCACTACCTATGTGACCTTGGACAAGGGATTTAATTACTTGGAGCTATTATTTCCTTATCAGTAAAATGAAGGTGTTAAACTAGATGACTAATAAGTTTCCTTTCATCTATGCTATTATGATGATAGGATAGTAATGAAGAAAGTGCTTTGTAAACTTCAAAGCACTATCAAAAATGTGACTTAGCATATTCCTAACCTACATCTTCAGGATACTTGCAGGATTTGAACTCTTCCTTTATACTCTACTAATATTATCCCCAGTCTTTTCTTCATCTTTTCTTGGCCCTGATATCCATTCCCATCTCACTAATCCTTCATTGTCCTGGTACGGCATAATCTTCCCTTAAAATTTTTCTCTGAAATATTAACATAACAAAATTTTGCCTGCCATCTAGCCCTTATTTAAAAAACAAAAACAGATCTAACCCCAGTAAGAGCAAAAGGCACTATTAGAGAAACAGAATGGACACTTTGCTATTGGGTCATGCTTCCCTAAGAAGGGTGAACTGTCTACAAATACTGTAGACAGCTCCTTCAGATCTTTGGGAGGCTGAATGACTGATGGAATAATGTTCTGGAGACAGCTTATCATCATCATCCATATGCTCAGAAGTCGCCTGTCCCTTTGTGACTCATCCAGTTTTTCTGACAGCAATTCAAAAATGGTACAGTGAGCACTTGTCACTCCACTGCATTAATATCCATTAGGCAAATGATCAAAACCACCTCAATCACTTTGCATAATAAAAATAAATCTATTAGGGAGAACACTTTCATAAGGATATTCTATTTTCTATTAAATTAAAACTAATCTTCTTTATAAGAATCCTTACAATGAAATTTCAGTACAATAAGTGGATGGGCAACAAGGGGCTATACGGTTTCCATTGGCTGCCTTATTTTGGGTCTGGGCAGAGTATTAAATGTCCCTCTTGCCCTTTATTTAAAATGGAATGCTAACATCCTTGAACAGAAGAGAGGAACTATATTCTTTCTTTTTCCCCTATAAAGAACATTTCTAAAGCGAGCTAATTGAAATTACATTAATCTTTTGGAATTTACTGGAGTGGTATTACATTCAAGTCCTTGAGATAAAGTAAGACAATCAACTCTCCACCCAGAGCACAACTCATAAATAATGGACTTCCCCCACAAAAGGATAACAGGGTCCAGGCTATTCCAAATCAATAATTGTCTTTTCAGTCGTGGTCTCTGATATTTATTCTGATCAAATAGTCAGTAGCATTTTTCAGTCAGAGTATCTGCATCTTTGTATAAATACCTAAAGAATATCAATGTGATATATTGGAGGGGAGAAAAATGTATTTTATTTAAATAAGCATTAATATTATCTTTTGACTTCTTTAGAATACTCTGAGTCAAAGGGAAATAAATGTACATAATAGTTAATGTTCTGCTTTGAATTAATGGAGAACATTGATTTACTACTGAAGATTGATGTCCAAAGTCATATGAAACTGGAACATCCATGTTCGATATCCATGATTTTTTTTTTAATTCTTAAATCCTTTTTCTAGGAATTGGTGTTTGGTCATTGTCATTTCTGACACTTCGTAACTTCATGAATCATAGTATGCCAAGCTCTTCTGTTCTCCGCTGTTTCTCAAAATCTATCCAAGTTCATGTCTATTGTTCCTATGACACTATCTTTCTATCACATCCCCTGACATCCACTTTTCCTCTATAAAACACTAAAAATGCAAGCTTTGGAAAGGCCCACATGGCATTCAACCATAAGCACTCAAGCGCATATTTAACAGAGACAATAAAAATATCTGTCATAAGTAATGCCCATAAACTTCAAAATTACAAAATTAACTATATAGCTCTGCACAAATTACTTATACTTTCTGGGTCCCAGTTTCCTCATAAGGTCATATCTGGAAAGGATCTTTGAGGTAATTTAGTCTGATCCCTCTCATTTTAGAGATAAATCTGGGGCACAGAGAATTTGGTTCTTTCTTGAAGTCACTTACAGTAGTAGGTATTCATGCTGAGTTCTGTAAAATTTGGGGCAGTACCACTTTTGCTATGAAAGGGTTCGGCTAAATAATCTCTGAGGAGCCTTCTAGATCTAAGATTCTGTGATTTCATGAATATTGCTTTGGTGCTTTCTAGTCAATTAAGCTTATTCTCTAGACCAGCATGATATAATGATAGCTTAGAAGTCATCAAGACTTTATAGCATGAGGCATTTTCTGGAGGGGATAGCCCTGTGGCTTTCAACTAGGTCATTTCATGTCTCTGAGGTTTTACCCAAGTTGGATTAGAAAATTCATTTTCTGTATCCTCAAGGGCAGGCAATATTAGGATTGCAAAATTACCAGCGTGACTCCTTCATCTGGCCCATTTCATCACATTTATTATCACTTCATCTGCTTATCCATATGGGTGCCCTCATTTTCTCTTTTTCTAGGAATTATTCAATGTTAAATATTCAGGCACTGGAAAAACCCACATGACTTTGGACCATAAACACTCAGGCACATAGTTAACAGCCTGGCTTTGGACAGAATGGTAATAAAATTTCACTCCCCAATGGTGATTTTCCAAAATACTGTGCTTGCTTGTCCCATAGGGACACTGAGAAGCACCATTTGTTTTTTGAAAGAGTACTAAGGGGACCTGGGAGAGACCTTGTGATTAGCAGCATTGTGTTATCAGTGAGGCTAGCCTGCAGAGATGGAGACAAGCAGCAGGTTTAATCTTTAATTCAGCAGAAAGAAGCTCTCAACTCTTAAGTCTCTCTTACAAGAACTCTTTTCAAATGGAGGTAATGTAGTTTAGTAGGACAATGCTTGAACTAATGACAGGAGACCTGGATTCTAGTCACACCTCAACAATTAATCATTCATGACTTTGGACCAGTTATAGGACAGAGGACTGGAAGGACCCTTAGAGACCATCTAGTCAATTCATCTAGCATTTATTACAGTTAGACAATGTAAATGGTGTTAAGGACACAAATATGTGAGAAGAGCTGTACTCCATCTGTAGCCTAGAAGAGTCATAGTGTAGCCCAAAGTGAGGGAGAACAGACATTTCTAGCCTTTTCTGCCTTTACCCTACTTGATTTCTTGCCAAGGGGAAAAAGGAGGTTGGGACTCAAGGCTCTCCTGTGGGAATGGAGAAACAGGATGACGGGCTAGAATTTTATCCCTCTTGTCCCTTATATATTGTTAATCTAGGTAATATGATTTCCAGATTCAAGCCAATTTATTATTTCTGTTCCATTAATCAAGGAGAAGCCATATCTCAAGCCTTATATTGAAGGTTTGACCCTTTCCTATCAAATACCAGTCACACTGTGATAACATATAGAAAATAGCAAAGAAACTCATTTTTCCAAATCATAGCAAAAAGGAAATCAGAGAACATGTATAGTAATACCTCAGTTTTCAATGACATCAGTTATCATTGGTTTTGGTTTTCTTCAATTTTTTCAACAAAAAAATTTGTCTCTGTTTTTGTAGGTTGCCTGGGATTTTGCGGGTGTGCCGATGTGACCTCACTGCTAATTTTGGGAAAACAAAGGGAGACCTACATGGTCTCCTGTTCATTGTGGTGTTGTTTCCTGTTGTGTGAGCATCACCCTGAGCATTTAGCTAAACAATTCCATTGCTTTCCAGTGTTTTTATGCTTTTTAAAAATTGTACCTAACACACATAAGATAAAATCACATGTGCTCAAATCTCATTGTCCTTGTTAAGTGTTTCCCTTGCTAATAAGCTAACTCTTTCCTTTTAGCTCCATCGTGGGACCACAGAAAGTTTCCAGAGAGTGCCTTGATACCTAAGGCCCTTATTGGAGGGGGATTCTCCTTCCAAACAATAACCTCTCTCTCCCCTCCTAACTCTTCCATATGCCAAGAAGCATCTTCAGAAAGATGAATGCCATATTAAATGTTATTTATTCTTTATATTAGTCTTTTTTATTCACTTTATATTAATTTCTTATTGTTTTTAGTACTAAACACTATATTTATTCTCTATAAGATGTGTTTATGATATGTATTTTGGAGTGCCTAGGACGAATTAATTGGATTTACATTGATTCAAATGGAAATAATTGCCTTGGTTTTCATTGGTTTCGGATTTTGCCAATTGTTTTCAGACAGATCATCAATGAAAACCAAGGTATCACTGTACTTAAGAAAGTATATACCAGACAATATAGAGTGAAGATGCTCTCCTTTTGGAAAAGTAGAGAATCTGATATCACCAAAGGGGAAGATCCTTGAAGTTTCTCTAGTGTAACAAGCTTGGAATAGGGATATGATGAAGATTGCCATATTCTCTCATGTTAGTTTCTTCTTAGTCTTTTCCCTTTAGCAACCTGCACTGGGATTATTATTTTCCATCTCTTTTCTATCTTCTCTCTTGAAGCTGGAGGCCAAAAGTGACTTGAATGACTTAAAGAAAACTCAGATAAAACTTGAGATTATAACTCTCCTGCTCTCACCAACTCCACCCCACCCTGACACAGGCAAAGGAAATTTATTTCCTCCAATAAAGAAAGAGTCCCGTATCAATGGGCTTTGGGACTAGGGTTACAAAAATAAAAGTGAAAGTCCTTTCTCTCAAGGAGTTTATAACCAAGATTTGCCCATGATCACACAGCTAAGAAGTGTCTGATGTCAGATTTAAATCCAAGACCTCTTGTCTCTAGATCTGGCTCTCAATTCACTTAGTCACCTAGCTAACTTGCCCCCTTGTTGCAATCATAAATACAAAAGAGACTAACAATGAATGAAAAAATACTTTTTCTTTTAAGAAACATGCAATGACAGAGAGAACTTTTTGAAAATAATAGTTAAAATTTTTCCATCTTTGTGTGATTTTATTGTCAAAAAAGTATGAAACCTATAAAAACTCATCTGCACACCAAAAAATTTGAAATAGAATTTTCTAAGTCATTTAAAAATCTAAATGAAAAAGTTTTCATAAGTTTTGAACCTATTTGTCAAAAACATAAAAATTAAACATCTCTGATTTGTTTGTAAGAATATCTTATTGGCATCATGGAAGACAGAAATTCAGAAATTTCTGAGTCAATTTTAAGAAAAATATATTTATAATTTAAAGATGGACTTGAAAAATGAGTATCTTGATGTAGGAAGTACAACCACTGATGCACTAAGATTTAAAGTTATGTATCTTTTCCTGCTATGATAGCTGTTAAGACTAAGTATCAAAGTAAGCTGATATACATACATATATATGCATATATATATATAACACTTGTATATAGATTGCTGTATGTCCGTCATTTAAAAAAAAAAAAACACCAATGACCTCACAGAGTGATATCTTGACTTGAGTTTGTTATAAAGAAGTAAGGCAAAATGTTTATAATGGGGAGGAATAACAGGGATAAAGGGTGATGGCTAAGTTAAGGGAGTGAATAGGCAGTCTTGGTATAGGGAGGAGTAAAGGGGTTAGGTGAGTAATGAAGGAATGAATGGGTTGTATATAGGAAAGCAAGGAAATGAATGGGAGTATAGGAGGGGCTGCTCAAACAGGCTAATCACTGAGGGTAGAGACGGAGGACTGGGAGGAAATAGGCTGGGTTCTTCAGGCAGGGAAGGTATTTCTATGATACAGGAGAAATTGGGTCAGCCAGAAATGTTTAGATCTGGCTGTAGAGTTTCTCTTGTTAATTTCTAAAGCCCCTTGAGGGAGGAGTTGAGAGGCTCCTTCCTGCCAATGAAACTGAATGTCTGCAGGAAGTCTCGACTGGGACTTTCTGCCCAAGATGGATGCCTAGGTTTCCCTCAAGAAATAAAGGAAAGTAATTTCTCCTCACTTCACCCTTTGCCTTAATATTCAATACAATGATTCACCAGAGGCTTTTGTATAGGTAACAAAGGGGATTTATTGATGGCATGGTTCAGGGTTTTGTAACTGCTGCTAGGGAGAAAACTGATGCTGGGGGAAGGGTCACAGGAAGGGAGTCAGACTGACAGAGGCCAGCTCTCCCAGTCAGGAAAGTTTCACTGCCCTGAAGTAAAGTATTTATCAGATCGCTAAACAAGGGGGTGGCTTGATTTAAGGATGTCCTACTTGACTACAGAAGCTAAACCCACAATATCCGACCACCCAAACCACCCTTCCTCCCAGGGCCCAAAGGGAAATTCAGGGGAAATAGCAGGGATGTAATAGAGAGATCAGGGAGAGGTCCAGAGAAATCAGACTAGGTCCAAAATGCCCAAAAGACAAATAAGCACAGGCCAAAGCAGAAGCCAAAAGGCAAAAGCCCCTCAGTTGGAGCTTCAGCACTATTTATAGTATCAGGCTCCAGCTGTCTTTCTGTGAACATTCTAAAACTTCTAACTGCCAGAGCTGTTACAGTTGATTTTTGCAAAAGCAAAAAGCTTTTGCTGCAAACTCTGCATTACAAATTCAATTGGGATTTAAGTGAGACAGAGTTGCGCAAAACTATCAAGTCATTGAATTCCAGTTGCATGGCAAAAGTCAGGAGGAGTGGTCATGGTCTGGGATGCAGTGAATGACCTTGTCATTTTAGATATCAGATCGAGCTCTAGGTGCTCCACAGCCCCTGCTTCAGCTGCCTTCAAAGTCATTGCAACAAGCTATTTTCATCTACCCATTACACCAGAGGAAGTCTTCACAATCATCTGCCTAAATCACTGACAGTTTTGAGCTTTGCCAGTTATCCTCAATCTGGTTTATGTGATGTATACCAATCTATCTATCTACCTGCATAGATAGAGATAGACAGACAGACAGACAGACAGATAGATAGATAGATAGATAGATTGGCAGACATAGAATATTTGTAGGTATATATGTAAGTGCAGCTAGGTGGCACAGTGGATAGGGTGCCAGTCCTGAAGTCTGGGAGAGACTTATCTTCCTGAGTTCAAATCTGGCCTCAGACATTTATTGTGTGACCCTAGGGCAAGGCACTTAACCCTGTTTGCCTCAGTTTCCTCATCTGTAAAAGTAACTGAAGAAGGAAATGAAAAACCACACCAATATCTTTACTAGGAAGATTCCAAATGGGGTCATGAAAAGTTGGACACAAGTGAATTTTTTTTACAGGGATGGAAAATCAAATGGTTTAAAGATTACTACTCTAGTCTAAGGAATGCCCTCCCTCCACTATTTCCCCCAAACCTCCCCTACACACACACATACACACACACACACACACACACACACACACACTACACACACACACTAAATATATATTTATACTTTTCATTCCTCTGGCTTTCTATGGCCTAGTATAGAACTCATATGGTTGGTCATAGAACAAACTCTACTCCTAAATTTCAGAGTGCTTATTTATGAAGCATACTAAAATGGAAATCAGTTTCACTCAGCTCTTAAAGTCCCTTAAAGTCTTACCAAATAAAAGGGATGCTCTAGTTCCTAAAACATGCATATACTATCTTTCTCTGTCCTGCCCCTCAAACACACATACCCAGGGAAAATCCATAAGGAATGTCTGAATTTTATTTGATGGGGTCAAGTACTGTGCTTAACTGATTTTTTTTGTTGTAACTTCTAACAAATTTTAAGCTCAAAAGCTCTTTACAATGTCTCCAATGCTACCTCTCTCCTACTTCCCTGAGGAAAAGATTAAACAAATGCAAGCAGAGAAGATTAGCAATATTTCTGCTTTTTCTGAGACCCCTGATTTAAATAAAGTTACTGAAAGAAAGTTTTCTTTTTTTTCAAGTCTTCTCAAATAAATAGCCACATCAGTATAACTAAGAAGAGAGACAGACAGACAGAGACACAGACAGAGACAAAGAGAAAAAGAAATAAAGAGAAAAATAGAAAGACAGAAAACTACTGTGGAACAAAATCTGAAATATGAAAAATTGGAATTTTGGAAATGAGCTTAAATATCTCCTTGTCCTTTAACATTAGCTCTCTAGAGCTGATCCCAATTTATCTTTGCAACCTGAGGCAAATTCTGTGCCTCCATCACTTCTAATTTGTAAATATTTAATTTTTTAAATATTTATATCATTTCCCAATTTAGTGGGGGAAGAAGGATGTGGAGAACAGTCAATGAGAGTCAAGTATACCCGGAGTATGTGGTTTGGTGAATCCACTTCTGAATGTTCATTATGTCATGGAATAGATTCCTGTTTCCAGTCAGTTTATTGGATGGTAAAGAAAATTCCAGTTGTTTGGTAGCTGAATTAAAACTGGCAAGGAAAGACAAGGAGTGATTTGTCCAGCAACTAGACTGAATTCAGTAGTGAATATGGTGGACGACTTGCTTTGTAGCAACCACTAAGTTTAAGCCAATTTTCTCTAGGGACTGAGGGCAGTGTGGGGTGTGTGTGTGTGTGTGTGTGTGTGTGTGTGTGTGCCCATGTATGTGTGCTTTTGTTTTTGTTTGTGTGTTTTTTTGTGTTTTGTGTTGTTGTTGTTGTTGTTGTTGTTGTTGTTGTTGTTGTTGTTGTTGTTGTTGTTGTTGTTTTGCAGGGGGGTGGTAAATGTGCCCATGTGTTGAAGGAAAGTTTTGATTTTTATATTTCTGATCTTGCCATACCTTTTCAGTATAAAAGTCAATTGCTTTACTTTACTCTACCTTGGAAAAAATTAATCGATACTAATTGGCTAAATGATATTAGATCAGTAATCATTAGGTAAATGATATAAGAGATACAGTATGATAGCCTATAACCTATATTGTAGAGATATTAACAGTAACTGGCCCTTGATATTGGGAAGGAGAAGAGAAAAAAGTGCTGGACCTGTAGTCAGCTCCTGAGCTCAAATTTTGCCTTAGAAACTAGTAAGTTGTGTGACTCTGGACAAGACATTTCACTCTGTTTGCCTCAGTTTCCTCATCTGTCAATATGCTGGAGAAGGAAACTACTCTGGGATCTTTGCCATGAAAACCCCAAATGGGGTCATGAAGAGTCGGACATGACTGAAAATGACTAAACAATAATAAGAAATTCCTTTTATGTGCCAATCATGATTTGGAAAACTAACAGCGAAGCATATCCCTCTCCTTTTAGCAATGAGATGATGGTCTAATATGTGAAATATGTGAGATCTATATTATTATATATTGTCAGAATATGGGGTTTTATTATCTGCTCACTTTGTTACAAGGGGGGATTATTATTATTATTATGCTGTGTATGGTGGGGAGTTAAGGGGGAAAATAAAAATTAAAAAATGATAATCAATAAAACATTATTTTTAAAAGAAAAGTAATAGAACATATTGTCAATCATTTTGATTTGCCCTTTAAAACTTCTATAGAGTGGCAATTCTTTATTTTACTTTTAATTTGTTTTGGCATCTTGACATTCAATAATTTAATAATCAATTTTGTAAATAACACTTTTGATTCATCCCACTGATGATTTTAAAATGCATGATGCATCTTTCCCATAAAATATACACCAATTTCTAAATGAATGCCTCTGTCTTGCATGTCAGTAGGCATTTGGGAGTTGACAAGTCTGGAATACATGCAAAATAGTTTGTGATAACTGATAATCCCAAAACCATGGTCACTTCTTATGGCAACACACTAAGTGACTAACTCTAGGTCGGTTTCTCTAATTCTACTATTCATGTATTTAGGGGGGTCTTTTGGTTGTCTTAAGAATATAGATATCTATTTTCTGCTGTATCCCTTATTGCAGTCAAGTTAATGATTAGGAGAGCAAGAAACAGACTAATCTCATTCAATATCTTTGCCAAACCATAGCATATAAAGAATGGCTCCAAAATGAAAGACATAATTTCTTATAGCCATTACCTTGGGTGACATTCTTAGCCATCATATAATTAATGTAAAGAGCTGTGAATTTAAAATAAGAAACCTGATTTAAACACTAGTACTTTGATTTACTAGGTCTACAGTTGTTTACTAATTAAACAATCATCCTGTCTTAGTTTCCTCACCTATAAATAATAACAAATAGGACATATTCCCCATTATTATTATTTCTATTAGATTATTCCTAGGAATAATAAGATTTGCACTATCAGGATATCAAAGAGAGAGAGAGATCACCTGTAATTAATTTCTCCTCCAAAGATTATGTCCTTGAGATAAAAAAATACATTTTTGGTGGCTCCTCACTAATCCATTAAAATACAGTCCATTCAAGAGTACTACAATTTTCAATGAAAAAAGAAAACTGTTCTTTCATTATGGTTTTCCTTTAAGAGCCTCATTATCTAATGGAAGTGACCCAACGTTCATAAAGTTTATGCTAATGGTGAAAAGCCCTGATAGTTCCTATTAAAATGAAAAAGCTTTTTGTAGTGATCTGGAATCATGTAGTATATCTGATGTCCAAGGATCATAAACAAAAGACCAAATGGATTGTTTTGGACAGTTCTAAATGGGAACAATCCTCTAAATTTGGCCAAAGAAATAAAATATTATTATTAAGAAAGAAGAACTCCAACATATAATTTTATAGTAATGAGAAGTACATATTCCCCAAATCCCATTTTTGGTTACATTGATTTAAATGTAATTTAAATATAAAAGATTCTAAATTAACTGAAAAAATTATCTACTACCACTAGGAATCTAAATGGAAAATGAGAACAAATCACTATGGATCAATTCCCATTTGATTGTTCTAATGTATGTTATTGTTATTGTTCAGTCATTCATTCATGTCCAGCTTTTCATAAACCCATAAAATGTAGCACACCTGCCCCTTCAATCCTCCACTATCTTTCAAAATCTGTCCAAGCTCATGTTCATTGTTTCCATGTTGTTATCTGCCCTTTCCATTCTCTGTGATCATCTTTTCCTTTTTCCTTCAGTCTTTCACAACATCAGGGTCTTTTCCAATGAATCTTGTTTTCTCATTATGTGACCAAAATATTTAAGCTTCAACTTTGGTATTTGACTTCCCAGTGAATAATCTGAATTAATTTCTTTAAGATTGATTTGATCTCCTGGCTTTCCAAGGGACTCTCAAAATTCTTCTTTAGCACCACAATTTGAAGACATTGATTTTGTAGCACTCAGGTTTCCTTATAGTCCAACTCTCACAGCTGTATATTGCTATTGGAAAAACCATAGCTTTGACGATATGGACCTTTGTCAGCAAGGCGATGTCTCTACTTCTTAGTATGTTGTCTAGATTTATCTATGGCTTTCCTCGCGAAGAGTAAGTGTCTTTTAATTTCATGGTAGAAGTTGGCATCTCCAGTGATCTTTGAGCAAAAAAATATAAAATGCAACACTGCTTCTGTTTCTTCTCTCTCTATTTGCCAGGAAGTGATCAGTCTAGTTGCCAAGATCTTAAGAGTTTTTGTTCTTATGTTGAGAGGGTGGGGAGGGTTGTTGTACATTTTAGTAAACTCCATGCGAGATTTTATAATTTCCTCTTTCACCCTCATCAAGAAGCATCTTAATTCTTCTTCCCTTTTTGTCATCAGATTGGTATTGTCTATTTGTGGGAGATAGTTAATTTCTCTTGGCAACCTTTATTCTGGAACTGAATTCATCCACCCTAGCACTTCACATAATGTATTCCACATATAAGTTAAATAAATAAGGTGACAATTATAGCCTTGTCAAACCAATAGGTTGTTCCAAATTCAGTTCTAATTGTTGCTTCTTGACTCGCATATAGGTTCCTCAGGAGATAAGTAGAATGATCTTATACTCCTGTCTCTTTTACCTAGCTGCCTCACTTAATATGTATTTGATTGATAGCAAAAAAAATTGAAATATTCTAATTCTAGCTCAAAGAATCAAACAATTGTTTTAGTAACTTCTGAACCTTAGTAGAGTATACACAAATAAATCTACCATGAAAACTTCAGCATTGATTGGCTTTTGTCAATGTAAAAATTAAAATTAACATATAATAACTTCCAATATTATGTTTTTAAGATTTATTATTAATCACTAGAAGTAAAGGAATAAAAAGTTAACAAAAAAAAAACCACCATGTGCCAAGCTAATCACCTGTTCAAAAGTCCCGCATTCACAGCTGCCCTCATTTGAAGAGAGCTAGACACGGAAATCCACTGAATTTATCTCCTTTTTATGTCAGCCTATAATGACAGGAAGTCAGTGGGCTCCTGGTTAATGTAGTTTTAAAGGTACATGATTTCCAATTACACATTCCCCGCTAGGATCCTTGGAAGACTATTCTCTCCAATGGATCCTGTAAATATAACCAACTTTTAAATTACAATAATTTGGGGATAAAAGGAAAAGAGAACAAAACCAATTTTACTCTTTACAACAAAAATGGAGATTCTGTAGAGAGAATCAAACATACCAAAAACCCTATAAATCTCAGCAGAGATTTATACAAATTGTCCCAATACATTTTGGTGTTCCCTGGTAGAGAGAATCCTCTAATTCTAATTGCTAGAATCAAAGAGTATTACTAGAAATACAAGTTTAGTAAAGACAGAAAATTTCATACATTCAAGGAGTGTTACATTATTATAAATAGCTAGAAAATACTCTAGGAAGCAAATGATACCTAGGATAATAAGTAGAAATTTTGAACCTAGAAATCTAGGTAGAAAACACTTATGTGGTGACATTTTGGAGTAAATTGGATGCTTAGGCTTGCTAAGCCCCTTTCAGGGCTGCTCATCCCCTTTGGCATCTAGCTGTCACCCAAAACACACCTGTAGCTCCAAAAAGCTACAGCATGCAAAGCTGACACACCCCAGTAGAATCATCTCAGCTGTTGAGCTAAACCAAATTGAGGTTAATGGACAGATCTCAAACCTGTCGGCAAGTTAGTGGAATGTCTACTTCAAGCATGTAAGGACTTTAGCCAGTGGAAAGGGCAGATAACAACTATTTGTTCCAAAAGCTAAGAAGATGGCTAAAATAGGCTTTGTGAAGAGCTTAGGGCTTGGTCAGGCATTGAAGATTCCAAATTCAATGACTCTGGAAGAGAGAGTGAAGTTGACAACTTTGGGCGACTCTGTCACACTTAAATCTAATTCATATACAATTCAAGACATCACCCTGATATCATTGATCCTCTTTGAAAACAAAGAATGAACAACAATAGTGAAATTGTATCAGGTCTACTTAGAAAGATCTAGTTTATTGTAGACTACTAAATCTAACCTGAATATAAGAAAACTATCTAGAGAAATCCAATAGTACCACTATATATGTTTAAATATTTTGTGTATTTCTAACATAAACATACAAATGCATGTAAAACAAACACATATATACATATATTTATATGAACACAAAAATGTAGACATATAGCTATGCATGTATATATGTATGATACTGTATATATGCACATAAGCATGTGCATGTCAAAGATATATTTTCATGTGTGTTTGTGTATGTATTTTGCTATGATTAATTTCCTTTGTAACAATATTTATCTTATTTCATGTATCTAGAAATATTATCCTTAAAAAGAGTGCTGAACGGCAAAGGCTTTACCAGACTTTCAAAGCAGTCTATCACATAAGAGAAGTTGAGCCCCTCCTCTAAGGAAAAAGTGGATGAGAGAGACAGAGAAAAATACAGAAGGACGGCTAGAGGAAGGAAGGAAGGAAGGAAGGAAGGAGGTAATAGGGGAGATTTGGTAAAAAAATTATTGAACAGAAGAGTTCAGCCCTTTTAACTCTATCTTAGAGAAACACATTGAGCTGAATTAAGCTCATTGCCTAAGTCTGATGAACTTGAAGACCTGTTAAAAGGAAAATGAACTTTCTGGGAAGTAATTTATTTATATTACTGTCATACTTTCATCTCTCTCTTCCCAAATCACTCCCTCTCTAAATGTCTGAAAGGAGTTAAATATTGAATCTGCAGACACAGGTCACCTACAGTATGTAAATCAAAAACATCAAAGACTTGCCTTTAGAAATTTTGACAGATCTTTTTTTCAGAGCTAAGAGAGACTGGCAAATACAAAGACACAATAAAAAAAAAAGGGGGGGAGGTGTGTGTGGTGGGGAGAAATCAGAGCATGTTCCCTTGACTCTAACCAGGATAGATATTTCTGAAATTGCTCGGTTTCTATGTAACTTTTACAGTTCTGAGACAAAACCCCTAGAGGTAGAAAGGAAAACTATAAAGTATATGTTTAAAAAGCTTAAAGGTAGTAAATTTTCTTCATTTACCACTCCTTTTCTTCTAGGTTTCTTGAACACAGATAAAAAAAAAAAACTGGTGGACATTCAGAATTTACCATTGTTCTTACACTAAAAAAAAAAGCTTCTGGGATGACTAGGTGCCTCGGTGGATAGAAAGCCAAGCCTGAAAATGAGAGATCTTGGGTTCAAATCAGGATTCAGACATTCCCTAGCTGTGTGACCTTGGGAAAGTCATTTAACTTCAATTGCCTACCGATGACTGCTCATCTGCTTTGTAAATGATCTTTAGTATTGATTTTAGGAGAGAAAGGAAGGCTTTTTTAATTAGCTTCCTTGTTCCAAAAGATTTGCATTAGATAATGAAATATAATACTTTATTCTGCTTTTATAAAAGAAAAAATGTCCTCTGAACAAGGGGTTGTTAACTTATTTTGTATACTGGACTGCTGTGACATTCTAGTGAAATCTATGAACTCCTTCTTACAATACTGTTTTTAAATGCACAAAATAAAATACAAAGGATTACAAAGTAAATTAATTATATTGCAATAAAGTTAACTTTAAAAAATACTTCATAGATCCATGGTTAAGTTGTTCTTCCTATATATCTTGATTTGAACATGAATTGGATTTAAGCGAGTCCTTGCTGTACAAGGTTGTATGCCTCACTCTTGCAGAGTCATTCAAGTCCACTGGAAAGTCAAGACTACTGGTGATGGCTGAAAAGATAATACTGGGAATATAGGGGAATAACTAGATGCCAGACAAACTGGGGACACTCTCACACCTCACAAGGGAAGGATGGACAAGTAAACACAGGGAGACCAAATGGAGATGTGAGGTTTGGGAATGACAGTTAGTCAAGTAACTGATAATCTACCAACCAGGGAAAACCAGTGAAGTGGGTTCTTTATGGCTTAGAGGAGACAGGAAGTACTAACAAACTGGGTTTATTGGTATTAAATGAGGGAAGTAAGGAGAGGGGTTTCTATACTAAGGAATCGCCCTAATGGTTTAGCTAAACTAAGTTCTAAACTAAGCTAAACCTCTAGCTAGAATAAGGGGCTGGAGAGGAGGGCTTCTCACTGCATGGCTCAGTGATGCTCCAAGATGATTATAGATGTCACAGGAACCAGGAATAAGTCCAATATACAGCCAGTCAGTCCTAAACCTGCTCTAGGGAGTAAGGTAGATAAATCTGCTGTCCACCAATAGATAATCCAGAACTTTCCTCAGCCTAGGCCACGATAGTTGCTTAGAGTATCTTCTTCTCAGTGATATCTCACACTGTCAGCTCCTTGGATATTTGGCAAAGCTGGACCACACAGCCAAAAAAACCTCCTTCTCCAGCTTGGTCAAACTACCCCCTCTTTTTCAAAACCCCAGTTTCACTCCATTCTGGAACTCTCAGGTTTTTAGAGACAGCCTGACAGCCTGGCTGCTACTGTCTTAATTTCCTCATTACATGGCCCAGGATGCAGTGGATGATCTTGATGTCTTCAATATCTGACCAAGCTCTAAATACTCCTGCTTCAGTCATTTTCATGACCATTGGAACAAATTGTTCTCATTCGCTTTATTCACTAAATAAATTCAAGATCTGGAAATTATGCCATTGATTGAATCATATTCATTACATCCTAAGATGAACTGCCAAGAGACCTGGTTTAAAATCACTCTATCCCAAATATAGAGAAGCATTACGAGGCATAGAAAACCAAGTTAAGTGTGGACCAATTGAGAACCATTTTCATATAGAGTTGTCAGAAATAATAAAATAACTTACTTGTATTTGCCTTTTAATATTTATAGAATAATTCCATTCTTTTTATTCTTTATTCTAAACTTTAAAAATACCAAATAAAATATGAATTTCCACATGCCTGGCATAACAGAAGATAATTGTACATGACATTGCAGTGCTTTATTATAGAACTTGGTTTCCTCTTTAAAATATAAAATATTCAGCATATAACTTTCTAAGCTGTCCCCTTATCTATGATATTTTATGGCGTTCTTTCTGGGTTTTTCTTCTATGCCTTAAAACATGGAAAACCTTAATGAAATTATAGATAGAAATGAGCAAAGAGAAGATAACATCATATATAGTAATAGAAATATTATTGGAAGATTGACTTGTGTAAATCTACCTCCATATAAATTATAAACAGAAATAAGTAAGACATAGCTATCTCTCTCTCTGTATATGTGTGTGTGTGTGTGTGTGTGAAATGATTCCTTCTCTAGCATTGAGAGAAGAGAGGAGTTAACTGAATATTTAAATGTAACAAACAAATAAATAATTTTTTTAATCTTCAATGACTCTCTTTCCTTTCTAGTCTTTTTCTCCTACACTATTCTCACTCCCTTTTCTCCTATTCTACCCCAACATTCAAAAAAGAGGGGGAAAGCCTTTAAAAAGATAGCCAGATTTAGGTAAAATAAATTCCTACATCGACCCTGTCTGATAATATATACTTTATTCTGTCTCCTACTATGTCCATTCATTCTTTGTCACAAAGTGGGTAGTGAGTTTCATCAGTTCTCCAAAATCAGGGTTATTCATTGCATTGATGAGAATACCTGAGTCTTTCAAAGTTATTTACCTTTACAGTATTCCTGTTATTGTATTAATTGGTCTCCTCACCTGCTCATAGTACTACTCTCCATTAGTTAATACAAGTCTTCCCATGTTTCTCTGAAACTGTCAATGTAATCATTTCATATGTTATAATAATAATAGCTAGCATTTGTATAATAATTTATGGTTTGCAGAGTGCTTTACAAATATTTTATCTTCACAACAATCATAGGAAGCTTTATCCCATTATATTCATATAACAATTAATTAACCATTCTCCATTTGGTGGCTCTCCTTTAGTTTCTAGATGCTTTAAAAAAGCAATATAAATATTTTTGCACACCTAGGTATTTTTTTCTTTTTTCTTCCATCCCATTGGGGTATGGGCCTAGAAGTAGACTTGCTGAATTTAATTTGAGGGACTTGGCTCCAGATACAATGATTACTTTCCACAACTCTGTGAAGTTAAAGGAAAAAAAATTTTATTTTCCTTATTTTACCAATTAGGAAATTGAGGAACATGGGAATTAAAGCCCTTGTCCACAGTCCTCACTCACAGGTAGCAAGGACCAGAGCAAGAAGCTGAAATCAAATTCACACTGGCTCAATGTACATGCATTTGTGGGATTGGAAAGCTATTATCTTTCTTTTTCTTTTGGTTCAGACCTGTGATTTCTTTAGTGTAGGAAATTTGCAGTTAGGAAACTCCTGTTAATGCAGATGAGCATCTCTTAGAGTCTTAGAGAGTTAACTGCTTTGGGATGCTAGAGGTTAAGTAATCTTAGACTACACCAAGCCATTGAATGTCAGAGCTCATGATATTTATGTCATAAATCCAGCCCTTCCTGACTGAAGGACTGGCTTTTTCCACTGCTTTTAAAATGTTGTCACTTAAGATGTGGAATGAGCAAAACAATTTAGATTGTAACTATATACAAATGGACCAGTTTCCAAAACATGAGCCTTAAGATAGCAGAATCAGAGCCTATAAGGAAACGGGGGGAAATTCTGGGACCCAAATTATTCATTTTGGGTTTGCATTGCTCTAATTAACCAGACTCTTCATCTCTATATATCATTTTATGCTTTATGATTCAGAACTATTGAAGAGAAAATCCTTTTTTCCTTCCCCTTCTCCCAACACTTTTATAACTCTTAAATTCCGATTTACCCTTTCCTTCTTCCTAGTTTCCTTTGTATTCTTTTCTCACGATGCTTTGGGAGATACTTTTTCTTTTTAAAATATTTATTTATTTGTTACATTAAGTATTCCTTTCTTCCTTCTCCTTCCCCATGCTATAAAAGGCATCATTTGATAAAAAGATATATTTATATATAAAACTATATCCTTCTTATTTCTATCTATTAGTTCTTTCTCTGGAGGTGGACATACATAAGTCATACATCAAACAATATTTCTGTTGTTATATATAATGTTCTCTTGGTTCTGCTCGTTTCATTCTTCATAATTTCATATAAGTCTTTTCATGGTTTTTTTAATTTACCTGTTCATCATTTCTTACAAGACAGTAGTATTCCATCATAATCATATGCCACAACATTTTTAGACATTCTCTTTCTCTGAATAAATTCCTTTCTCCCTTCACACTTCTTCCTTCTTCTGGTGACAATGAAAGTCTGGATTTCTCTTAAATATATCACATCTTGCTCCCCTCTCAAGTTCTGTCACAAGTGTTTTGTTTTGATTTTTCTCATGTCTCCTGACATGAGGAGGAGCCAGCAAGGTTCTTGCTCCCTATATACATTTCTATAAATTGCCTTTGGGAATGAAAGACAGCATGGTACAATTGATGAAGAGATAGTCTCAAAGCTGAGTAGCACCGGATTCAAGTCCTACATCTGTCACATACTGGTTGTGTGATACTGGACAAGTCTCCTAATCCTTTGAGTATTCTAAACCATTCTCTAACTTTCAGAAACAGTGCCAAGCTAAAAGTCAGTGGTCAGCCTTCCTCACCTGACAGTTCCTTATACCAACTCAGAGGATCCTCAATGTCATCCCATTATCTGTCTTCTCTGTTTCTACTACCAAACTTTTTCATTGTTCTTTATTCATTTTATATGTCTGACACTTTGTGATCCCTTTGGGTAAATTTTCTTGGCAAATATACTGGAGCAGTTTGTTATTTCTTTCTCCAGCTGATTTTATAGATGAGAAATTGAGGAAACCTGAGTTAAATGACTTTCCCATGGTCACATAGTTGGATATCTGAAGCTAGATTTGAACTCAGTTCTTCCCAACATGAGGCAAGATATCCTAGCTGCCCCTCCAAAATATTAAGAATTACTTTTTTATACCAACATAAATTCAAAATGGGTAAATAACTTAAATAGAAAGAAGGAAATTATAAGCAAATTAGGGGAACATAGAGTAGTGTACCTGTCAGATATATGGCAAAGGAAAGCATTTAAGACAAACAAGAGATAGAGAACATTACAAAATGTAAAATGAATAATTTCGATTATATTAAATTAAAAAGGTGTTGTACAAACAAAACCAAATGCAACCAAAATTAGAAGGGGAGCAATAAATTGGGGGCATTTTATAACAAAATTCTCTGACAAAGGTCTAATTTCCCAAATATATAAGGAACCAAGTCAAATGTACAAAAATCAAGTCATTCTCCAATTGACAAATGGTTAAGGGACATGAATAGACAGTTTTCACATGAAGAAATTAAAATTATCAGTAAGCATATGAAAAAGTGTTCTAAATTCCTCCTGATTAGAGAAATTCAAATCAGAACAACTCTGAGGTACCACCTCAAACCTAGAAGATTGGTCAATATGTCAGTAAAGAAAAAGAATAAATGTTGGAGCGGATGTGGCAAAATTGGGACACTAATATATTGCTGTGGGGTTGTGAATTAATCCAACCATTCTGGAGGGCAATTTGGAACTATGCCCAAAGTGCTTTAAAAGAATGCCTGCCCTTTCATCCAGCTATATCACTACTAGGTTTGTACCCCCAAAGAGATAATAAAAAAGAGTTGTACAAAAATTTTTATAGCTGTACTCTTTGTGGTGACAAAAAAAATTAGAAAATGAGGGAGTATCCCTGAATTGGGGGATGACTGAACAAATTGTAGTATATGAGGGTGATTGAATGCTATTGTGCTGTAAAGAATGATGAAATGGAGGATTTCTATATGAACTGGAAAGACTTCCATGAACTGCTGCAGAGTGAAATGAGTAGAACCAGGAGAACACTGTACACAGAAAGTGAAACATTGCAGAACGATCAAATATTACTAATAGCAATGCAATGATCCAGGACAACCCTGAGGGACTCACGACAGAGGATGCTGTGTACATAGAGGGAAAGAACTGAGGGAGTAGAAATGCTGAAGAAAAGCATATGATTTATCACTTGTTTATATGGGTATGTGATTAGAGGTTTTTGTTTTAAAAGATTACTCTATTACAAAAATGAATAATATGGAAATAGGTATCAAGTGATAACACATGTGTAACTCAGTGCAATTGGTTGTCATCTCTGGAAATGGGGAGGGAAGAGGGGTGGGAGACAACATGAATCATGTAATTATGGAAAAATATTTTTAAAGTAAAAGAAATAATTAAAAAAGAATCACTTTTTAAAAATATTTAAATATCACGAAAAACAGTAATGAAACCATGAAGAATGGGTCTTTTCACAAGTTCATGTTAATCAAGCTAAACTAGATCTTCCTGATGCATAGAAATCTGCTGCTTATTGATTGATAAACTGGTCAAGGTAAATTCTTCCCCTAAAAGAAAACAAGATTACTTATGGCAGAGGCTGTAACTGTATCATCTTTGTACTCAAAGAAACTTGAACATAATAGGAGCTTAATAAATGTGTGCTGAAATGGATAAATGTTATATACATGCAGCAAATACATTATCAGTCTCTTTCTAAAGTATTATAATGATGAAACATTTCTGCAACGAAGACAGTAGACTATCCTTGCTTGGCCACAAGAATTTGATATCTTCGAATGGTCTTAGAACCAATACAGAAGACAAATTCATTTTGTTTTCCAGACATCTTTATTTCCTGAATTTGTTTCCCTTATCACCTTATTTGCATTTTTGAGCTCTGTTTTTTATTTTTTTGGTGATTCATAGAATCTTAGAACCTTAGCATTCCTTTCCTTCTCAAGTATAACAACAACAAAATCAAATACCTCTATTGGATATAAAATTGCACAATGAGTAGCCATTTATTAAGAAAATACATGCACACTGACAAAAACACTACTATACATTAAATAGGAAAGGGACTGGATTTATGATTTCAGCAATTTGGGAAATTCCTAGGTAAGGAAAATTCCTACTAATATGAGTCATCATTTGATGGTGAGAATAAATTTTAGTACTGTAATAAAATAGGGGAGGGTGTAGGGTAAGCCAGCTAATATAGTGGATAGTGTCAGGCTTGGAGTCAGGAAGATTTCAATTAAAAGCTGATCTCATATAGGTACTAGTTATATGACCTTGCGCAATTTACTTAACCTTGTTTGCCTCAGTTTCCTCATCTGTAAAATGATCTAGAGAAGGAAATAGCAAACTATTCTAGTATCTTTGCCAAAAAAAACTCCAAAAGGGTCCACAAAGAGTTGGGCATAACTGAAATAATTGAACAATAATAAAATAGTAGGAATAAATTTGTAAACTTAGCATAACTAGCTCCATTCTGTTTTAAACTTCAGTTTGGTAATTGAATTGTTTTGTGTAAGTAATTTTTCAATAATATGACAAGCATTTGCATAGTATGAGATAATAAACATGTGTGTTCTTAAGCAATTGACAAACATATGTTGACCCTCTGTTAAGACAAATTACCAATGAAAATATTATAAATAAATTTATCAGTCAATATATAACTATAATCCTACAGAGGATTACAAGTGGAAATAAATATTTTGAAATAAGGCTATCAAAATAGTGCAGAAAAAATTCAAAGACTTGGTGAAGAGTCCTTAATTCAAGTCTAATTCCCTCAATTAACTGACTGGCAAAATAAGTCTCCAAGAGATTAATCACTTGCTCTGTATAAAATATAGAATTTGAAGCACAACAGAGACTATAATCACAGAATTTCAGCATCAGAAGTGACCTGAGAAGTCACTGAATCCTAAAAGATGACTTTTCTCCTATAACCTTACTGAGGATATCATTTGTGCTTAACGACCTCCAGTGCTAAAGCACTCAGGATCACCTGTCACAACCTTTCCACTCTGGGCAAATCAAATTGCTACAACTTATTCGTTTGTTTACTTATACTGAACAAAATCTAATTCTGTAATTTCTTTCTACTGGTGCCCATTCTAGAACCAATTTTAATCCCTCTTCCAGATGAGGGAACTCAAAAATAATTAAACACGGAGATTTCATTCACTCTAAATCTTCTCATCTCAAGATTAAATGACCCAGGTCTTTCACTTATTTCTTATAGAGATCATCCTCTTAGCTTCCCAGGTCCTGGCAGAGTTTTCAATCTTCTAAATCTCAATGAATCTTCTGATCAGGAACTGCAAAGCAAAGTGGGCACATTTCAGATAGTGCCTCACATATTGCTGATTGTCATGCAATAGTTTGTCTTATTCTACTTCACAGAAAAACTCTGCAACCATCTATTTAAAGGGTGATACTTCTTCAGTCAAAACATAATCCCCAAGAGCCAAAAATATGACTGGTACTTTCTTAAGAGATTCTTTTGCCATGGCTACTATTGATTTCTATAAACTGCTTAGCTAACCAGCCTGTGTTTCCAAACAGATATTCAGCAAACTTGTGGCAGGATCATGACAGATCCCCAAATTATTTTTTTAACTCAAGAGAAAACACTGAACATTCCCATCCATACTGAAACTATTAATGCCAGCTCACCAGGGGTTGCCAGGTGCTCTTATCTGATTATACTTGACAGGTAATAGAAGGAGAGAGTCTCACATTGTTAAAATCACCAGCACCTATTGGCCTGGAGAAACTGACTTTTTGTTTCAATTACCTGGTACTGCTAAAAATACATGAGAGGTAATGCAAGCAAAAAGTGACCTGTCAACAGTGGAATGGACAGTCAATTATGATATCTGAGTGATATTGGGGAAAGAGCTAGCTAAATCACGAGGTAATATATATTTTCATTTGGATTTTTTAAACTTTCCCTGGTACAGGGTTTTTAGGAACCTCGGGAAGAGTCTCTTTGTCTTGGTCTTCATTCCCTGCTCTACCATTAGGTCATAGGATAGAGGTAATGGGTATCTTGATGACTTTGGACTATTAAAGTTCTATTAGAAACAGCTAGTAGTGATTCAGCAGTAAAAAAAACAATTTGATACGAGTATCATTTAATACTTCTAATTCCTCAAATAAGCAGGGGTGGGGGACCTCCAAATATCAGTGACTGGAGGGAGGTCTGAAGATAATCAAGGCTGGTTCAAATTCACCCTTGACAGGTGGTTAAGAAATTAACTCTGGGGAGCATGGAATAAAGATGTCGTGGCAAGAGTGGGGATTGGGAGGTTTAGTGACCCAAGAAGGGAAACGGAAAGTGCCAAAAATTATGGTCTTTTGGCCATCTCTTACTGAGGCCACTCTTTTCTACTGTTTTGGACTTTTTTTTAATTTTAATGGTAGTAGGCAGCAAGGTGGCTCAGTGGATTGAGAGCCAGGCCTGAAAATAGGAAGTCCTGGGTTCAAATGTGGCCTTGGATACTTCCTGGCTCTGTAACTCTGGGAAAATCACTTAATCCCCATTGCTTAGCCCTCACTGCTCTTCTGTCTTGGAACCAATATTTAATATTGATTCTAAGACAGAAGTTAAAGGTTTAAAAAAATTAATGCTAAATTTTGTACTGTTAAATTTTTACTTTTCAGAAGAGGCTCTATACATGACAGGAATGCAAGTGGTATAATAAGTGGAAAATGCTTCACCTCTTCAAAAAATATGTTACTATTCTTTAAAAAATATTATGCCCCGTGACACCAATAGGTTTTTGTTTGGTTTAGTTTTTTAGGGCTTTCCCCCAGATTTCATGTCTGCACAATTCTCAATAATCATTTTCTGACATTTTGTGATCCATGTTCTCTCCTTCCCTCCCACCTTTGCCCTTTTCCAAGAGAGCAGGGTAATATGATACAAATTATACATGTTATTAAATAATACATATTTCCAGATTTGTCACATTGTGAAAGAAGGCACATATTAATTACACTAGGGAAAAATTTATGGAAGAAATAAAATGAAAACTGGGATGCTTCTATTTGCATTCCAACTTTTTCAGTTGTTTCTATAGCAATGAATAGCTCCTCATGAGCCCTTTGGAATTGTCCTGAATCCTTACATTGCTCATAGTAGCTGTCACTCATGGGTGATCATCATATTTTATTGTTACTGTGTACAATGTTCTCCTGGTTCTCCTCACTTCACTTTGCATCACTTCATAGAAGTCTTTCCAAATTTTTTTGTGATCATTCTGTTCATAGTTTCTTATGGCCCAATAGTGTTTCATTACAATCATATACTGCAACTTGTTCAATTATTTCCCAAATGATGGACATCCCTTCAGTTTCTAATTCTTTGTTACCACAAAAGGAACTGCTTTAAATGTTATTATACAAGTAGGTCCCTTCCCCCTATTTTTGATCTTTTTGGGATACAGACTTAAGAGTGGTATTGCTGTCTCAAAGGGTATGCATAGCTTACTTTCCCTTAGGATACAGTTCCAACTTGCTTTCTAGAATGGTTGTATCAGTTCACAGCTCCACCAATACTTTATGAGTGTCCCAATTTTCCCACATCCCCTTCAACATTTATCATTTTCCTTTTTTATAACCAAAATTTATTTGAACTTAAATTTGTATCCTCCAGGAAGCATATGCAGCATAATTTTTCTGTTGAAATTTAGACCTACTTAATTTGGGCCTCACCTCTTTCACCTTTGCCTCATTTAAAATCAGCTCAAATATATGTTTGCTTTCTTATTGAAGAAATCAAAGCATATCCATATTATTAAGATCCTCCAAGAGGTTCAAGAACCAGGAAATCAACCAATTTAACACTAACTTTATATTATACCTTCCAGAGAAGGCTAATCATACCTGAAAAATAGTTTTGAACCCCAAGACAAAGGTGTTTTAACTTCTACAAGAAGAATATAGGTAAAGCATTGAGAAAACCTCCCAGCAATAAAGGTTATTCCTGCCCTGGTCAATTGCTTCTGTAAAGATTGTTATAATTAGGAGAAATAACCATGTCCTTAGAGAGAGGCAGGTAAACCAGAGGACCATCTTGAAGAAACTAAAATTTCTGTGCCATGATGGATAAGATGAACTCTACATGTACCTGCACAATTTTGCTTATTTTTTAATTATACGCCTCCTCAGATGAAGCGAATTTGTAGACTACCAAAAGGCAATGGGAAAATGGAAGTTGCTTCCAAGAAAATTATGTATTTTGCTCATTTTTGCCTACAAGATAAAAGTTAATTGGATAGAGTATCAGGAAAGTGCCCTGAATTTGAAGCAAGGGGACTTGGGTTCAAAGTCTTTAAAGTTGTTGTGTGTACATTATTGCTTCTATATACATTGTTCCTCTGATTCTGCTCTTCATTCCGCATCAAGTTCATACAAATCTTTCCAGGTTTCTCTAAAATCGTCCCTTCTACAATATATTATAGCACAATGGAATTTCATTGCTTTCATATATCATAAACCAAACTGTATATACATAATTTAGTAACTTTGGGAGCATAGCTCCATATTCCTTTCTAGAATTATGAAACATGTTCATAGTTCCCTAAACAACAGACTAGTGTTGAGAAAACAAGTGTTCTTGTTTTCTCAAAAAACCTCCAGATTTTTTCATATTCCTTTATTGTTAAATTTACCAGTAACAACTGGAATGGGAGGGGAAGATATTAAGTAGAGATGTAAAAGAGGCAGCATAGGACATAAAGTGACATTCAAGATTACACAGCTAATAAGTGTCAGAGTCAGGACTTGAATACAAGTCTAATAGTTCTTTCCCCACAACCTGTTGTCTCTCCTGTTTACACCTTGCTTAAATATAACAGACAGGGCTCCGAGACCTTTCAGAATCCTAGGTCACAGTCTTTGTTTCCCTTCATCTGCAAAGAAAACATACAAAATAATATTCCTGTGCATTTCCTATTTTGAGACACCGTTTTTGCCCTAAAAAAAAAAATTGCCTCTGACAATGTTTATCTCTGTCAATAAAATACATGAGCATATTTGGGCCCTTTAGTTTATCAAAGTCAAGTGCAAACAAGACACTCTGCATACAATTAGCTGCTGGCCAGCCAAGTGGTTTCCCTCCCTGACTAGGGCAGCCTCTCTTTTCCCTTGAATTATATTAGTATCTAAAGGCTTATTAGTTTGTTCCTTTTATTTTGCCTAAACCCAGATGTGCTTTCAAAGCAACAGGAAATTTTACAAGATGACATTCTTAGCTACAGAGCAGTCCCTGAAGGGGTTTTAGGTAGAAAAGGTTTCTACCAATTAATAAATCCGTTCCAGAAGCTTTCCATGGCTAGAAATATTTTTCTTCACCAGTCTCTTATCAGTCTGGTACTTACTTAGATTCACCTCTCCTGCTGCTGCCTCCAGTAAAAAAAAGTATCTGGCACATAGTGAACACTTAATAAATTCTTGTTTCAGAGCAGCAAGGTGTCTCAATGAAAAGAGAGTCAGGTCCGAAGGTCCTGGGTTCAAATCTAATTTCAGACATCATAATTGTGTGACCCTGGGCAAGTCACTTACTCTCATTGCCTAGCCCTTACCATTCTTCTGCTTTGGAATCAATACTCAGTATTGATTCTAAGACAGAAAGGAAAGGTCTTGAAAAATACAAAAAGGGGGCAGCTGGGTAGCTCAGTGGATTGAGAGTCAGCCCTAGAGATGGGAGGTCCTAGGTTCAAGGCCAACCTCAGACACTTCCCAGCTGTGTGACCCTGGGCAAGTCACTTGACCCCCATTGCCCACCCTTATCACTCTTCCACCTAAGGAGCCCATACACAGAAGTTAAGGGTTTAAAAAAATACTAACAAATGCTTATTTATTTGACTAATTAGAGCACTAAAAGATGAACAAGTTTAATACTATTACACACATTGGTTTCTTTTCCCCCCCTATTAATACAACCTATGGTTTATTATCTTTTCTTTTTGTATTCATGTTACACTATTTTTAAATGTATTTGTTGTTTGCTTGCTAAATTAAAATTCCCAAGTAACTCCCTCCATTCTTCCCACCCAGCAAGAGATAGCATCATTTCACAAAAAAAAAGATATGTTTATTTAAATCTATGTCTTCCTTGTTTTTAATGTATTCTTTCTCTAGAGGTGCACATAAACAAGTGATTCTTTAAACAATATTTCTGTTGCTACAAAATGTTCTCTTGGTTCTACTCATTTTACTCTTCATAATTTCATGTTGGCTTTCATGTTTTGTTTTATTTTTTTTAATTAGCCTGCTCATCATTCGTATGGAGCAGTACTATTCCATCACAATCATATGCCAACTCGTTCAGCCATTCCCCAACTGATGGACATCCCCCCAGTTTCCAGTTCTTTGCCTCCACAAAGAGAGCTGCTATCAATATTTTAGAACATATAGGTTCTTTTCATTTTTCCCTGATCACCCTAGGAAATAAGGTTGTCTTGCTGGATCAAAAGGTATACACAATTTAATAATTCTTTGGTTATAATTGCAGATTATTCTCCAAAATAGTTGAGTCCTACCAACAAAAAGTATATCAGTGTCCCATTTTCCCCACATCCCTTTCAACATTTATAATTTTGCCTTTTTATCATTTTAGTTAATCTAATAGATATGAGATATTCTGGGCAAATCATTTAACTTCTCAATGCTCTGCAGTGATGGGCAAACTACAGCAGGCCAAATACAGTCCCCTGAAATGTTCTATCCAGCAGCTTCACATTATTCCTAATCTGATGAATACAATGAGTAGGATATAATACAATGAAACTTGGAAAGAGTTGCCTTAGAAACAGACTGACAGATGAGCATTTCCTTTCCTTTGGCCCCCTCTTTAAAAAGTTTGCCCATCACTGCTCTAGAGAACTCTTGAAGACTGAATTGGAGAGATGGCTCTCACCTGCATTGAAAGAAGTTTCCTCAGCTGAAAGTTCCTTATACCATTGAAATCATAGGTCCATGCCAAACCCTCTATTATAGCTAGCTTACCTAAATATTGCAATTTAAAGGCAAAGTACATTTTACCTTCTCCCCCCCCCAAAAAAAAAAATCAGGGAATTAAATGCTATTACTATCCTCATTTTTAAAAGGAGGAAACTGAGATAAAGGTTAAATGACTTTCCCAAGGGTACATAGCCAGAAAGAATATGAGACTGGATTTGAACTCAGGTCTTCCTGACCCCAGGCCCTGCATTCCATTTACTGTAACACCTAGTTGTATATTCCGAGAGGACTAGCACCTCTGGTGTCAGGGCTTGTAGAGCCCTTTTTAGAGATGCTTATACTGTTGCTGTCTACTTGTTACCCAAAGCTCACTTGTGGCTCCAAGAAGCTGTAGCATGGTCATGAAGGTGGCTGAAGCAGGTGCTTTGGGGTACTCAGAGACTGGTCATACATTGAAGATGCCAAAATCATTTACTGCATCCTGGGTCATCATCCAGATTTCTGTCTTGCCACTGGACTTGAATGACTCTGAGAGTAAAGCTGGTGACTTTGTGCAATTCTGCCATTAGTGGCAATGCTAATGTCACGGATGCTTTCAAAAATAAATGATAGGGGGCAGCTCACTGGATTGAGCCCAGAGGATGGGAGGTCCTGGGTTCAAATC
>NC_058130.1:217335047-217349632 GCF_016433145.1 Gracilinanus agilis
AGAAGAGAACAGAAGAGAAGAAAAAAGAAGAGAAGTTAAAAGAAAAGATAAACAATAAGAACAACATCTACAAGATTTTATTTACCTGAGTGACAATGACATACAGACACACACATAAAACTGGCCAAAAATCTGTATTCTAACCAACCTAAGAACTTGTGTGTACATGCTAAGCCAAGTCTGCCTTTTTGGCAAATGGAAGTAAAGATTTGATTGCCTATATATATATTTTTAAACCCTTACCTTCTGTTCTTGAACTAATATCACTTCCAAGGCAGAATCCCAATCAGGGCTAGGCAATTTGGGGTTAAGTGACTTGCCCAGGGTCACACAGCTAGGAAGTATTTGAGGACAGATTTGATCCCAAGACCTCTATCTAAGTCTGGCTTTCTATCCATGGAGCCACTTAGTTGCCCCATTTGTCCATATTATTACGTTTGATTCTATGCTGCTTTCTTAGCATCTCAGCCTGTTGTGAAATTTTCAAAATGAAATTTTCTTTCAACTTTGAACTGTTAAAACACCACAAAATTTCCTTTATACAACTGATGTGAAAGGTTAATGGAATCCTATCTGACTTTTATGTATTATAGCTAAGTTTCCAGGGACCTGATTTGAAGATTGTCACCCTGTGAGAGATCATAGGATCATAAGGCTTGGATCTGTAAGGGATCCCTAGTTTAATAAAATCCAAGGAATATCATGTTGTATTGTAACTGGGTTAGGTTATTATTCTACTTGCCAAACTTAGTATATTGCTTCAGCGTTTCTCTAAATCAAAGAAGCAATGTTTGGGAGTCTCTGCTTCACTTCTACTGCTGAAAAGTAACACTCATTCATCAGGACCCAGAGGCAATATTTCTATTAACATCTGCCATTTGAAGGATCAACGATCCTTCCCCACAAAGCCATAGATTCCCCCACCCCCCAACCCAAATCAGATGCAAACCTATTTAGACTTTCACTCTGGGAATTTGTTCAAAGTGGAAATTTGGGATATTTCTAGATTTTCATCCTTTAATGATACTCTTCAAAGCTCTTTTTTCAAAAAGTAAAAAGAGCTCCAATTTTTTATTTTCTATAGATTTGGCCTAAAGAGGGAAAGAAACAAGGTTTTATTAAGTATTATGTGCCAGAGATTCCCTGACCTCAGAACTTTTAATATTTTCATGACTCTGCTTCAAACTTTTTCCCCTTTTAATTCTATATTTCATTTCATACATTCAAAAACATTATTTCTGAAGGAGTGCATGGGTTTTGCCAGAGACATCAGTGGCACAAAAATGGATAAGGACCACTCAAGTGATTAGACTTCTGAGAAAACAATGTAGATGGGCAGTAAAACAGAAGAGCAGTCAGAAAACAAGGAAGTGGGGAAAAATTCCAATATGATACAGAACATTTCAATTTTAGCCCACCTCAAAGCTTTCACTATTTAGTAGCTAGCTATAGAATTTGGGGCAAATGTTTCTACTTCTCTGCATTATTTTATCCACAAAATGTACATGATAATTGGGGTATTGCTTTATATATAAAATTTGTATAATGATGGAGGCCAATAATCTCTTGAACTCCAAGATGTAAGATGCTTGCTTCTTTTTTATTATTATTATGAGACCTCTCAGCACCTTTACACATTTTGGTCACTGTGTCTGAAAGGCTTACTACTCTATCTCCTTCATCCAGCTCTTGGCCCAGCTCTTGGAGCTCTTGCTCTGACTGTTGAGTTCCTCTTCATAAACTCCATAGGAGGAAGTACGCATGCCAGTCATGTGCATCTCTAACCTGATCCAATTTCTTACTCTTTCCTAATGACTTTCTACTTTCCCCAAGTGGATACCTTCCCCCAGCCCTTTTCAGCTCCCTTTTATGTGTTTTCTTCCCCTTTAAAAATATATACTTCCAAGGAATTGGACTGTGTTTCTTTTTGCCTATCTTTATATTCCCAGAGAATATCCTAGTGCGGTTTTAAGCTTCAACTAGAAAATTACAATAGGATTTTGGGGATAGAATCCTATCTCTCATTTTCTCTGCCTTTGGAAGTCCTTAAAAACTCAGATGGAGGCTACCTCCTAATTGAGACCTTTCCTTTTCCCCTCAAGTATTAGTCCTACCCACCTACTTCCCATTGCTTTGTATTAACTTCGTGTTAATTTTTCTAAGAACCATAGTCATGACTCGGAAGAACATGATCCTTAAGCAAAGGGAACATTTTCTTTTTTTTTTCTTTATAATCCCATAAACTGAATCCTACCTGGTCATTCTGAACCGTTCTGAGACCTCATTCCTCCCTCTTCTCTCCCTCTTCAGCAAGACAAAATAGGGGCTAGACACTTGCTACCCCACTGCTGAAAACTGACTAACCTTTACCATGAGAAAATGGCTAAGTGTTGCAAATTACAGCCCTGCAAATTACCTTATTGCCAATTGATCCATCTCTGGATCCTATAATTCACATTGAACTCAGTTGTAATTCTCAAACTGAACTTTTGTACTTCACAATACATTTAGTGACAATTCATGGGTCCGTTAGCTCCTAAGGAGACATCTACTGGCATTTTTACAGGAACAAGCACCCTCCCTATGAGACTGACCCAAATCATCATGGAACACCAGTTGAGGAAATCAAAGGTCCTCAGTTCTTTTATCCTGGTCTGACTACATTTTGTAACTAGCCTAAGAAAGTTGACTCTGCTGACTACATTTACTAACATCAAAATATGTTGTCCTTTAAATATGTTTAGAATAAGAGGCAGTATTTCTTGACAGGTAAAGAATCAGCTGGAGAGTTAGAAAAATCTCATTTAAAAACCTTCTTAAAAATCTGTGGTCCTAGTGGGGGGCAGCTGGGTAGCTCAGTGGATTGAGAGCCATGCCTAGAGACGGGAGGTCCTAGGTTCAAATCCAGCCTCAGACACTTCCCAGCTGTGTGACCCTGGGCAAGTCACTTGACCCCCATTGCCTACCCTTACCACTCTTCCACCTATAAGTCAATACACAGAAGTTAAGGGTTTAAAATAAAAAAAAATCTGTGGTCCTGCAGAAGTCACTAACTTTCTGGGCAACCATCTAAAACTATGAACTATAAAACAAGTAGTGTAGGTATTGATCTTCATTGGCAAAAGAAATTTCCTATCAAAGAGAAATTCCTTGTATCGATGAAATCTCATTCTTGGGTATGTATGTGTGTATCTGTGTGTGTGTGTGTGTGTGTGTGTGTGTGTGTGTGTGTGTGTGTACATCTACACATTTAAATAATTTTTGTGCATGGTGGCATCCATGTAGGAGATGCCAGGAACCTGCTTCCAAAAAAAAACAAATTCTAGGTCACCCTACCCCTATGAGTAGGACCATCCTCTTTCTATTGCATTTGTAGCCAGAAGAGGTTGTATCTTTAAAACTACCTTACTGGGACAGCTCCCCTCTCTCTTTCTGGTCGACAAACAAGAATGAAAGTCTTATTCACTTACAATATGGGCTCTATGTACTAAATTAAGTGGCTGCCTTCTCTCCTATCCTTTTAGGCCCTGTGGTCATGAAAAATAGATTTGGGGTTTTGGTTTGCTTTGTTTATTCTTTTCCATTCTAGGCATAAGCATTAGAGTCCTGGACCCATAAAATTTAGCCATGATGATCTTGGAACTAAAATGTCAGACTTAATATTGTTCCCATACTATCAAGGAAGCTGTGAGAAATCATGGTGCTGGAATGCTTTGGACTTGGAATTTAATGGAACTATTCTTAATAAGGAGCAGCTAGGTGGCACAGCGGATAAATGTGGGGCCAGGAGTCAGGAAAACCTGAGTTCAAATTGGATTTCAGACTCTTACTAGCTGTATGACCCTGGACAACTCACTTGACCCTATATGCTTCAATTTCCTCATCTATAAAATGAGCAAGAGAAGAAAATGCAAATCACTCTATTATCTTTGCCAAGAAAAGCTCATATAAGGTGGTAAAGAGTCAGACATAATTGAAATGACTGAACAATGAAAATTTGAAATAGGAACTAGTTAAACCGTGAATGTAATCCCCTCTCTCTGTTGGAGGGATGTTTGAATGTTATATAGGAGCAGACTGTTTGTTCTTGCTATATTTTTGAAGTAAATATTTCTTTATAAAAGTTAATCTGAATTCTAAGTTATTAAATGGAACCATAATTCTGTAGACCTACTAAAATGGGAGGGAAAATAGTCCATTGTGATTTGTGTCAATGGCAGAGACTAGACACCCCCCAACTCTCTTATTAGAGAACCCTTGGAGAGGGGTGAAATATAACATACCTACCCTTTTAGCAGTGGGGGCCAGAGTAGGCACTGTTATTTACACATCTGTGTGTGAGTGTGTGTGTGTGTGTGTGTGTGTGTGTGTGTGTGTGTGTGAAAGGCTCTTAACCTGAGGTCTGTGAAGTTGATTTTTTAAATTCCATTTTGTTAACTAAAATTTTAGCATGATTCTTTTCTTTGAAATATTATTTTTTTTTATTTTATACATTGAAAAACCATTATTTTGAAGAGTGATCCATGGGCTTCACCATACTTTCAAAGCAATTCATGACATACCCTAAAAGGGTAAGAACCATTATATGTCTGTGTCCATATATGTAATGCAAAACTAAATATATGTAAACATACATATATATACATGTATATATATACATTTCTAGCTGTGAAGTACTTGTGTATGTAATATACATATATATATACATGTATATATACATTTATAGCTGCGAAGTACTTGTGTATGTAATATATATATATATACATATATACACACACACATTGTTTTTGTTAGATCAAGATATTTGATAAAAGGATAAGATCAAGAATGAATGATGAGGAGGGCAGCTGGGTAGCTCAGTGGATTGAGAGTCAGGCCTAGAGACAAGAGGTCCTAGGTTCAAATCTGACCTCAGACACTTCCCAGCTGTGTGACCCTGGGCAAGTCACTTGACCCCCATTGCCTACCCTTACCACTCTTCCACCTAGGAGCCAATACACAGAAGTTAAGGGTTTAAAAAAGTAAAAAAAAATTAATTTAAAAAAAAAGAATGAATGATGAGGGGCAGCTGGGTGACTCAGTGGATTGAGAACCAGGCCTAGAGAAGGGAGGTCCTAGGTTCAAATTTGGCCTCAGACACTTCCTAGCTGTGTGACCCTGGGCAAGTCACTTAACTCCCAATGCCTACCCTTACCACTCTTCTGCCTTGGAGCCAATACATAGTATTGATTCCAAGATGGAAGATAGGGGTTTAAAAAAAATAAAAGAATGATGATAAGAATGATGAGGCTGATGATGATATCTAACACATTTAGAACACTAAAATTGTAAAGTTCTAGAATCACATGAGTCTGTTGTAAATGGAAACAATTAGAACTACAAAATAACACTATTGGGAATGGAAAATAAAACACGTTATATTTCTCAGGAATGGAGGTCTTTCTCTATTAAATTACAGTGTTGATGTGTTTCCCTATCAAATTACAGCACCCAAGCAAACTTATCTAAGAGGAAAAAAAAAGATCCCATGATTCTTTGCCATGTGTGAAGCCTGCTCTGCCTATGAGCACAGCATTTGGGATTCTTTGCAGCTCTCCCACTCCAGCAGTGTTGGGAGGCATAATAACTTTGAAACTATTCATCCATTCCAGCTTCAAGCTATTTTCCTACCATGCCGTTTTTATGGTAGCACTAAAGACTCCATGTACAAGCAGTTGGCATGAGTGTTACAATTCTATTGTTAACTCACAAAAATGCTGATGCACAGAATGATATTCGGGTTAGTGCCTGCTCAGTTGGCCCACTGCCATTTGGGCAATGGTTCCATTATTAGAGACTGGGGAAACTGAGGGAAAGAAATTGGTAACAGCAAAGATTCATTTAAACTCCAGCATGCTTGAGGTAACATTAAACAGGTTGATTAGTCTTACTCATCAATGAGGATTCATACATGATTTCTATAAAACTGGATATTTTAGATGTTAAGAATTTTTAATATGTAAGATAACTCTTTTTCTGACTGCTGTCTTAGTTATGTTTCACAGTATATTTAAGATACTTGCATAATATCTACATAATAATAATAATAATAATAAACTAACATAAAAACTAGAGTGAAAAGGTGCTAAACTAACTTCAGCCACACTCGTGAGGAAGAGAAGAAGAGGGAGGAGCTACAGAACTTATAAAACAATAATGTGACCACACAAACGTGGAGGTGCAGGAAAAATTAAAGGGAACTTGGGAAAATACTAAGGGACTTCTGGGGGATGAAGTCCAAGGTTCAAAATCTCCATTTATACATTCAGGAGACAATAAGTACATATGTAAATATACTCATAATTTATATATATATGTATGTTGTTATGTATATATAAAATATTAATATATACTACAAGATAATTAACTATAAGACAATTAGGAAGCATGGACACTAGAAGCTGAGTGGATCAAGAAAGGTTTCATATGGAAAATGGTGCTTGAGCTATCTCTTAAAGTAGATGTGGGATTCTGTGAGGAAGTAGGGAAAAGGAAGTACATGGGCTAGACGATGCAAAGGCATGGAGATGGGAGATAGATTACTGTGTGAGGAACAGAATGAAGGCCAGTTCAACTGGACCAGGTAGGCTGCTTTCCCAATAGGGTCATGAGATTGCAGTAGCTAAAGTTGGAAGGGAACTTCAAGGTCATCTAATATAATGCCCTCGATTGAAATTTAAAAAATTACTAAGGCTCAGAGGTTATAAATTCTCCAGAGTCATAAAGAGAGTAGTATTAATTGTAATAATTAATAGTAGCAGTAGTAGCAACTATAATAGTTGTAGTGATGGTAATAGGAGTGAGTAGTAGAGGTGGTAGGAGTAGTAGGAGTAGCAGTGGCAACAGTAATGTAGGTAGTAGTAGTGGTGGTGGTAGTAGTGGTGGTGGTAGTAATGGTAGTAGTAGCAGAATTAGTGGCAGTAGGAAGAGTAGTAGTAGTGATAGTAGTAGTAATATTGACTAGCATTTACATAATATTTTAAGATTTATCTTCATAACAAACTTGTGAAATGAGTACTTCAGTATTTTAAGGCTATACAATCCTATTGGTGTAGTACTCCCTCTACTAATGCATATCAAAACTCCTTTATAACTTAGCATCATAAATTTAGAGCTGGTCACAACTTTAGAGTCATCCAGTGCAACCCTTTTTGCTCTAAGTTCAAAGAAAGAAATATATTTACCAAGTCTTCTCTCCTACTGCACTGACACTTTGAAAAACCTTAGATTTGGGCCCTCCTCTCTTCACTGATGACCTTCTTTAGGATTACTATTTTAAAAAGGACTCAAGTTATGCATTGCCACCAGGTGGGTAAACTTGAGGGGAGGAACCCAGCACCCAGCTGGGGTTAGTCCTGACTACCCAAAAGTCACTCAAAATAGAGACTAAAGCTCATGAACTATGAATTGCCCAAGTGGAAGAAGCCTGAGATGCTTTGAGATCTAGACCCTAAATAAACCACAGTCAGGAAAGAGGGAGTGAGTAAGTAATAAGGAAAAGGAGTGGAAAAAAAAAACTGAAAGTACCAAAGATTTTAGGAATAAGAAAACTCAACAAATATAAACTGATAAATCAACAGGAAAAACAGTAACAGAAATAAATGGCCTGTACACCTAGTAAATGAATTCCAGTAAATATGAATAAATACTTCAAAATAAAGAAAAATGAACCAACATTTGATGAGACAGAGGACAAAAAAGAGAACAATAGGTCAAAAATGCAAATGCACAAAAATAAAGGACTACCTAAAAGAAGAGAAGCAAAAAAATTAAAATAAAATAGGTTCATTGTGTAAGAAAAACAAATGGATCTTGAATATAGGATGCAGAGAGAAAACCTAATGACCATAGATAGGTCTCCCAGAAAAACATGACCAGACAAAAAGCTCTAATCTTATAGTGAAGGAAATAGTAAAAGAGAACTTTCCAATGGCAAGAAGTGAGAGATTGACTCCAGGAGAAAAACAAATGAAACAAGACATGACAACAATAACAACAACAACAACAAAACCCCAAGATTATAAACTCCAAGACACATAGAGGTTAGATTAAAATTTTAATTTATTAACTAATTTCCTTTTGGGTAGGGGCTGTTTTGCTTGCTAGTGTCTGGATCTTCAGAACTTAGCATAGTGCCTGGCACATAGTAAGAACTTAATGAACATAATTACCTATTATCTATGTATCTATGTAACTTTATCTATCTATCTATCTATCTATCTATCTATCTATCTATCTGTTTGTTTATCCTTCTATCTACAGTCAAACTTCAACTTTTGTGGAAGGGTAATATTCCTAGAAAATGTCAGCAAGTCAAAAATTCTGATACATTGAACCTATAAGAAAAAGAGAATTAGGTTCCTATGAAGAACAAAAACTATAATCTCCCACCAGAGATTGCTAAAAATACATTTCCCTGCATAAAATTCATTATAACAATACATTAATTCTGATAATATGCACTTTTCCTAACAAAGTAACCATGAAATAAGATGCTGAGGAGAGAGGCAATGCTTATGGGGCAGGAAGGATCAAGGGAGGCAATGTCAATACACGCCTGAAATAAGAAAAAAGAAAAGACCTGTGCCTCAGGGTGCGTCCCCAGTCCACATTGGAGGTTTGCCCTGTCTGGTCATTTCAGTTTTACAATGGCCAAAAGATGCAGGGCAGGAAATACTCCTCTGCTCTGCTTTGCTCTACCTTGCAGTGCTGGCTAGGATACTGAGCATGAGCTACAGGGGAGGTTGGATTCTTGCTTGGCCTTTCTAGCTCCTTCAAGAGGGCACTTTGAGTCTCTCTCTTTTTTCCTCTATTGCATGTAGCCCAGATGTATTTAGTTGCCAACAGGAAAGAGAAAATGAAGATACTAATGAAATAATGTTAATATTGAGGACTGACCGTATCATCTGTCTATCCATCTATCCATCCATCCATCTCTCACCTATGTTGTGAGGAAGATTATGTAGGATTAGTTATATATAGTTTCTATGGACCTAGCAGGAAGGGCTGGAGAATTCCAAGATGGAATGAAGGAACAGGAAGTAGGGGCTTGGGCTCTGAGAGAGACTCCATTAGTGGTTGGCACAAACTGTTGCTATCCCTGGGAGATCTCAGACATGCATCCTGATTCCCTGGGATCCTGAGTGGTGGTGGCTTTCAGCAAGTGGACAAGACCTGCAGAGCTGCACCAAGTGGAGGAGTAGTTTGGGATCTGGTGGACAGCATCTCAAGCACACTCTCTCTACTTGGATACCTTGGACCATCTTGGCTTTTGGCATCCTGTGATCATCTGTGGATTACTGTGAGAACCCTCAAAGCCACCCTCAGGCCCTTTAGCTGTGCTGGTCAAGCCTGGCTGGAACCAGATTTGAAGCAGCCTCCCAGAGACTCCAGAACTTCTCCTTGAGTCCTGCCTGCTTAGGTCACTAAGATTAGAGAAGTCAAGTTCTCCCCTTGCCCTGTGGTTTTGCCATTTAGGTTTTAGTGTAGAATCCCCTATCCCTATTTAGTTTCTCATAATTAAATTGCTTAAAACTTTTACCTTGCCTGTTGGTTCCAAAGACCCTGGCCTAGGGTGAGCAGAGTGACATTAGGCCAACTGCCATTCTTGATTCTTGGTCTCCCTATCCTGGCTGGTTCTGTCTCTCATTCAACCCAGTGTGTATGCCCACAAACCATTAGGACACATTTACATCCCAGATGCCCCATTTTTTTACACCTATCACCTATCATATATCCATCCTTCAGTCTACCTATCTATCTATTCATTCATCCATCCACTATTTTTCCATTTATCCATCTTTCTGCCTATCTGCCTGTCTCTTTATCCATCTTTCTATCTAGCTAGATCTCTACTGTCAGTACCAGAGTAGGGATTTAAAAGTATATTCTCTAACTCTAAATTCAATAATCTTTATATGTTACCACATTCCCTCCTCATTATCATTATGCTCATTTCTGGTCAAATAATTTATCCATGAGAGACACAGAAGTAGTATTTGTTGTTGTTGCAAGAGAAGTGCCGAATTAATTTTCAAGAAAGGCAGAACTTTGAGCATCACATTGTATTTCAATATTGTAACCATGCTGACATGACTCTGAGCTTCTGATTCCTACCCAAGATACTTATTCAAGAAATGACTTGATAAGTATACCTACTAAGAACGCAAGTAAGAGTACTTGGTAAATTTTAGATGATTTGAAATGGAATCAGTTCTTTTCTTCCTGCTGCTCCCAGTTGCTAGTGTGGTGATTATTCAAATAAAGATATTTAATGTATCCAAGTAGATTCTCATCATTGAATTAATGGGGTCATATCTTTCTGTGCCATATATCTGCTCTTCTACTGCACACCTGATGATATTTGGGGTGTCATACAGAAGGAACATCCTAAAAAGAACTAATCATCATATCTTGTCAAAGAATAAAGACTAGCACCAAGACCAGTGGTAAGTGGTAGAAATATAGATCACAGAGAAGAGACAAAAACAACACCCAGGCCCACTCCCAGTGGTGCTCCAATGTTTGGAAATTTTTTTTACTTGGAACACACATGGCTACAGGAGAGAGGCTGCCCACAATGCCTGCTGTTGCCAAGCAGCAATGAGAATCAGAGGGTCACCCTTCAGAGTCAAAAGGGCCACCAATGCACCATAAAATCAGAATAGACCATCCAAGCAACATATTTTAAGCCTGAGTTCTGTTCATATGATATTGACCAAACCAGCATTCCAGCACCAATCATAGTCAAAATCATGCAAAAATTGCTCTAACTTCCAGCCAAGAGCCTTTCATCATAAAGATCATTAAAACAAGTGACTGGCTAAGGCAAATAATGCCATTAAAGCAACACTCCAAGCAAAAGAGAGCTGGCCTCAAAACCAAGAAGACCTAGTTTCAAGTCCTCCCTCTGACATGTACCAGCTGGGTGACCCTGGACAATTCATTAAAATTTTAAGCACTCTAAAAAGCATTCTGACTCTAAGTTACATTGAAAGGAGTTTCCTATACCAGTGAAATCACAGATAAAATCTTTATCCTCATCCCTAATTTGTTTGTTCTCTTCTAGAATCACAGAACCAAAGCACTGGAAGGAGCAGCAGGGGTCATCTATCTGATTCATGAGCGAGCAGGATTCCTCCATTCAACATGCTTGGCAAATGATCAATTAACGTCTGCTCCATGATCTCTAGAGAAGGGGAGCCCACCACCTCTGGAAGCAACCCATTCACCCACATACAGCATTATTTTAAGGAAGGCTGTCCTTACAATGAGGTGAAATCCATTTCTACCCATTGCTCTAGTTTTCCCCTCTAACGTGAGGTGGAGCAAGTCTGATTCCTAATCCCTTTTGCCTAAAATATTCTCCACTCCTAATATTCAAGGCTAAGCTCAGATCACATTTCTTCTATGAAACTTTCCCCAATTGTCTCAACCTACATTAATGTCTTTATATCTCCTTCCCTGAGTTCCTAGAGCATTTCCAATTCATTCTACTCCAATTCTGTCTTATATCATTATCTGGGCTTGCCTTGTCTTCTCAAAAAGTTAGTTACTTGAGGGTTATGACTATGTTTGACAGTTCTTTTGCATGCTCCAAAGTACCTAGCCCAGTATTTTGTGAATATTTCAAAATTTCAAGGATACACAATTTCGTGGCATCAATAGATAATCCCTCCACCAATAAAGATTGAAATTCTGCTACATCTAAGTGTGTGACTTTTACGAGCTGCTGTTACTAGAGGAGGGATCAAAAATTGCATCTGCTAATCAGTATTATGGAACGAGATTTTCTTTCACTCCTCAGACAACAGACATACAATCTATCACTGCTTCTATTTCATATGTACATGCTTATTTCTCCGTTGTCTCCCACATCAGAATGTGAGCTGCTTATATCCGCAGAGCTTGGCACATAGTAATTAAATGCCTAATAAATGTTGACTGACTGACTAACCTCCCCCAGCCAATACAGAATAGAGTGACTTACTTTTCATCTCAGAAGGCCTACCAGACTTTTCCATCCCTAGCATTGCTTTCAGAAACTCAGGGTCACCTCTACATTATGATGAAATATTTCAATAGGACTTCAGTGGAGGTCTAAGGTGCATAATGAGTGCTAAATAAATATTTGGTGCATTGAATTGGATTATTGTAGTATCGTTCGTTAGACCATGTCCTCTGAACCTTGCATTATTGAAAATGCAGCCTTTCTTCCTGCTCACTCCTGACCCTGAACCTAGAAAAAAAGAACAACAAGTCACTGAAATATACTCTAGCATTTTATTCTTTTCTTCGGAAAGGGGAGGTTGGTCACATTTCCCTCACTGAGTTCCAATACATTTATTCTGCCCTTCTCTGTCCTCTTAGTTATTTCAATTAGGTATTCTTTTCCTGGTCTAAACTAGCACAAAGGCATTCAAATTGTTTCAAGTTCATTTGGAGAGAAAGTGAAGTTCAGATACAGTATAGTGTTTAATTAAGCTTGCTTTTTGCTTCCCATTGAAAATTGAACTTGGTTATTAAACAAGGAGGAGTTGATTAGAATAGCATGTTTGCAAGCCGACTTAAAGGGTGAGACCAAAAGAGACAACACATCTCTAGGACAGGAAAGGCTAGAATTGAGCAGCATGAGTAACTCGAAGTCAAGAACCCTTGCCCTGGAGCCCTAATATAATATGGATTTAGGGTCCATGCTATGGGTCTTCCAAAAAGTCTCTTGATATTACATCAAGTAAAACCCCTAGGCTGAGGTCCAGGGTACGTTAAATTATGTTCTTAAGAAAATGGGTTAAAGGGAGAGGCCAGTGTTTAAAGGAAGGTACGATATAATTTTAGATCATTCTATTTGGTATAAGAAGTGTTCTCCTCCCATCCATCTATGAAAAATCATATGAAGGTTAGGAAAATCAAAGAAAGAGGGTGGGGCTAGTCACAACTTTGAAAAAGTAGATCCCAATATCAATACTGCAAAGGCACACAAGGCTGATTTTTGATAGTGGTCAGAGAGTGCCACAAGCAACCATTAGAAAGAATTGAAAGATAGAAACCAGTGAAGAAAAGTTAACGGTCTTCTTTGGGTAATTCTTAGATTAGAGCAGTGGTTCTTAATCCAAAGAACATGAATTCTAAAATATATCTATATTCTCCAATCTATAATATATAAAATAAAGTTTACATTAAATATATGATAATAGTATTTTAATAATTTGTTTATTTTTAATTTTACATATTATATTTTGGACATTTAAAAAGAATCTGGGAAGAGGTACAGGCTTTGTTAGATTGTTGAAGAGATCAATAGTACCAAAAAAAAACAAAACTTAAGAATTCTTAGATTAGAAAACATCCAGGTTATGAAAAGGTTTGACATATCATTGCAATTCACTAAACTAGAGGGCAGTACAGGGATAGAATCCAAAGAAAATAGTCAGAGCATATCATATCCTCAATATCAAATACAGTAGACACTGTGAAGGAAAATACCAGGAAGGGACAAGGTAGGGAGGGGAGAAGAAGAATATTCTTAAGTATTACAACTAGAATAGACCTTCAAAATGATCCAGGCCAACCTCCTCATCTTACAAATGAGAAGTCTGAGACCTGGAGAGAGGATGTGACTTGTAAATGGCAAGGCTAGGATTCAAAACCAGTTACTTTAATTTCAAATCCACTGATAATTTGAAGGTGCCATATTCCCTTCTCACTGTCACTTGAATACTTCCTGTGCTTTTCTGGCCCTGTATTTTGTTCATGCACTTTCTGAGTTAAAGAAACACAGCCATGGAAGGTATCTCAAAGGTCATCTATTCTGGCTCATATGAGAACAATATTTCAAAGAAGTTGCAAATCAGTCATTGCTCAAAGACTTGAGATGAACTGAGTATCAACATGTATAATGAGGGTTAGAGATCAAATCCACAAAAAGGACCCAATGTTGCCATTCTGGTGTGTTAAAATCAGATGTCAAGAACCAAGAAGAGTTAGAATTATTTTATTCAACCAAAGAGGATTTGATTCTGCCTCATTTTGAAGCCATTGATCACTGTTTTTTAATTGTTTTTGACCATTGGTTTGAAATAGGATTTAAATAGGACCTCACTGTGGTAACCGCAGACTTGCTACCCAGGGGAAATTTCATTTTCAAGTGCAAAATAATTTGAGATGAAACAGGAGATTCAAAAGAATCAGGAAGGTTTTTCTTTCCTAAGTGGATCATAAATGAATCATAAACCATACAGAGCTAGAACAAGAAGGGACTTTGGAGACTATGTGGTCTAACTTCCTCACTTTATACATAAGGAGTCTAAGTCCAAAGGAAGTAAAATAACTTGTCCAATGTTATATAGGCAATCTTTGGATCCAGGTTCAGGTGACTGAGTAAGAAGAAAAGAAGGAAGGCAGGAAGGAAAGAAGGAAGGAAGGCAGGAAGGTAGGAAGGCAGGAAGGCAGGAAGGCAGGAAGGCAGGAAGGAAGGAAGGAAGGAAGGAAGGAAGGAAGGAAGGAAGGAAGGAAGAAAGGAAGGAAGGAAGGAAAGAAGGAAGGAA
>NC_058130.1:217349659-217480670 GCF_016433145.1 Gracilinanus agilis
GGAAGGAAGGAAGGAAGGAAGGAAGGAAGGAGGGAAGGAAGGAAGGAAGGAAGGAAGGAAGGAAGGGAGGGAGGGAGGGAGGGAGGGAGGGAAAGAGAGAAAGAGAGAAAAATCTGACTGCAACTCTTTAAATGGAACTAGTGTATAGAATACCTAAAAATTAAACAAATATAATTAATAATGGAGGATGGGGCTGATGGCAGAAAAAGTAGAGGTCCCCAAACCCTAGGAGCAGGGCAAGGCAAGTGAAATGTAACACACTTGGTCTTTAGGCACTGGGGGGCCAGGGTAGTCACTATTATACTTCTAACAATGAAGATCATAATTCATTCATACAATCTTATGCTTTTTAACATGTCTTTCTATAAATTAACTGCTATGTGCTAGAGTTCTTCCACATTTCCCTTCGACACCTTAAAATACCAACAGTGGCTGTCCACTAGTCATTCCTTACCCTTGGCATATGAAAAATACATTCTATCTTCCCATTATATTTTTTAATGATATAGTTTACTCCTGTTCTACCTTGAAGTTCTTCTTTGGTTATCTGTTTCAGCCTGCTCCCACCCATGCACTTCTCCATTGCTCTTTCTGTGATATTAATTTTTCTTCTGAGACTTATATTCTTTGGCTCACCACCCTACACTAGCACTGGTTGAATACTGAGAGAGATAAAACATGTCCATAAATAACTATAATACAGAGCAAAGTAAGGTGAGCACCATATAAGTGGTTGTAGCAATAGCTCCAAGCCAGCTAGATGAAGTGAATAGAGCCTGGAGTTGACACCCAAGTTCAAATTCCCCCTTCAAGCACTTATTAGCTATGTGACTCTGGGCAAATATCTTCATCTCTGCCTCAGTTTACTCAAATGTAAAATAGGGATAATAATTGCACCTACTTCCCAGGGTAATTGTGGAGATTAAATGAAAGAATAGTGTCTAGTATGTAACAGGAACTTAAGAATACTTGATTCCTTTTTTGCTTCTTTCCTTCCAAGGATTCAAAAGGCTATGGGGTGTGCTATGATGATAATAACAGATAATTTGGAGAAGCAGATAAATGTGTCAGGGCCAAACAAAGCTTCAAGTCAAGAGTCACAGATTGACAGGCTTCAGTGAGGAAAGGAGGGGGCTAAACACTCCTGGATCTCAAACCCCTACCCCTCTAACAGTTGCTGCTTCAGTTGGGTATGGAGACAGAATAAGATTCTGGTAAGTTTCTGTTATGGCTGAAACCCCAATGATGTTCCTTTTCTTTAATTTATATTCCTCACAGGTCTGATAGATGAGTAAACAGAAGCTAGCTATATAACTGTTGAGGACAGAGATGATCTTCTTAAAATTGGCAGCAGACAGGATTCAAACTAGATGTCCAGACTGAGTTGTGAGTATTCCCCAAATAATTTCCAGGCACAGATATTGAAGGTAAAGCTTATATTAGGATGTAACAAGGAAAACTAGAGAGGTTAATGAGGATTTTAGGATAATGAAAGGTGACCCTGAGCTGTTAGGTTGAAGCTGCCCTCCCCCCCCCCACAGGAGGGGATGAAGGCACTTAACTAAAACTGGCTCTCTTGCTATTAATGAATATCTTTACTCTCTAATCACTAAATATTTGTTGTAATGAAGCTGATAAAGACTAATCCTATTAAACAGGCTAATCCTTAGGTAGAAACCACACTGGCTATGCCACAATGGCCTCTCAAGTGAACCCCAAGTCTGGAGTAGTAAGCAGAGTGTCTGCTCACTTCAACCTCCACAAAGTAACTGCCAATTCCTTTCAACTACCCCCTCACCCCAAAGTTCTCCAGGGGGGTCCCCTGGAATTCTGGGTGAGGCTGTCCCTGTATCTTTGCAGGGATTCCATGCTTTCCATCTCCACATAACAGGTGGAAGAAGGATTCTAGGCTACTTGCATACAGAGAGCTAACTTATTATGGCCATAGTCAAAATCACTTGTTAAGCTCGTGCTTTGTGCTAGGCATTGTACTAAAGGCTGGAAAATTTTTTTAAAGCTCTAAGGTAATAGAAGATAGTTTTTGCCCTCAAAAAACTTACAATCTAATGAATATTATACAAAAGGAAGCTACAGGGTGGGGAGAGCACCAGAAAGTCCCTGTCCCAGAGGCAAGATGTTCCTAGAGTGGGAAACAAGTACAACCACTGTTTAGGAAGTGAAGAGTTGACTGCAAAATTCTGAGCCTTCCGTAAAAGGAGGCTTTGGGAGAATTCTTTTGCTCTACCCACTAGTCCTTCAACTACAGGTGAGAAGCATCTGAGTTTACAAAGGAAATATTGAATATCAATGCTGAAAGACTCTCCATAATGATGAGATTATGATCCTGATGAGCTTATCCTGAAGGAGGTATGATGTTCATTCATAGAATCAAACCCAAGCAGAACAGCTGATAGAAAATAAAGTAGGAACAATGGACACAATAAGGCAGATTTAGGTAGGAGATAAAGACAAACTTCCTAAACAATTAGAACTATCTCAAAATGGAATAGGTTGCCTTAGGAAATAGTTGACACCCCTCAACAAAGGTCTGCAGGAAAATCTTGGGTAATAATTTCTTGGGCATATTGCAGACATGTTGCCTAGTCAGGTATGGGTTGAAAGCTTCTGAAGCCCTTCTGCCTCTGAGATTCTGTGATTTTTTTGAGGAGAACAAGATCACTTCTTTCTGGAGTCATTACTAAAGGTTTTATCCAAAAAAATGACATTTGAACTGAGCCTTGAAGGATGGGCAGAATTTTAATGGGTAGAGATAAGAGTGGAGGGCATTTATCTTGGATAGTGTGAGTAGAGATGTGCCTGAGGAAAAGGACAAAACAAAATGACCTTTCAAGGCTTTTTACCTTGGATTTTTTAAAATTACATGTTTTCACTAACATTTTTTTCACTTCTCCAGTTTTAATATAAAGCATCCCAGAATGCTTCTTACCAAGCTATAAAAAGAACTCCCCATATAGAGAAAATAAGGTGCCTGAGCCTCATTTCACTACACAAACACCATGTTCACAGATGACTTTGTAAACTGGATTGCCTCTGCTCTTATAAATTACAATTACTTATCACATTAGGTCCTAATTGTCTTTTCAGAGTGCACTCAATTACAAAATTAGAGTCCTTATCTTCATATAACAGGCACCTTCTATACCTAGCCCTATAAAATGTTCAAATGGCAAAGAGAAATGGTTTCCTTGGTGCATTCCTTTTAATTTAAAGGCCATCCTAAATCAAAGCAGAAATGGGGCTTTGTGTGACTGGAGGAGTTGCATCCCAGAAGGCTGAAGGACAGGATAGGCTATGCAGAAATTTAAAGAGAAAGAGAATAGGCAATGCCACAAATAAGCAATCTTTTTTTCAGAATCTTCTCAGCTAAAGGGCTGAGCAAGCACATGGATTTGTTTGTTTAAAAAGTCCTTTTCCTTACCAACATTTCACCATACCAGAAGATAAAGAATGGTACCAAGAAAGGACAGAGTCTTGCTTCATGACCAGAACTGCAAACTAGTAGATAGTGCACACTCTGTTAACGGACATCCTATTCAGATAAATGCGATTAGTCGGTACTCTCCTTCAAGGAACAACTCAAGCATAACCTTCAGAAATTTTCTGATCCCTTAAAGCGCTGGTACCCTCCCTCTCAAATTATCTTCCTTAACTAATTTGAATATATTTATATTTATTTTCTGTATAATCTAAATTCTTTATATAATCTGAATCTATGTAAGCATACTCATTCCATAAGCAAATGTATCAAAAGAAAGAAAGAAAGAAAGAAAGAAAGAAAGAAATTAAGTGAAAGAAAGAAAGTGAAAGAAAGGAAGAGGAAGGAAGGAAGGAAGGAAGGAAGGAAGGAAGGAAGGAAGGAAGGAAGGAAGGAAGGAAGGAAGGAAGGAAGGAAGGAAGGAAAAAAGACCATGCACTTGCTTCATTTATAGCATATTGGGATAACCCTCAATTAAACTGAATTTTTATTTAGTTAGAAAGAAAAGTCTGTTACTCAATCATGCTACATCCTGGAGAATTTATCATGATGACTGATTTGGGGAAGTGGGACATATATGTGTGGGTCACAACAAAGTGACCTATTTTATCTTCCAATTACCCAGGCATCTGAACATGTTTTGCCAGTGTATAAACTCCACTATTTTAGAAACCAGACTTTCCCTGATATATAATAATCCTCACACCTTGGCGACTAAATTTCAGACCAGTGCCTCAGTCAGCTAAGAACAAAGCTTGAAAGTGACACGAAGCATCCAGTGCTTAGTCCCTTGAGACCCTGACTGAACTATTCACAGTCCATCATTAGTTTCTCCGTTGTGCACCCCAGCAGCAGCAGGGTGGGTGAAAAAATAGGCTGAGGCAACAAGGAAGGCTAGAGAAGTGTACATAATTCCGTACACTGTCTGGATCCAATTCTGCTTCATTCTCGCTACCAAAGGGCTGGCATACCACAAATTCAAGTGGTAATAGACTGTGAACAAGGAAAATTAAATATTAATGCTTGTACAAATGACATCTCTCACTTTCAATATCTTTTATTTCTCTTTTTATGCATGTTATTTGCATTTCCTCCTCAGGAAAGACTTAAATAAAGTTTGCCATAACAATTCATAATCTAATTAGAATTCATTCACATCACTTATTCCTGAGTCTCTACATTCATTTTTATGAAAATAATACATATGTATTTTCCATTCATAATAGCAAAACCCAAGGAGTTGAACTGAAATAAAGCATGATGAGACCTAAGCTACATGCATTAATAGGAGAGGCAGCTTGACTACTCAACTACTAACCCTAGAGCTATTCAACTTTAAAATAATTATTTATAACTTTTTGGTATCAATAAAAATATTTTTAAAATAAATTAGCTGACAGTAAACACCTCACCTATTATTACTAATAAGAAGAGTTCACATTTCCTTAGAGTGCTATTAAAAGCACACTTTCTAAAGTGGAGCCTGGGCTCTTTGCTGGTTCTATTGTACTAATCACTCTGATGTTGTCAGTTGCTTTGACCCAGCAGTAGTAGAGATTGGCTAGACTGCAGTTGATGTGGAAAAAAAGAAAAACCTACTGAGTTGATTAAGTGGATTTAAAGAGAGTCAGGTATGAGTTCAATGTGAGCAGAAATTCTTCACCAAAAAAGTTATTGTCATCTTAGGTTTTATTAATAAGGAACAATTTGTAAAGTGCTTAGCACTGTTCCTGGTACATAGTAGGTGATTAATAAATGCTTGTTACTTTTTCCTTTCCTTCCAGATTGAGGGGAACAATTGTCTACTGTATTCTTCCCCAGTTAAACCATTTCTGGAGAAACAAGTTCAGTTCTACTATGTTTTGCAGATGATATTGAAAAGTATGTGTGGCATGTCACCATGTTAGGCTTCATGTCCAGAAGACTGGAGTTCAAATCTTGTTCCCTAAACTTTACTAATTATATGATTGTCAGCAAGTCTCTGAATTTCATTTTCTTCCTCTGTAAAATATAGATAATTTTTAACTTAGACGGCTATTGTGAGGATCAAATGTTGCTGTCCTGTATGTGCAATTTTCTAAACCTAAAATGCTATGTAAATAGTGTAAGGTATTATTATTATTATTATTATTATTATTATTATATTCTTCTCATCTTTTTCAATGGGATTCAGATGGAAAAGATCCTGAGATAAATTTCTATACTGTTATTCTTTTAAGCTTAATGTTCCATAAATTATTGTGCTGGTAGATAAAATAGCTGCTTTTTGTCATTAAGTAAAAGTTTTTCAGTTTAGGGGCATCAAGGTAGCACAATGGAAAAAGTATGGGGTCTGGAATCAGAAAACCCTGAGTTTAAACTAATCTGCAGACACTTACTAGCTGGGTGATCCTGGGCAAACTACTTTTTTTTTTTTCATTTTGCCATGACTGTAATTAAAAATATTATTTCTTTGAAAAAAATGCAGATATAACAAGGTCTTTTTGAATACAAGTACAAAAAGCTCAGAATTCCATATTTAAGTAAGCTTTTTAGAGATGCATTAGGAAAAAGATTAAACACTTTATGAATATGCCTCCCAATGGGTAATAGCTACTCAGAATAATCTCATCTTTTTACCTCAGTTTCTTCATCTCTAAAATGAGCTGGAGGAGGAAACAGCAAGTCATTCCAGTATCTTTGCCAAGAAAATTCCAAATGAATTCATGAAGATTTGGGAATGACAGGACAACAATAACAACAAAGTTGGAGGTAGATTCACTTAAAGCATCCTTAGTATAATGCCAGTAATAGACAGGCTAGCAGGGATGATATAAAATTCATCCTATGCCCATGTGATTTTGATGTTCTCTACTAAGTATCTGTTTTAAAAGCTTTTGTTGCCATGTAATTTGGAGACTAAGTATTTTATTTGCTGAATTTTTTTAATTGCTCAAGTTTTCTTGAATAAAAATTATATTCCAGTGATTATAGGCAATAGTTTGATCTGTACGAGTGGTCCCATTTCAGTAAAGTTTATTGGTAGAGATCTCTAGGGTATAGTGAAGTCATAATATCAGGATTTGTCACGTAAGTCCGTGAAAGACAGTTTCTGATGTAATTCTAACTACAAGGAAATGTCTTCCTACCTATTTGGTAGGTGCTAAATTTTTACAACCCACTGTGAAATGTTACATATCTCCTACTGTTTCCTGGCATCATCTAGAGTAGTCATTAAGTTCAAGTTCCTTATGGTTTACTGTTCTGTAATTTCTACTGCTAAAGACCAAATCCCAAGTTGCTATTAGTATAAACCTCTTCATTTCCACAGACAAATCCAAATGAACTAGGCATTTGTTCAGTTCTCCTTTGTTGACATAATACTGGCTGAGTTCAAGTGGGTGTCATCCATGAAAAAGATTTTGAATTTATTCTTGGATCTTAGAGACTTTGCAGGCTTCATCCTAAAACTAGTCATTGTTAGTTACATTTGACAAATCCAATAACATTTACCCTCTATCAGCCTTTCCTATTTTGTTCAGGAAGGTGATGTTTCTTTGTTCTAAAAGCATTTTGATCATTTTTAAAAATGTATTCATCATATGCTTTGAAAATATGTATCAATTCTCTTCATTCCTTTTTTTTTTGGCCCGGAAATATTAACTTTTCTATAATTACCTCAGGACAATAGGTCCTGTGTTTTGTTAATGATGTACATATTTAAATTTTCTCTTTTATTACTATGAACTATTAAGTATCAACAAACATGAACATTTCCATATTTAAAAAAAAACAGAAAAAAGAGAACCATATATGAGATTGTGATTTCCATTCAGCTTTTTTTAAAACTTCTTTTATTTATTAGTCTTAGGTAGTTTTCTTTTTTCTTCTTTTCTTTTTAAACCCTTACCTTCCGTCTTAGAGTCAATACTGTGTATTGGCTCCAAGGCAGAAGAGTGGTAAGGGTAGGCAATGGAGGTCAAGTGACTTGCCCAGGATCACACAGCTGGGAAGTGTCTGAGACCAGATTTGAACCTAGGACCTCCCGTCTCTAGGCCTGGCTCTCAGTCCACTGAGCTACCCAGCTGCCCCCTCCATTCAGCTTTTAAAACATATATATTACAAATTTAACATGATGGTTCCCACACTGCTTTGCTTGTCTGGGTCCCAGTCTGCATTTTCTTTTGCTCTCTTATTTGTATTTTTAATGATTCACTAATGTTTTTTTTTTCTTTATTTCTTTTTTTTTTATGATTATCATTAATTAACCTTACTTCTTTTCAAAGCCATCCTTTTCATTTTCCTATTCATATGTATATATTACTTGGGATACTTTCCAAATTGCTGTACTCCAGTTTGCTGTTCCAAAAATATACAAAAATACTTAAATAGCTATTAGCAAATTTAAATATGTCCTTCCTGATTGAAAAAGATAATCTAATTAAGCAACTTCAGTTTATATTCATATTTTATGCATCTGTATAACTATATATCAGTATTTTAGTGGCAATTATAATAGTTATTATAAATTTGATTTATAATAACTATGTTATAAATATATTATAATTATATATAATTGTATATGTATAATTATAAATATATTATAAATTATAATAAATAAGTAGTATAAATAGTTCCAAATATTAATTTATTATAATCAGTAATCAATGATCATATTGTGAGTAAAACAAGAAAGGAAATCTTTTGAAGTGCCTTTGAAAAACATCCTTGCTAAGGGGAATTTTGTGCATGTCTCCATCATTCTAGAATATGCTTAAACACTATGATATCTCACTTGTCTTTGAAGCTACAGAGTGGCCTTTGCCATCTGAATTTTCTCCAAATATGGAATCTCCCTATATATCACTCACCTTTTTTTGGGGGGTGACAAATAAGCTCTGGTTTTTTGGTCAAGTTGGGACAGATCTAAATTCTGACATTTTATAATTTTTGGCTCCTACAATAAAATATCTATTTGGCTCAGATAATTCACAATATTTATTTTTCTTCTGACAAATTCAAATGCTCATAGGATACTCAGGATTGGGTGTCTAGCAAATTGTCAGTGAGAAGGAGCTCAGGATAAAGATGGGTCGAAATATGAAGGTAATACTTAAAAATAACTTAATCTTTTAGGCAATATATTCAGAGTATAAACATCTAAATCTAAACCAACCAGCTATGGCTGAATATGACAAACTTATGACTCCTGAAATATGACAAACATATGGCTGAATATGACTCCTGAAATTAAATTTGAATTGTGTCAAAAGAAAAATAAATATTGGTCACTCTGTAATCCCTGGTACCAAGAAAGCTGATGCTGGTGGATCTCTTGAGCTAGGAGTTCCAAGTAATGGACTAAACTGATCAGTCATCCACAAGTCTGGCACCAATATGGTAAGTCCCAGGAGTAGAGGAGTAGCTTGGTTGCCTCTAGAAGGGCAATCTGGCCCAGATGGAAATGGATCAAGTCAAAGCTCCTCTGCCCATTAGTAGTGCTATCAGACCTGTTAATGACTACTGTACTTCCGTTTTTGTTGTTGTTCAGTAGTGTCTGATTTTTTGTGACCTTCTGCATCATGCTATCCATGTGGTTTTCTGGCAAAGATACTGGAGTTGCTTCCCATTTCCTTCTCCAGTAGATTAAAGCAGATGGAAATTAAAAGATTTGCCCAGGATCACATAGGTAGGAAGTTTCTAAGGCTAAATTTGAACTCAGATTTTTCTAACTATGGGCCCAGTTCTCTAATCACTGAGACACCTAGCTGATTGAGAGACCCAAATATTTGTCGAATACTCATACTTTGAGGAAGCATCCTATTGGACTAGCCCACCTAACCCAAGTATTCTGTGGGACTTACCAAATAGGCAAAATGGAAATATGGATATAATAATGGGCTATAGTTTCACAAAGTTCTTATCCATTCTTAATAGTACACTTAGTTTGATGGGAAAAATGTTATTTGTTCGATGGCCAACCACTGATTTAACTGATATTGTTTAAAAATATGTAGATGTTACATAGAAATTTTGCAATGAAACTGTATGAAACACATATATTTACTACAATAATAGAGATGTGATAGATAATAACAATATATAGTAAAATGGCAATTAACTAATTGGAAGTAGTATTTTCCTCAGAGGTTGAAGAGAAGGTACCTAAGTCTTTCAAGGAAAGATGATGAAAATCCAAAGGATTGCAGGCAGTGACAAATGAAGATAGTTGGCCTGGAGGTCCTCCTTATAAGGTAGTTTGGGAGATGCTCTCCCATGTAGAAGATAACAGAATCTTTCTTTGAGGATTGGAGGTGTCTTAAAAACAACAGTAGAAACAATCATTTTCATCATATAACACTATAGAGGAAAGGATGAATCTATACTGACAGTCAGGCTGTTTCTTTTTTTTCAAACCCTTACCTTCTATTTGGAATCAATACTGTGTATTGGTTCCAAGGCAGAGGAGCATCACAGGCTGCTAAGCAATGGGGGGTTAAGTGACTTGCCCAAGGTCACAAAGCTAGGAAGTGTCTAAGGACAGTTTAGGCTTGGTTCTCAATCCCCTGAGCCACATAGCTGTTCCCTTTCCTTTTACTTTTAAATAAATCTCAAGGCCCCTCCCTTTTCAGCACAGTGCTTGGCACAAAGTAAATGCTTAATAAATGTTTATTGACAAATTGATTTAACAGCTTACCAGATGATGAACTTTACAAGTGAATTTCTTTTTTTTTTTAAACCCTTGTACTTCGGTGTATTTTTTCTCATAGGTGGAAGATTGGTAAGGGTGGGCAATGGGGGTCAAGTGACTTGCCCAGGGTCACACAGCTGGGAAGTGGCTGAGGCCGGGTTTGAACCTAGGACCTCCTGTCTCTAGGCCTGACTCTCACTCCACTGAGCTACCCAGCTGCCCCCTACAAGTGAATTTCTAATACAGAAATGGTTGATTTAATAGAATCATGAAATTTCCAGAGACGGAAGAATTCTACTTTTAAGAACCTTAGTCCAAAGACTAGCTCTATACAATCACACCAAAGCACAGAGATTCTAAATGCTACAATTCCCAGGTTGGTTTACTGCACAGACTAAATCAGCTTCTCATTCTTTAAAATTTGTACTACAAAATTTCACCAAAAAGAAGACAGACTGGAAGTGGAATTTTACTCTTCCATCTCTTCCATCATCTGGCTTTGATAAAACAAATAATGAACAATGATTGTAAAAGAGATTCATGATTTTATCATTATTCTTTTTTTTGACCCACAAAAGTTAATGGAGATGTTCTACGTAAACCTAGGCAAATGCCCATGTAAATTAGCTTTACTCCCCCATTCCTAGCCCTTCTACATAATTTTTTAAATTGTGCAAAAACTATTTACACGCTGGCTGGGGTTAAACTTAACGTTTTAGGGATGCACATGAATTTCCACTATTAATTTGCATATATGATTACCAAAACCCTTAACATACTCAGTCACATGAAATGTTTAGAGGCAGAAATAACATGTGTATTTTGAGCAGCACAGTTCAGGCTAAAATGTTCTTTATAGACCTCTGCTTTCACATTCATTACTGGAATAACACTGATCTACTGAAAAATCCCACACACTGTTAGTAAGAGTAAAGACTCTAATTTAGAGCATTTTTCAAGAAAAATTGAGGTTATTACTCCTGGCCAATATTTTTGCTGTTAAAAGGAGGAGATGACTATCCTAGAGTCAGTATGGTTAGTGTTTATCAAATATTAAGAGATCTGCCAGCAACACCACTGCAGTCTACTAGCTCTCGACCTCAATTCTACCTTCTGGGAATCTTCCAGGAGAAACCTACCTCCTTAACTATGGGAATCTGGTATATCTCTACATCACACATGTGTTGTAATGATCAAATATGCTATATAAACTTTGAAATGGATAAAACAATACGTAGACGCATGTACCTGTAGCCGTCATTCATTCTGCATATCCTTCATAGATCCTATACCACTGAACTAGTTTGTTTGATATTAACTTACCAATTTCTTCTTCTTTAATTGTTTAAGATTGGTCTTCTCATTTAACTCAGGCTGAAAGTATACGATTTGAATTCTGTAGCTATATATAAAGTGCTGGCCTTGGAGTTAGGAAGATTATCCTGAGTAAGTCATTTAACCTAGTTTCCTCATTAAACCTGTTTCCTCAACTGTAAAATAGGGCTAATAAGAGCATCTACCTCCCAGGGCTGTTGTGAGGATCAAACAGGATAATATTTGTGAAGTGTTTGGCACAGTGCTTGGTACATATACAGTAGGTGCTTAATAATTCTTGTTTCCTTTCTTCCATCATTGTAACAGCCCTCAAACAATTGAGCTTTTTTTTGTGGTTTGTAATTTTTATTCTTTTTTTTAAACATTTATTAATATTCGTTTTTAACATAGTTACATGATTCATGTTCCTACTTTCCCCTTCACCCCCCGCACCCCCCTCCATAGCCAACACACATTTCCACTGGTTTTATCATGTGTCGTTGATCAAAACCTATTTCCAAATTGTTGGTAGTTGCATTGGTGTGGTGGTTTCGAGTCCACATCCCCAATCATGTCCACCTCAGCCCATGCGTTCAAGCAGTTGCTTTTCTTATATGTTTCCTCTCCTGCAGTCCTTCCTCTGAATGTGGGTAGCATCTTTACCATAAATCCCTCAGAATTGTCCTGTGTCATTGTATTGCTGCTGGTACAGAGGTCCATTACATTCGATTTTACCATAGTATATCAGTCTCTGTGTACAATGTTCTTCTGGCTCTGCTCCTTTCGCTCTGCATCAGTTCCTGGAGGTCTTTCCAGTTCACCTGGAACTCCTCCAGTTTATTATTCCTTTTAGCACAATAGTATTCCATCACCAGCATATACCACAGTTTGTTCAGCCATTCCCCAATTGAAGGACATACCCTCATTTTCCAGTTCTTTGCCACCACAAAAAGCCCAGCTATAAATATTTGCCTACATTGTTTTTCTTTATACAAAAGCTTTTTAGTTTAATATAATCAAAACCATTTAATTTACATTTTGTAATTTTCTCTAACTCTTGCTTGGTTTTAAAATCTTTCCTTTCCCAGAGATCTGACAAGTATACTATTCTGTGTTCACTTAACTTATTTATAGTTTCCCTCTTTATATTTAAGTCATTCACCCATTCTGAATTTATCTTGGTGTAGGGTATGAGATGTTGATCTAAACCTAATCTCTCCCATATTGTTTTCCAAATTTCCCAACAGTTTTTGTCAAATAGTGGACTCATGTCCCAAAAGTTGGGCTCTTTGGGTTTATCACACACTGTCTTGCTGATGTCATTTACCCCAAGTCTATTCCACTGATCCTCCCTTCTGTATCTTAGCCAGTACCATATTGTTTTGATGACTGCTGCTTTATAGTATAGTTTAATATCTGGTACTGTAGGCCCCCTTCCTTCACATTTTTTTTCATTATTTCCCTTGATATTCTTGATCTTTTGTTATTCCAAATGAAATTTGTTATAGTTTTTTCTAATTCAGTAAAGAAGTTTTTTGGTAGTTTGATAGGTATGGCGCTAAATAGGTAAATTCTAACCTACTCTATTTCCAACCTGGATCATTTCACTCCTTCCTTAGGCAGCCCCATAATTCCCAAGTATTTATCATATTAATGTTGAAGTTAATGCAGACATCCAATTGGTTTAGCCCACTGAAGCTCAGAACTCCTGAGCTAAAGAGATTCAATAGTTTCAGCCTCCTGGAAACTGGGATTACAAGTGTATGCCACCATATCCAGTTTAATTTACCCATTTTAAATTTTAAAAGAGTGTTCATTTCTTGTTTGGTTTGGACAAAGTGGCCACTGAGGTCCCTTTCAATGACTGAATTGTTCTCAGGAAGTACATGTTGTCTTAAAGCATGCAAAACATTTTTATACATTACCTCATTTGTTCTTCAGAACAACCATTTAAGGTAGATGTTATATTATCTTCATTTTTCAGATGAAAAAGCTGACATTCAGAGAGAGCAATTAATTTTCTAAGGTCAAACTGCTAGTTTCTTGTGGTGGGATTTCATCCCAGATCTTGATTCCAAGTCCAGCACTCTATTCATTGCAACATAACAGTTGATAGTAGCATCTCTTAGAGGAGTCTTGGGCTCTCTTCTACCTAAGCATAAATATATTGAACTCCCAGGTAGTTTAGAAAGAAGGCTTTGCTCAGTTAGCAAATTCATCTCCCTCAGTACAGTCTTTCAAATGAAATGGCAATGTAGTCAATTTTGAGAAAAGCCAGTATACAAAACTCAATGCAATAACTTCCCCAAGAAGGCAAGTAATAGGATATAGGTTGAACATATATTATTATATACTTATTTCCATGTTTGGCATGCTCTGAAATAAGACACATATGGCTTACACAAAAGCAAAATTCATGGAAGAAATAATGAATGTTATGTTTCAATCTGCTCTCAGACCCCATCCACTATCCTTTGAATGTGATGAAAATTAAATTAGCAAGGAGATGCTTTAGAAAACTTGATAAAATAATAACAAAATTCATTTTTAAAAAAGATCTGGAATATCAAGGGAAATGATGAAAAGAAGTGGGGATAAAGAAGGAATAGCACTTCTATATACCACAAACTATATATTTTAAAGCATCATATGTATTGGTAAAAACAGAGAGATAAATAGTATGGACTAGATGAGGGAAATCAGAAACAATAGAACTCAATAACTCAATATTTGATAAAGCAGAAAATATATTACTTTTGGAGAAACTGCTTATTTTATAAAATCTGTTAGGAAAGGTAGAAACGAATCTAACAGAAATTAGATTTAATTTATATTTTATATATAGACTTATTTTATATTCCACAATAAATCCTCAGTAGATATGAGACTTTAGTTTTAAATACCATACTATTAAAAAAGAAAAGAGAAGCAGATTAAATGCTTTTCAAATCCTTAATCAAGATTTAGAGGCAATTATAAGAGATAAAATAGATAACTGATTACGTGAAAGAAAAAATTCTGCATAGACAAAATTAATATGCCTAGAATAAGAAGGAAGGTGGTCAAATGGGAAAAAATTAAAATTTTATTGCATTTCTAATAGCTAATCTCTGATAATTAGTCAAAGTACAGGAACAAATAGTTCTCAAAAGAATTACAAAGTATTCATAACAACATGCTCCAAATCACTAATGACAAGAGAAATGCAAATCAAGACAATGCTGACATTTCATACCTTGCAAATAGGCAAAAAAATTTACAAAAATGGCAATAGTCAGTGTTAGAGATGTTGTGGGAATTATAGACACATTGATACATTGTTGATAGTGCTATGAAATGATACAACCATTTTGGAAAGCAATTTATAATTATTCAAATAAATTGACTAAAATGTCCATACCCTTTGAACTAGAAACTTCATTATTAAATTCCTATCATGGATAAAAAGAAAGTCTCCATATAACATAGCAGTAGTTTTGTGATAGCAAATAATTGGAAGCAAAGTATATGACTGTTGTCTGAAGAATGGCTAAATAAATTATGGTACCTCAATGTAATACAATACTTTTGTTTTAAGAATGATGTGTGATAAATACAGAGAAGCATGGAAAAATCTACACACTGATTCAGAGTGAAGTAAGCAGAGGCACAAGAACAACATACATTGTCACCAACAACAATGTAAATAAAAAGAACCAAACCACATCAAAATATCAAAAGTGAATAACAAAATTATGCAGATCAAGCATGACTCAGATATATTATTAGAAGAAACCCCCATCTACCTTTACATGGAGGTGTTTTCTAATTTTTTTTGATGTATCAATTAGTTATATTGATTCTTTTTCCTCTTTAAAAATAGTATTTTATATGGTTTGACTGTCTGAGATGGGGAGGCAGAAAGATACTTGGGCTTACCAGAAGACATCAATAAAAACTTATTATGTAAAAGTCCACATATATAAACTCATGTTTGTTTCCCCAAAGACAGGTCACAGAATCCTTAATCCCATATAAGTAGTGAAGGCAGAAGAAATCTGAATAGAAGACAACTTTTATTTTGTCTGAAAGAAAATCTAAATGATAAAAATAACTCATGAGTCATTCAATCATGTTTAACTCTTTGGACTCGACAGAGTATACTATCCAAGGATTCTTCTTGACAAAGATACTGGAGTAGTTTGCTATTTCCTTTTCCATATATAATAAGGATATATATGAAATAAATACAAATCAGACACAAGGTAATCTGAGGGAGAGGATGCAAAAAGGGGCCTTAGCAGCTAGGGAAACCATTTCAAAAATAATACTTGATCTGAGCCTTTTGAAAAATGAAGGATTATAGTCAGAAGTATTTTTCATATATTATATTTAATTACTTACATTATACATGTAATAGGCACATTATGTTTTAGATATATAATTATAAATATATAATGTTATCAATGATGATTATAGTCAGAAATAAATAGGAACTGCATTACTGGGATAAACAGTAAAATTATTAAAAAAATCAAAGATACAGTTTCCCGTATGAGAAATAACAAGTTAGGTTGAAGAATAAGATATATGGATATTATTAATGTGTAAAAAGAGTGGAAAGGTAAAAAAAAGACCAGGTTGCAATAAAATAGAAATGCTAGAAGAACTTATACTTATCTTAGAAGCAAAAGAAAGATTCAAGAATTTAGTGAGGAAGGGAGGTGACATAGTCAGAACTGCATTTTAGAAATATCTCTGACGGCTACATAAGGGATGAATTAAAGTGGAGAGAGACTTAAGGAAGTAAGACCAAATTAGAGGCTATTGCAATAATCCTGTAAAGATATGTTTAGGGCCTAAACTAGGGTATTGACTTTGCAAATGAAAATAAGGGGAGATATGTGAGAGAGGTTGTGAAGATAGAAATGAAAAAAATGGAATAGGAATGTTCTCTGTTCTCACTACCTTCGTAGAAAACAGGATGGGTTCAAGAATCTTACCTCAGTATTTCCATGCAGAATCTGCTTCAGTGATTTTCAACTATTTCAAGCACAAAATCAGAAGATTGTCTTTTTATAAATAGAAGACCATAGAAGACATTTTAAATAAGTTAGTCAATAGCATCATCACAGAATCACCCTTAATATTAGTCAGGAGGAAAGTGGAAAGATCAGAATATGAACAAAAAGAGCTAAAGTAGGTCATGCCACGAGATTAGAATGACTTGGACTCCTTGCTAGGCAACCATTAGCTTTCAGAACCAGATATTTGAAGGAGATGCTCCCAGATCCTTATAATAGAAGAAGACAGAGTCAGGACTCCTGTGCCCAGAAGGAATATACCAATTTGAATATATATCCCCAAGGAATCTTGGAGGTACTAACTACACATCAGAGATTTGTGGAGAAGGTGGTTGGAGACATAAACTATTTAGAAGTGTTGGTCTCTCTTGATGACCTCATTGTTTCTCAGAAGACAGGAGGAATATAAGAAAAAACTCCTGAAAGTCTTAGATCAACTGCCTGAAACTCAATTGACAAGTGCTGTTTTTGTATAGACTATCACATATATAGGTCACGTAGTATCTTAGCACAAAGTGAGTTCTGGTTGAAAAAAGAAACTCTTCCCACTTGGCTTCCCAATTAATCTTCATGAACTAAAGACTTTCTTATAATTTGGTAGAGCTTTCTACTTTCATTATTAAGTTTCTCAAAGATCTCACAGGTGGCTCTGGGGTTGGGAAAAAGCAAAAAAAGAAAGAAAAGAAGGGACAATGTTGTTTGATCTTTCAGATTTGGTTGACTGCCTTAGGCACACATCAATTTTGTTATGGGTCCAAGAAAACTCTCAGAGTTAGATACTGATATAAGCCTAGAAGGCTTAGGAACAGTCTTAACCACAGCATTTATTAATATAGGACTTACTGATGAGATTTGTTATTTTATAAACAATTGAAGTCAGTTTTGAAATGGCTCTTTCTTCAAGAAATTCAGATTATTTGTATAGAGGACATTTTTAAGCAAGGATTGATCATAGTCCTCTGATTTACATTTTGGACAACACTAATCTGTATGATGCCAGTCAGATATAGATATAGATATTTGTGATAGTCAGGCAAGAGCTCAGCAAGGGAAGATGACGTGGATTCCAATGCCTTGTCCTATTGGCCACATGAATTCAAAGTTATGGTGATTGTATAGAAATTGTATACTTTTTGAACTATGTTCCCCAGAATTCCTTTCATCAACCAGCATCCCTTTCCCTGTGTCCCCACATTTACATCTTCATGTTATTGTTTATATAGTTCTGTAACTCCTCCCTCTCACTCTCTTTTTCTTGTGACTAGGGCTGGGTTAGCTAGCTTTTTTTACTTTAGTTATTATTAATAAACTTTATAAAATATAATAGTTATTTTATATTAATTTTAATCTTTATATGATAAACAGAGAAAGAGTGAAGATAATTTATGATATGTAAAGATATGGATCAACGGTAGCTAGGTTGCTCAGTAGATTGAGAGTCAGGTCTATTGATGGGCAGTCCTAGGTTCAAATCTGACCTCAGGCACTTCCTAGCTATGTGACCCTGGGCGAGTCACTTCACCCCCATTGCCTAGCCCTTGCTGTTCTTCTGCCTTAGAACCAATACATAGTTAAGGGTTTAAAAAAAATAAAAATAATAAAATAAAGGTACAGATCTTCATTTCCAGAAAGGAGAAGCTAAGAATATGAGATTTCTGCCACAGGATATACCATCTACATTTGGAGAATTTGTTTTATTGGACTAGTCCTCTCTTTCTTGGTTGTCCTTGGATAGTTTGTGCCAGGAGGAATTGAAGGACAAAGGAATATAAGAAATGATACAAGCCAATAAAAAAGAAAGTGATCCTTAAAGATTCGAGTTTTATTCCTTAGAAAGATTATGCTGAGACAAAGAAAGAAGATGGGCCCAAAAAGTAGCCTGCTGTATCAGATTGTAAGTGATTTCTTGCATAGTACTAAGAAATTGGTGTTGCTATCCAAAGAATTTTGAACTATGGCCGTGAAAATAATATATGCTGACTCTGGATACTAAGGTCAGAAGCAAACAAACAAACAAAAAAAAGGATATGAACTAATAAGATTTTACCAGCCTAAGCTGGCAATAGATGTTCATAAAAACACGTGAAGGGGCAGCTAGGTGGCTCAGTAGATAGAGAGGCAGGCCTGGAGTTGGAAGGACCTGAGTTCAGATGTGGTTTCAGACACTGCCCAGCTGTGTGACCCTGGGCAAATTACTTAACCCCATTTTCCTAGCCCTTACCTCTCTTCTGCCTTGGAACTGATACTGTATCAATTTGAAGACAGAAGGTAAGGGTTTTTTAAAAAAAACACATGAACTGAGCTCAGTGTGTTCAAAGGAAAGTGCAGCCTTCCTTGTCTACTCTGAACAAGGTGAAGATTTTAAAAGCAAATACTCAAAAAAACACTAATTTCAGCAAGAATCAAGAAATTGGAAAGCAGAATGGCAAAATGAAAAGTGCGTTGAACTTGCAGCCATGGTTACTAAATTCAAATCCTTGCCCTGACACTTACTAGCTATGTGACATTAGGCAAATTGTTTAGCCACTCTGGGCCTCTCTCACCCAGAATATTAATGGTAGGGCATTGAGGCTTGGGGTGGTACCATAAAATAATGAAGAAGAGATAGAAGGTAATCTGAAAAGGGAATGCATCAGCATCTGGAGTGCTACAGGACTTAGAAGGGCTTCCTGCATGAAGTGAAAACTGAGTTTAGTCTTGAGGAAAATTAGGAAAACCAAGAAGCAAAGGTGAGAAAAAAAACATTCTATGGTGGAGTGCAAAAGAGCTAAAGTAGTGTCTTGAAAATTCTCCCACCTCTCTGCCTTTGAATAGGCTCCCTCACATACCTACAATGCCTACCCTCCTCTCTTCTGCCTTTCAGAACTCTTAGCTTTCTTTAAGGTGCAGATTAGGTGCTACTGCCTCCAAAAAGCCTTTCCTGATACCCCTAGTAATAGTACTTTCCTACTTCCCTCCCTCCATATCATTTAATTATATCTATCAATATTCTGCCCAAGTTGATTATAAGCTCCTAAAGAGCAGGACTTGTTTTATTTTTGTCTTTGAATTCTCAGTGACTGTCACAGAGAGGTGCTCAAAAATAAAGAGAATTGAATGAAATGGAGGATAAATCTACTGCCAAAGGGGATGGATGTGATGCATTCCAGACTTAAGTGATTTGGGAAGCTTTTTGGGTTCCATTCCCTTAATGAGTTAACTGTACTTGGGGGGGGGTCCATTTGTCTCACTTCAGAGGATTTAAAGTTAAAAGAACGTACTTAAAAACCCTTTTGTCCAATACCCTTATCATGGAGAATGAAATTGAGACCCAGAAAATAAAATCAACTTATTCAAGATCTCAAAGGGAGTGAGCTGAGTAGCATATCCTGAATTTGAACACAGGTTCCAAATATTCCAAATCTTCTGCCTTTTACATCTTCCATTCTGATCCTTTTCAGGAATAACTTGCAATGTCACTTAAATGTTGTCTCCATCTCATACCTTCCTGAAATCTCTCAAAAAAAGGGAAGACAACCCATCTACTCGTTCTATCCTTTAGGAAAGGCACCTGGCTAAGGTTTGAGGTAACTTTCTATTTTCTCACTAGCAACAATCTGCTTTATTCCATTCTCCTCTCCATTAATGACTAGAGAGACCACAGGTGTGTTTCAACCTTTACAGTCAACAAAGCCTCCAGTCCACCTCTGGTTCTAATCAGTACTATTCCGCCTGGAGCTGGAGCTGTCCATGGTGAGGTTTTTTTTTTCCTTTTTGTCATTTTGGACTTGGCTTTTGAATTATGGATGGGAAAGACAGTCATGCAATATTTACTAGATTTAGCTGCCCCTGGAGTGCGTAAAATTTTAATCTTGCCCCCTCCAGTCTACAGCACACAAAAATCAATCAGGCAGCTTAGTGTTTCTTTAACTTCAAACAATATCTATTAGCTCTCTTTCCCACAATCCTATGCAAAAAGGCTTTGCTTCATTCCCCATCCACCCGGAGCAAAGTAAGTAAATGCCTGAAGATGCATTGCTTTGAGATGGGAATATTACAAGTCAAAAATGGAGGGAAGTTTTCTGGATTCATTTTCCTCTAGTGAAAAAAAAATTAAAGCTCATGTGAATTTTGGTCTCCCTGCTGATCACCTTTCAGATTGGCCTATTTTAGCTGCAAATTGCAAAAGTGAATGCTCCATTACCCAGGGTGCATCAGTAAAAAACATGAGCCTGATATTGGTGAGAGGCAGGTGAATTCTCAGGAAACAAGTTGTTGGATTTTTTAAGGTAGAATTATAGATTATTCCTTAGGCAGGAGTATATATTTGGAACAATCTTCCCATTAATAAAAAAGCAGCTTTGGGTTTTTTCATTGAATAGCATTATTTGTGGCCTTTTAGTCATGACCTATTTTATAAACAACACAGCTACTCTAAAGAGAAGCACTGGGGAAAACCCAAGAGGTTCTGACAGAAGTTGAAATTGTCCGGTTACCTCATCAGATATGGTTTACTCATTTCACCTGTCCTTCTCCCTCCACACTCAGTTAGTTGTCAAATGCCCTCAAGATACCATCCATTACAGAATCCCAATTAATAATGCCTTCCCTGGCAGCCCCCTCTTCCAGATCTTTTCAGTGAGTGCTTCCCCCGAAGAAAATTTTAACTATTCTGGATACCTTCCCCATTTAACTGGTTAATTAATCATTATTAATTGATTTGCTACCCCTACCAAGCACAATTTATTGGTGCTCTCTGAACTCATTTTTCAATTTCCTGCTTCCAAGCCTTTGTCCAGGCTGTTCCATATGCCCTCCTAAGCTGTCTTAGAATTCTTATTCTATTTCAAACCCCAACTAGGGTCTCCCCTCCTACCGAAGTGTTTACCGATAGTTCTTGTCATTACTGATCTTTTCCTCATCAAATTATCTTTTATTTACATATCCATTTACATTTAGAGTTCCAAGTGGAATGGAAACTCCTTAAAAAGAGATTTTTAAAAAAAAACTCTTTCTCTTTGTATGTTTAGGTCCTAACACAGTACTTTGCAAGGAGTAGGTGTTCAATAAATACTTATTAAATTGAATTTGATATAATTGATGATAAAGATCTAATTTGTCCTATATTTACTATGTCTTAAATATTTTGAGAGTTAGAATAGATGGAGGGGTTATAGAAAGCCAGACCTCAAGTTGGAAAAACATGGGTCCAAGTCTGACCTCTGACACATAATGGCTATCTGATTTCCCTCTCAATTTCTAGTATTCCTACTGCCACAGAACTCACAAAGGACAAGATGTGCAATGGAACTGGTTCCTGCATCATGTCTCCCTGATTAAACTATAATTTCCTAGGAGGAATAGATCATGTTTAAATTAACAGAGAATATCTCATTTTTTAATCCTTCTTAGATCTTTTGAATGTTCTGCATAGAGTATATACTCAATGAAACCTCCTTACATATATTAATCGAAAAACTAAATTCAGTATCGCTAGAAGGGTTCAAATAGAGACTAACCATCTGGTAGGGATGCTATAGAAAGGATCACTGCATTTGGTGAATCTTGGTCTTAGGAAAACTGGATTCAAAACTTGTGTCAGATGCTTACTAGTTGTAAAGAACCCTAAAACATACTTGGCTTCTCTATACCTAAGTTTCTTCAATTCTAAAATGAATTTAACCATGCCTACGTTATCTCTATCACAGAGATATTTATGGAAGACTTTATGAATTTCAAAGATTTTATCAATGTAAGATTATTGTTGTTGTTATAGTCTAATGAGTGAGTGAAACTATATCTTATCTGTGCATTTTGGTTATAGAAAATGGAATGAATGGATCCCAGGAGGGAGAAGATCAAATCAACAAGAGGAAGATAAAAAGAATTTTCTCTCTCAAAGAGTATTCATGATCTAGCTATAGCTTGAATCACAAAATCTTAACACTGGAGAGGACCAAAAAATGTCACCTGATCCAATTCTTACTTAAATTATCCATATTATCTTAACATAGCTCACCAGCCCAACATTTCTGTTAAAGGAAAAGATAACAGAGGAAAGAATAAGTAGTAAACAGAAGTGTTGATGATGATCTTTAAATTGAAGTAATGGCCTGGTTAGTTACTGCATTTATATTCTCTTTTAGCTAGAGTTCATTACAGTCTTGGTTCCCTGTGAAATATATTGTAACAAGCTTTAAAATTTTTTTCATTATTTGCCTACAGTAAGTGCTAAGAAGATTTTTATGTCCTAGTTATAGTAAATGGATGTTATTTGTCAATGAATAAACCACTGACAAGAGAGTAGAACATTAAATCCACTTCAATGTACACATAGATAAAGGGAGTCGGTAAACCTTATATTTGTTCTGATGATATGTAAGTTGGAGGCTGAAGAACAACCAAATGACTTATTCATAGTATTATAGATTTAGAGCTAAAATAGGCCTTTCAAATCATTCTTTATGACTCCATCATATTACAAAAGAGAAAACTGAGGCCTAGAAAGGTCAATTGTCTTGCCTAAGGTTATACAGATAGTAAGTAGCATAGCCTGAAGTTTGACATAAGGTTCTAATTCTAACTCCAAATAATTTTGAGTGATTAGAGAAGAAGCTATTCAACTGAATCTCAAAAGTTAGAAAAAATCCATGATCTTAGACAAGGCTATAGTAAAATAAATATAAAAGGAGATAAAAGAGATAAATAAGGAAATCATACTATGGTTAAAGGAAATATAAGGAATCATATCAGTGCTAATTATTTATTTCCTTAATGGCATAGTAGCTAAATATTCAAAAAGATAAACTAATCAACTATACTAAAGTTTGTTGATTTTGTGATTTGTTCTTTGATCCACTCATTACTTAGGAAAATATGATTTAGTCTCCTTTTAATTTTGAATGCTTTCTTCAAATTCCTTTAATTATAATTTTATTATATATTTATATTTTGTATATATTAAATATATATAATTATAATTTTTGCTCTGCAAAAAATGGGTTTAATATTTTTGTTTTCTGCTATTGTTTATGAGTTCCTTACTCCATTGTATTCTTATCACCTTGTGATCTCCTTTTTAACTAGCAAAAATCTAGGAGCTATGTATTCTCCTCATTACCATTCAGTGATTTACAGTATATCATTTTTAATCTAACTCAAATTCTCAGAAGACTTCTATTTTTCTTTTATTTCTTTCTTTTATATTTTTCTTGATGTGAATGTGGCATATTTAGATCCCCATCAAACATTATTTGTATCCCTCCTTGTCTTCTTTCCCTTCCCTTACCTTTATTCATTTAAAAAATAAACCTACACACCCATTTAGACCCTAACTTTTTCTTTTTTTGTTGTTGTTTTTTATTTGGCCCTTGAGGATAATGAAATTCTGGAGAGGTAGTAGTCTTTTCTCTCTTTCACTATGTAAGAATATAAAAAATTTTAGACTCTTGTATGTTCTAATTTTGGTTCTTTGGTAATTAACCAAAACTCCTTAAAAGAGTATTAAAAGATATCCTCCCTGAATTCAACAAAAAATATTTGAGAACATATATGTAAGATATTGGACTTGATGGAGCATATAAAATGACAAAAACAAAACTCCTGAGTTCAAGGAGCAATAAAAAGGGAAATAAGTTTTTAGTCAAAAACCAGAGTTCAAATCTTGGCTCCACCTTACTCCCTTTGGGATTGTGGGTAAGTTACTTCTCTGGGTTTCAGTTTCCTCATCTATAAAATGAAGGTTTTAAAATAGATGACATCTAAGATCTCTTCCAGCTCTGTTTCTATGATATTAAGGAAAGACATCTATAGAAGTATTTGACAGTTAGGATATGATAGAAGATATACATACAAGATACTATAAAAGTTCAGAGGGAAAAGAACTCACTTTTGGTGCAGATGAACAAGAAATACTTCCTGGAGAATATGGATTTCAGGCTTGTAGGATAGTTATAATTTCTATGGGTATGGAGATTCTTAAGTACCAAGCTAAGGAGTTTGAAATTAGTCAATGGGGAGTCAGTGAAGGCTTTTTGAGTAAGGGCATTCCATAATGAGAATTACATTTTAGGAAGATTGATCTGACTAGCATAAGCAAACTTGAGGCAAAGAGTCTAACCAGAAGACTATTACAATAGTCAAGACAAGGGACAATGAGGAATGAAACTGAAACAAACTAAAATAAGATGGTAGTCATTCAAATGAAACAGAAGAGGGATTAAAAGGGTATCAGAACTGATAAGCCAATGATTAGGTATGGGGTCAAAGGAAGGGGAAAAATCAAAGATACTAACATTTTAAGCAATGGGAGCTGGGAGAATGGTGGTACCATAAAGAATAAGGGGGAAATGAAGAAGAGTAACAGATTTGGAGGGAAAGATGATGATGATGATGATGAATCTGATTTGAAATATGTCGAGTTGAAACTGCTAGTGGAAAATTCAGATGGAGAAAGAATGAGCGCCTGACCTGGAATGATGGCAGTAGAAATAGTAAGGAGTTGAGAGATTCTGTGGAGGCAGAAGCAACAAAATTTTGCAATTCACCTGTACCTAAGTCCTTAATATCTCACCTATTCCTACAAATAGATGATATGACTTCAGTAAAGGAAAAAGGGAGATATATGTTTAGAGATGAATCTCACAATAATGTTTTTCAGGGAACAACTATCAGCTGTTCAACTTAGAGTTCTATTTGAAGTTGGGCAAAAGGATAATCAATTTTTACTTTGATTAAGAGCCTTTATTATAATTTATCACAGAAATCATAGATAATAGAATGTTGGAACTGTACAGGATCCTCAAAGTTCCTCATCTTAAAGATAAAGAAAGTGTTAACCCAGGAATCATGACAAGTCTTACATTTTTTAAAGCCAAAATAATGAATAAGGTCCCAAATCATATAAGAAGGAGGAATCAAATAAGGAAAATTAGATAATATTAAACACATTGCTATTGCTTTTTGCCACTTAAGCTAGGAGGCAACTAGGTGGTAAAGGGGATAGAGTGCCAGGTCTGGAGTCTGGAAGTCAAGAAATCTGAAGTCATGAAGACCCATCTCCCTGACTTCAAATCTGGTTTCAGACCCCATCTAGCTGTATGACCCTGGGAAACTCATTTAACGCTGCCTCAGTTTCCACATCTCTAAAATGAGCTGGATAAGGGCTCATGAAGAATCATGATTGAAACAACTGAACAACAACTCTGCCACCAACAGACAATTTGCGCTATGCTAAGAATGGCGTGAGCTCTCCAGCTTAGTCAAAGTGAAAAAGCCTAAAGACAAAGTTAGCTACATATGGCTGGACGTGTAAATATTTACTTACAAAAAAAGTCAAGTTAGTCCAATAGTAGTATTTTCAAGAATAGTTCCACTGGTTACCTCAGAACCAGATTTGTATAATCATATTCCAGATTTCATCTCTTGCTAGGCTCCCTGGACTTTGTTTTGGTCATGGTTTTGATTGTTCTTCCATTTCAGACACCACTTTCTTTTTCTGTCCCTTTAGCTCTAGCTCCAACTCTTAGGTATGGAGCTAAGTATAACACATTGTCAAAATGTTTTTTTAAATCATCTTTTAAATTCAAGTAAAAATATATTTTTAATTCTTTTAAATTTTAAATTTTAATTTTAAATAAAAAAACCATTTCCATGTTCAAACTTTCTATAAACGTTACTTCAAAATATCTCTTGGTAGAGAGATGACCAAAAGCACAATGGGATACTACTGGCTTGGAAATTTTGCCCTCTAAACTAAGAATCCTTGAATTGAAAGTAATGTTAAATTAATAAAAATTGTATCTGGCAGACTTGTGACTGAAATATAGTAAAAACCAAGAGCAAGAAGCATTGTTGGTTTCTAGAATTAAGAGGGTGATAAAGAAAATGTTAACAGTGCAGATTAAATTTAAAAGTATACCATAATTATGTTGAAGTTGTTGTTTTTCAGTTAGTGTTAAATGTTTTTTATTTAAATATTTTATTTTTTTAGAAAAAATTTCCATGTTTACATAATTCATGTTTTTACTTTCCCCTTCACCCCCCCCATATCCAATGCACATTTCCACTGGTTTTAACATGTGTCATCAATCAAGACTTATTTCCATATTATTGATTGTTACATTAGTATGGTTGTTTCGAGTCTTAGTGCTAAATATTTACCCACATTTCCCTGGTAAGGAGCTATACCCATAGTAAGCACTCAACAAATATACTTGAATGAATGTGTATAATTTACTCGCACACACATAAAATGTAAGAACATTATCTCTGACAAGCAACAATGACTTTAATAAACTGTAATGAAATAAATTATTGTAGTTGACAATAGAAGCCCCTGTCACCCTAGTTAATGACTTTACTAATCCTTGTTCTACTTGCTGACATTCATTCGGCCTCAAGTAATGCATGTCAAAGTCTGAATAGAGACTGGTATACAGGCTTTTCTCAGTTTAACATCTCTACCCAACCTTCTGCATAAACTAGGCATTTGCAATGACTTCAACATGTCTCTGATAGCATGTTCTTAAAATCAGGAACTGCATTTGCTTAGTGTCAAGCATAACAATGGGAAACAGTCAGGCTTCTAAGAACAAACACTTCTTCATCATAATGGCACAGAGCAAAATGTTCAAATTAGAGCGCACAGAGTCAAGTTTTATCCCTTAGATGAAGAAGCAAGTCCACATCCTGAGCAAGAGAGAGCCAGGGACATGCATAGGGACAAAGAGGCACAGTTGCTCTGGCTTGGGGAAGTCCTGGGTTTGCCACCATCGGAAGTCCTGGGTTTGCCAGCTTCCAGCCTCACACCTTTTCTTGCTGCATGATGTTTCAGGGGGATGATGAAAGGAACAGTTATCTCAATAGGTAACCACTAAGGGAAGGATGGGGGCTATCCATTTGCATGCTTAATTCACTTCGACAAAAATTCTTCAAGAAATACTACAGGCAAGGCACCGTGTTAGACAGAGGGAATAGAAAATTGAAAAATGATGTGATCTCGCCCATCAGGGAAATTACAATTGAACAGTGGCTATGACATACAGCTTTAATATAAAAAATAGAAATAAATGTGTAGATATAAATATGCATGTATGTTTGCATGTGTGTACATATGTATATGTGGGCATGGGTATATCCATATAAAACTGAATATGACAGGAAAGTTCCAAAAAATAGAAAGATGATAGATGAGTGGGGCAGAATGAGAAATGCATGACAAATTTGTAGATTTGTTTTGCTTGACTATGTTTATTTGTTATAAGGAAAGATTTTTGTTTTTTAGGGTGCAGTTAGATGGGAAGCACTAATGATATTTTTAAAAGAAAAGAGAGGAAAGAGCATTAGAGAAGCATTTTTGATGCAGATAAGGAAGTTTAGAGGGAGATACAAGCAAGCAGGATAGCTTTGGAACTGTGTCATATTTATTATACACTTTAAAAAGGGGGGGGTAGGGGTGCAGCTAGTGGGCTTACTGGATTGAGAGCCAGGCCTAGAGATGGGGGGTCCTGGGTTCAAATCATGCCTCAGACACTTCCTAGCTATGGGAACCTGGGCAATGGATAACTCTCATTCTTAGCTCTTAACACTTCTGCCTTGTAACCAATATACAGTATCGATTCTAAGATGGAAGGTAAGAGTTTTTAAAGAAAATAAATAAGTATATATAGTGTAAGTGTGGATTTAGGGTAAATCAAGGATAACTAAACACATCTTTGAATTGGGGGTTGGATGGTTGTGGGTTCTAGTCAGGAATTGAGCTCTTCTGAACAAAAAAATTCAGGGATAACTTGGAAATTACAACAATAGCAGAGATTTATAGATCTTTCTATATGGACATGTTTATTTTTTTAATTCCCAAATGAACATATACATACATATTCATTTGAGAATTAATAGAATTATTTTTATAATATGATTAGTATTTAATTATTATGTATAATCATATATAATTAACATATATAATTATATGCATAGAATATATAATATAATTACTATTATATATGATTAATATAATAATATCATTAATATATAGTGTGAATATAGATATTTTGTGGGTGTATATATACATGTGTGTATGCATAGATGTATAAAATCCTAGAAGGGAAAAAAGAATTATGGGTCAGTGAACCATTCAAAAATACACAGTACAGTACAGAGGAAGTTCAGAAAGGATGCAGACAAGCAGGGTAGTATCGGTGTCTTCATCTTAAATTTCATATAAACTTATTAAAACAGCAAAGATGATTCCAAGGGTTAAGTCTAAGCAACTGAGAGGATAGTCATGCCATTTTTAGAAATAAGGATGCTGGGAAGGTTAGTAGATTTTGTGGAGATGATGAGTACAGTTTGGAATATGTCATTTTAAAGGTGCTGGTGGGANGCAGAAATCATATATAATTAACATATATAATTATATGCATAGAATATATAATATAATTACTATTATATATGATTAATATAATAATATCATTAATATATAGTGTGTATATAGATATTTTGTGGGTGTATATATACATGTGTGTATGCATAGATGTATAAAATCCTAGAAGGGAAAAAAAGAATTATGGGTCAGTGAACCATTCAAAAATACACAGTACAGTACAGAGGAAGTTCAGAAAGGATGCAGACAAGCAGGGTAGTATCGGTGTCTTCATCTTAAATTTCATATAAACTTATTAAAACAGCAAAGATGATTCCAAGGGTTAAGTCTAAGCAACTGAGAGGATAGTCATGCCATTTTTAGAAATAAGGATGTTGGGAAGGTTAGTAGATTTTGTGGAGATGATGAGTACAGTTTGGAATATGTCATTTTAAAGGTGCTGGTGGGACATCCAGGAGTAGATGTTAAGCAGATATTTGGAGAAGTGAGACTTGAGCTAAGGAGAAGGAATGGAGTTAAATATAAACATTTGAGAGGATTTACATACCATTAAAGCAATTGTAAAATATAAAATCACAAGGGGAGGAAGAAAAAAGGTCAAGAAAGAAGGATAATGAAGCAGTACAGCCAGAGAAGGAACTGTTGTATATTTAGGAGGAGAAACAGTAGAGAGAAATAGCCATCAAATCCCTTACATTTTGATAATATTTAAAGGTTGATAACACTGATATCTTTTGATTTTCACAATAATCCTATGAGTTCAGAAGCAATGAGGAAATTTCCAGAGATTGAAATTCTGGGAATGTTTTTGCCATGGATTTATGGCTAATAAACGTCACAATCAAGATCTGAATCAAAGTGTCTTTTACCTGAGTTCAACCTATTTTCCATTACACAATGAAGAAAGTCAAAAAGAGAGAAAGTTTCCCAAAAAAGGAGGTGGACAAGAGTGTCAAAGGATGCAGAAAGGTCAAGGAAGATGAGCGCTGAGAAAAGACCGTAACATTTGGAAAATAAGAGTCTGGTGATCTTGTAGAAGGTAGTTTCAGTAGAGTGCTAGGATTGGAAACTAAATTACAAGAGACTGAGTAGGGAATGGATGGAGAGGAAGTAGTCTGATAGTATAAATTCCTCTTTTAGAAATTTAGTAGTGAAGGGAAAGAAAGATAATTGATCAAAAATTGAGGTGATCTCAAGGATAAGGGAAAGAACTTTTTGGGGATATAATTTTGATTTCTCTATATTCAAGAAACTTTAGCTTCATAGTGCTTTTTGTATTTATACCTATGTATTTTTTGTGCATGATGTCTATGAGTGTCCATACGTATATGCATGTGTTTACATGGATATCTGTGCATGTATCCACCTCTATGCAAATTTCAGAGACAGACAATTCTGAATAGAAAAAAGACAAAGGAATGAAAAGTCATAGTTCATCCACAAAGTTTCTCCCCAAAACGATCCTAATTCATTCATCCAAAAGAGGAATTCCTCACATTTTCAGGCATTTCTGGCATGGATAAGAAGAAAATGAGGGTGATGAAGAAATGAAATTATCAATGGAACAAAATTATGGAAAAGAAAGGTAAAGACAGAATTAAAGTCACAAATAATTAGCAGTATGTTTGTTATATTAAAATTCCCAAGAATCCACTTCCTTCTCTCCTCTCCCTGCACTAGAGAAGACAACATTTGATAAAAGATATATGTTTATAAAACTATATCTTGCTTGTTTCTATTAATCAGTCCTTTCTCTTGGTTCTGCTCATTTTACTCCTTATAGCTTCATGTAGGTCTTTCCACGTTTTTTTTTAAATTAACCTTATTGTTATTTCTTACAGCACAGTAATATCCATTACAATCAAGTGCCATAATTTGTTTAGCTATTCCCCAATTAATGGACAACCCCTCATTTTCCAGTTCTTTGCTGAAAGTGGCTATAAATATTTTAGAAAAATCTATTTATTTCCTTTTTCCTTAATCACCTTAAGAAATAGACCTAAAAGCATACTCCTAGGTCAGAAGGTATACACAATTTTATATCTCTTGGGCATAATTCCAGATTGCTCTCCAAAACAGTTGGATCCATTCATATTTCCAACAAGAGTATGTTAGTGTCCCCATTTTTCTACATTCCCTCCAACATTTGTCATTTTTCCTTTTTATCATTTTAGTCAATCTGATAGATGTGAAATGATATCTCAGAGCTGATGTACATTTCTCTAATCAATAATAATTTAGAGCTTTTTTTTTCCTACAATTACACATAGCCTTGATTTCTTCATCCAAAAATGTCTGTTCATATCTTTTGATCACTTGTCAATTGGAGAATGGCTCATATGCTCATGAATTTGAAAATTTTCTCTACATATTTTAGATATGGAAACTCTGTCTGAGACACTGTCTATAAATTTTTTTGCCAGTTGTCTACATTCCTTCTAATCTCGACTACATTTATTTTATTTTACAAAAGCTTTCAATTTAATTTATTTATCATTAATTTTTACTTAAATTAAACTTAATATATTCAAATTTTTATCATTTGCAACTCACAATACTTTCTATGTTTTGTTCATTCATAAATTTTTCTGCTATCCATAAATTTGATAGGCAATATGTTCCCTGTTTTTCTAATTTGTAATAACATCTCCCTTTATGCCTAGGTCATATATCCATTTTAACATTATCTTGGTAAATGCTGTAAGATATTGGTTTATATATTGTTTTGCCAGATTGCTTTCCATTTTCCCAACAATTTTTGCCAAATAGTGAATTTTTATTACAAAATCATGAATCTTTACTTTTGCCAAGTTATCATGCTCTTCTACAACAGTTTGTTATATGTTGATTCTCTTCCAAGAATCTTCTTTTCTCTTTCATAGCAATTATAAAATAATTTCAATAATTACTATTTAAAATATGATATTGCTAGACCCCTTTCCTTTATATATTTTTTACTAATTCCTTTGATATTCTTGCCAACCTACCTTCTGAGACTGATACCAAATTAAAAATAGGAAAAGGTATGGGAAATTTTAGTTTAGTCAGAGAAACAAGTCTTTGGAGAAAGCTGAAATTCAAAAACAATAAAGTATTTTTTTCTCTTAGCTTTATTGCTTTCTCTCTGTGTCAATTTATCTTCACTGGCCAATTGACTCTATCACCTCTGACAAGCAATATGTTCCAAATACAACTCATAGGAAAAGAATTCACTTCTTTACAAAATGTTTAAAACACATACACACACACACACACACACACACTCCTTTGTCAATCTCCCTCTTCTACCTTTTCTCTCCTCTCGCACGAATTCAGAATATCTGGAAAATCTATGTCAATAAACAAATTTCTAGACACTATGAGGTAGATAGTCATTAATAGAGAGGTCTAATTATTTTCTCTTTAAGTCCAGATACTGGAAGGGGAGTTTAAGTTCTGAGAGGAAAAAAAAAAAAGGACTGGCCCAGCCTTGTTACTAGAAAACCAGAGACAGCAGCCATGTCAAAAACAACCAGAATGGAACAGGGTGGGCAGGAAAATGGGAACAAAATTAGAAAAGAAAGAAAGCACATTTTATCTGAGCCTTGGTTCAGGTTCACTGTTTAACAGGTTTAAATGTTGCTTCCCTGGCAATCAAGAAGGGGTGGAACAAGCAGTAAGAGTGAGGTGGGAAGGTCATTGGGTATAAACTGTTGCCAAGGTATTTCAAGAAATGTTTCAGTGAATCCCAAGGGAGAAGTAACACACACCAAATTTGATTCTTACTCTGTAAAGATTCCACAAACTCCTGAAGTTCTTAGATCTCAATTAACCATTTCTCTCCCTAGCAACAAATTGACAAAAAAAAATCTTTATAACAAAAACCTCTGACAAAGGTCTCATTTCTTAAATTTATAAGGAGCTAAATTAATTGTACAAAAAAATCAAGCCATTCCTCAATTGATAATTGGTCAAGGGACATGAATAGGCAGTTTTCAAATAAAGAATTCAAAACTATCAATAAGCACATGAAAGTGTTGTAAATCTCTCATAATCAGAGGAATTCAAATCAAGACAATTTTGAAGAGCATCTCACAGCTAGCAGATTGGCCAATATGACAATAAAGGAAAATAATAAATGTTGGAGGGGATGTGGCAAAATTGGGACACCAATGCATTGCTGGTAGAGCTATGAATTGATCCAAACATTCTGGAAAGCAATTTGAAATCCCAAAGGGCTTTCAAAGAATGCTTGCCCTTTGACACAGCAATACTACTGCTGGGTTTGTACCCCAATGAAATAATAAGGAAAAATACTTGTACAAAAATATTTATAGCCTCGCTCTTTGTAGTGGCAAAAAAAAAAATGAAAATGAGGGGGGTATCCATCAATTGGAGAATGGCTGAACAAATCATGGTATCTGATTGTGATGGAATACTATTGTGCTAAAAGGAATGATGAACTGGAGGAATTCCATGTGAACTGGAATGACCTCCAGGAATTCATGCAGAGTGAAAGGAGCAGAACCAGGAGAACATTGTACACAGAGACTGATAAACTGTGATAAAATCAAATATAATAGACTTTTCTACTATCAGTGAAGCAATAATCTAGGACAATCCAGAGAATCCAGAGGGACTTATGAGAAAGAACATTATCTATAGCCAAAGAAAGAATTGTGGGAGTAGAAATGCAAAAGAAAAATATATGATTAATCACATGATTCGATGGATATATGATTGGGGATTTGGACTTTAAATAATCACTCTATTGCAAATATTAATAATGTAGAAATGGATTTTGAACAATGATACAGGTATAACCAATGGAATTACTTGTTAGCTCCAGGAGGAGGGAAGGAAGAGAGGAGAGAAAAAACACGAATCATGGAACCATGGAAAAATATTCTAAATTCATTTATCCCATTTGGATTCTAATCAGATAAGAAATGTAGAAAATTATCATTTGCCTATCTCATTCAGTAGAACTCAAATTCCTTGAAGTCAGGGCCTGTTTTATTTCTTCTGTTTAATTTCTTCATAAATACTTATTCAATTGAACAATATAACTCAACCCAGAATATCCAATATGTTTGACATCTATTGCAAATTAATCATACACTTATGGCAAGCAAGGTAGAGAGACAGCACAAGAAATTGGTGTTCTCCATATGATATATGTTCCTGATTCATAATCATAAGAAAAAATAGCATTTACCCTGGCTCTGCTAATACCCAATCCATTTACAATAAGTTTATGAAAATAAAAAATACAAAGTAATCTATAACAACACATCAATAAGGAGCAAAAGGCTTACATGATAAAATAGTCTCCAAACCAATGATATACCAACCTACTTGGCAATTCTATGTCCATTTCATTCAACACTGGACTTTGGATAGACCAATACTGGATGTTGCACCCTACCAAAAATCCTCATTTTCCTCCAGTACCATATTTCATTGGATGATCACAGAACACATGGGCAGATGAGGATTTAATTACTAATGAACAAATTCTCTGTGTATCCCACCTCTCTAGAGAGACAACCCCAATGGAGCAGAGAGAATACTGAACCTGTTATATTGCAACTGCTAAATATATATGAAAATGATCCATTAATATTACACTTATTTCTGGATGTATAGTTTCAAGGAGTTCCTTTGACAACCATGTTTTGATGAGTTCTTAAAAGTGGTACCTAGAAAAGAGAGAAAACTGAGAGTCAGTCTCTTGGATGCTAGACATCAATTTGTCAGTAAGAAACTGAATAACTGAAGGCATGCCACCTACATCTCTCTATGCCACAGTTCCTCTGGAAAGACAAGATAACCATTTTTGTTCTCCAGGGAAAGAATGATGATTCATGATCTAGTAAGAACTTCTGAGATAGATACTTGAAGCAAAAGTAGTGTCCACATAATGTATTTGTTTCTCCATTATTTTTCCAGTGGACATCTACTTAAAGGTAAATGTAAGTTTTTCTAGAAAGTGAGAAATTACATTACATGTCTTATTTAATTCAAAAGAAAATCAAAGAAAGAAAGGGAAGTTTAGGGAAATAGACAAGAATAGAAAACAGTCAAACTCCTGGTTATGCTCACTATGTTCTTTTCCAGATGAAGTCAAAGGACAAACTTGAAAGTTTTTGAAACCCTGAATCTCACTACACTAAAAGTTCTTAAATGTCTACTGAAATTATCTTATAACCAATCAAGTTAAAGTATCCCTCACAAGAAAAAGTTTAACTTATCCCTACATTTATGTGTTTTTTTCTATTAATGAAGTGCCATATTCTATGACGCAACTGAGTTCTTAAAAGTAGAGTCAGAAAGGCTTAGAGTCAGAAAACCTTGGGTTCATCTCCTTCCTCAGATACTAACTACCTACATAACCTTGGACAAGTCACTTAACTTCACTGAGCTTCAATTTTCTCACTTATAAAATGGGGATAATAAAAGCACCTACCTGAAAGGGTTGTAAGGAGAAAAAATAGTAATGTTTATAAATATATAAACGTCAGCTATCATTTTCATCAATGTTATTATATCATTATAAAAACAAGTCTCCATGTATGAGAAGGTTCAAAATGCTAGTTTGACTAATACCTTCTTAGTGTCCACTAAGAAGGAATTGTCCATTTATATATATTTCAGTAAACTGATAAAAATCAGCACAGTACCTGGCACATGGTAATATATAAATATTAGTAGGAGTAGTATCAGGTATCTACTATGAATCAAGTACTGGGCTAGGGTTTGGAATACAAAGACAAAAATGAAACAGACCATAACTATCCTCAAGGACCTTACATCTTGATAATAGTAGTGACCAAGAAAGGAGGTAGAAGAGAATTGGTTATCATTTCCTTCCCAAGAGAATGATGGCATTAGCTTAATTATTGTTTAGAGCAAAAACACAATGAAGATGGTAAGGGAAAAAGACAACTTTTTGTTTGAATAGGCTTTCTCACTCTTCATTTTTCCTGTGAGAAGATTTTGCTAAAGGAATTTCAAAACAAATGATCTCATAATCTTTTCATCACTAAGAAATATATAGGAAATGGGCATTCAAGAGGGGAGGACATGGAGAAAATTGCCTACTGAAGATTGGTTCTGATGACTATATGGAGGGTTTGTGTGAAGCACGTTTTGGGGATTGCTAGGTTTTGTGATTTGAGATGAATTTTCACCCATCCCTTAAAATGATTTTCACCCCCCAGGGCAAGGATTAATTTTGGAGGTGGAATGAGGAAACTTAAAAAGTAGGCTGGTAACAAGAAAACAAGTTAACATCAAGTTTTAGTTTTTTTTAAATAGCATCCAGGGTAAGACAAAGGGTCAGTGCAGATGTGTATGGATGACTACCCCTTCACTTTGGGCATCATAAGTATAACCCTGAAGCATGAGGAGACTTGAGATTCTTTCTAAGTCAGAAAGATTCACTTGTGCTAAGTAGAATATTCATATGCAGAATACTCTCTTTCATTCTAAGTACTTTAAAACTTTCATCCAATAAAGAATACTCTATTTTCCAGCCACGGCAGATAATAGAATTTTGTAAATAATATTTGGGAAATAAATGATTAAACTTGTGTATAACTTATGTGATTGGGTTTGAAACTGCCTCATTTGACCCTGGGAATGTGACTAGATGAGAGTACTTTTTGACTTAATCAATCAGAATTAAGTATGGAAAGGGTCTATATTCCTCCTGGCCATTGTGTGAGAGACTGGTTATATCCTAAGGAATTTGTATCAAAGAAAGAAATATCTCAGACTGGGAGAAGAAATTCTCAATGTCTGGATTCAAAGCATGACATTTTAAACACAGCTACTAAATCTTGTGTGATCTTGACTATGACTCCATGATATTTGAACTTTTTCTTTCTGGTGCATGGAAGTATTTTCTCTTTGACCTGGGAACTCTGGAATTTGTTTATAAAATTCCTTTAAGTTTTCATTTTAGGATCTTTTTTAGGAGGAGATTGATGGATTCTTTCTTTTTTATTTCCATAGTCATCATATTGGATGAGACATGTAAAAAAAATGTGAAGAAAACAAAGTAAAAGTGGTATGCTTTGATCTATATTCATACTCCATAAGTTTCTTATTTTGAAGTAGGCAGCATTTTCCATCATGAATCCTTTGACATTGTCTTGGATCATTATGCTGTTGAGAGCAAATGAGTAATTCACAGATGTTCATCATACAGTACCTCTCTTTCTATGTAGAATATTCTTCTGGTTCTGATCACTTCACTTTGCATTAGTTCATGTAAGTCTTTCCATTTTTCCTGAAATTCTCTTACTCATCATTTCTTATAAAATATTCCATTATAGTTATATACCATGACTTATTCAACCATTTTCCAATAAACAGGCATCCCCTGAATTTCCAATTCTTTGCCACCACATCACTACTGTGAATATTTTTGTAAAAGTAGGTCCTTGGTAAATTTTTTTCAATTTCTACTTTACTTTCTGAATCAGACATTAGGACAGTTTTCCTTAATGATTTCTTAAAATATAATGTCTAAGCTCTTTTTTATCATTAAGAATAAGTTCTTATATTATCTCTCAAACTATTTTCCTGGTCAGTTATTTTTCTGATGAGATATTATACATTTTCTTCTTTTTTCCATCTTTTTCAGTGTTTTGTTATTTTTTTTTGATGTCTTATGGAGTCATTGGCTTTGACTTGTCCTCTAAATTTAAAGGAATTGTTTTCTCTGTGAGCTTTTATATATCTCTTTTTCCAGTTTTGTCATCTGTTTTTTATGTTCTTTTCTTCAATGAATTTTTGTACTTTCTTTTCCAACTGGTCAATTCTGATTTTTTAAGGAGTTATTAGTGGATTTTGCATCTCTTTTAACATTTGGCCAGGAATTTTTGTAATTGTGTTCAAATAATCCCTGGGTTTGTCTTTTTTTTATTAAAATGCTTACCTTCCATCTTGGAGTCAATATTGTGTATTGGCTCCAAGGCTGAAGAGTGGTAAGGACTAGGCAATGGAGGTTAAGTGACTTGCCCAGGGTCACACAGCTGGGAAGTGTCTGAGGCCAGATTTGAACCTAAGATCTCCCATCCCTAGTTCTGGCTTTCAATCCACTAAGCTACCCAGCTGCCCCCCCGGGGTTGTCTTGGCAAGTAAACTCTCAAGTATTTTATATTTTCATTAATTATTTTAAATGGAAACACTGCCTATTAAAACACAAGAATATCAAGTTTCATATGGTATCTTTATGGGAAAGATTAAAAGTTACAGACTGAATGAAAGTAGAATTGGGCAGATTTAAAACTATTTTAATGAATTATAAGACCCCCAAAATATAGCTTAGCCTTAAGAAAGCTTTCAAGTAGAGAATCAAAGGGCTTAATACTTGTCTCTCTTCTGTCCAACAGTTTATCAGTGGTTTTGATAAAAAGCATATTTAACAAATGTGCAACCATGAGAAAACTAAGAGGAATAGTTCAAAAGTATGAGAATTGAATTCCTGAATGACTATGACTATTTAGAATGGTGACCTAAATAGAACAAATGACTATAAATATAAACCTCTAGATTTGAATTCAAAAAGTCAACTAGGCAAAAACAGGAACTGAGAGAAATGGACAAGCAACGACTAATTTTTTTAACTATCTCAAATTTCCAAGTTGTAATTTAAGGCCACACCATGGCATGAAACTCACAAATACTGTGATATTTATCTACATTAATAAATACATAGTATCTAAAAAAATGGAAGTTAAATTCAAACTGTGATTTGTTGAGACTCAATAAGAAATAATATGTTCAGTTCTCAGTGTTAAAGGATTGAAATTTTGTGACAAATTGGAAAAATGTGCAATGATAATGATCAAGACATTGAAAAGATCCTGTTATGCTGAATCAGTAGTTAGTTAAAGAATTGATTGAAGAAACTGGGGAAGGTCAGCTTAGAGAAAATGAATATGATAGGCTCTTTTAAATATATGTAGTGAAGGGGGCAGCTGGGTAGCTCAGTGGATTGAGAGCCAGGCCTAGAGAAGGGAGGTCATAGGTTCAAATGTGGCCTCTAACATTTCCCAGCTGTGTGACCCTGGGCAAGTCACTTGATCCCCATTGCCTAGCCCTTACCATTCTTCCGCCTTGAAACCAATACACAGTACTGACTCCAAGACAGAAGGTAAGGATTTTAAAATAAATAAATAAAAATATGTGTAGTGATACTGAGAGGGGGTAGAGCCAAGACAGTGGCATGGTAGCAAGGTAATCCTAAAGCTGATTTCAATTTCCTTCCAAACCTATCATTAAAAAACATCTCCAAAGGATAGAAGTTTAAGCAGGATGAGTAAAGGGGATCTACCACTGAATGCAGCATGAAAGGTAGGCAGTAAGAGATGTTTACATTATGAGGGGGCAAAACTGCCCAAGAAAAAGTGTAAGCTGACCCCTCTCCATCTACCATGCCAGAGTCAGAGCCAGAACCAGGGCAATCTCTGAATTCTAGGGGGCTGGCTACACTAAAGAAAAAGCACTACAGACTTACCCTTGAAGTCTCCATGTCCTCGTAGTGAGATTCAAAGTTTAATAGCACCAGACTCACTCCTAGCTGTGGAGTCAGGACCACAGCCATGGAGGTAGCAGCAGGGGCAAGGAAGATAGCTTCAGGGAAAAACACTGCAAAGCATGCTACACCACAGACCTACACCTGAAAATCCCAGGCCCTGGAAGTGAGGTTCGGAGCTGCAGAGCACTGGCCTCACACTGTAGCAGGTGGCAGCAACAGCAGTAGCAACAGGCAGGGGCAATAGCAACAGCAACAGAAAAAGATAGTCTCAGGGCAAAACACTATGAAGCCTACTATACCTTAAAAAAATCACTACAAACCCCTGGAAATCCCAGACTCTGGAGGTAAGGGTCAGAACTCTATAGGACCAGGCTCACTCAAGCCTCTGAAAGGGAATGAAAGATAGCACTAAGGCAAAGCCTTCTGAGACAGAAGCTAAGGTAGAAATGACCAGCAAATTGCAGAACTCCCAGTCCTCCAGTGGGAATTTGAGTAAATAACAGTAAAATAAATTTCTTGATCCTAGAAAATGTCTATGGAGAAAAAAGAACCAAAGAACAGAAGCAACAGGAGAGGGTGAGAAAGAAGAAAACACATGCAAACTCTAAAAAAAATGGAAACTGATCACAAGGTGTGGAGGAACTCAAAAAGGAGTTCAAGAACCAAGTAAGACAAACAGAAGAAAAATGGGAAGAAAAGTGGGAAAAATAAATGAAAGTACTATAAAAACAAAATAACTGCTTAAAAGGCAAGATTGCCAAAATGGAAAGAGAGACAGAAAGCAAATGAAGTAATAAGCAGATGAAAAACCAGCATTGACTGGCCAGAAGAAAAGACAAAGAAGTCCAATGATGAAAAGAGTGTCATGAAAAGCAGAACAGACCAAATTGAAAAAGATAATCAAAAGATCATGGATCAAAATCAGTCTTTAAAGATGAGAATTGGGGAAGTAGAAACTAATGATTTCATGAGATACCAAGAAATAATAAAACAAAATTTTAAATATGAAAAAATTGAAGGAAACATGAAATTTCTCAATTGACTTGGAAAATAGATCCAGGAGAGACAACTTGAGAATTATTGGACTACCTGAAAGCCATGACCCCAATAAAACATCCTGGACATCATGTTACAAGAAATTATCTAAGAAAACTGCCCTGATATTCTTGAACAAGAGGGCAAAATAGACATTGAATCCTCAGATCACCCCCTACATTAAATCCCCAAATGAAGACTCCCAGGAATATTATAGCCAAGTTCAAGAGCTTCCAGGCCAAGGAGATAATACTGCAAGTGGAAAGAAAGAAATAATTCAGATATCATGGAGATCCAATAAAGATTAAACGGAATCTGGCCTCCTTCACACTGAAGGATTACAAGACTTGGAATATGATATTCTGGAAGTAAAGAAAACTGGATGTACACCAAGAACCATCTACCTATCAAAACAGACTATATAATTGCAGGAGAAAGTATGGATATTAATAAAAAAAGATTTCTAAGCATTCCTGAAGAAAAAACCAGAATTAAACAGAAAATTTGATGTCCAAATACAAAATTCCAAGAGAACCATAAAAAGGTAAAAAAGAAAGAGAAAAAAATTTATGGGCTTCAATAAAGTCAAATTGATTATACCTCTATATGGAAAAATTATATTTATAACTCTTAAAATTTTTTCATTATGACAGTAGATAGAAGAAATATACATAGGCAGAAGCTGTGGTATTCAGATTTTTAGGATAATATGTGAAAAAATTAGGGGAAAAGAGTATTATACTAAGAGAAATGCAAAGGAAGAGATAAAATGGAATAAATGATATCGAATAAAGAGGTGCACTTGAAGGTGAGAGAGAATCCAAGAAAATCAACTAAAAACTAGTAGAAACATTCAATAACTTTAGCAAAGTTGCAGGGTACAAAATAAACCCACATAAATCATCATCATTCCTATGTTTCTAACAAAATCCAGCAGCAAGAGTTAGAAAGAGGAACTCCATTTAAAATTACTTTAGACAAGATAAAATACCTGGGAATCTACTTACCAAGACAAATTCAGAAACTATATGAACATAACTACAAAATACTCCACACGAATAAAGCTAGATCTAAACAATTGCAAAAACATCAATTGCTCATGAGTAGGATGAGCTATTATAATAAAAATGACAATCCTACTTAAATTAATTTACTTATTTAGGGCTACACCGATCAAACTACCAAAACACTTTTTTATAGAATTAGAAAAAATTATTACTAAGTTCATCTAGAAGAACAAAGGATCAAGAATATCTAGGGGAAAAATGAAAAGAAAATGTGGATAGAAGCCTAGTTTTACTTGATTGAAAACTATACTACAAAGCAGTGATCATTAAAAATGTGATACGGGCTTAGAGATAGAAGGGTGGATCAATGGAATAGACTTGGGGTAAAAGACAGTAGCAAGACAGTATTCAATAAACCCAAAGATCCCAGCTTTTGGAATAAGAACCCACTATTTGACAAAAACTGCTGGGAGAACTGGAAAATAGTATGGGAGAAATTAGGCTTAGATCAACATCTTACATCCTATACCAGTATTAACTCAGAGTGAGTAGATGACTTAAATATAAAGAGGGAAACCATAAACAAACTAGGTGAATATAGAATAGTATACCTGTCCGACCTATAGGAAATGAAGGAATTTAAGGCCAAGCAGGAAGAAGAGAGCACTACAAAGAGTAAAATGACTAATTTTGATTACACTAAATTAAAAACAAATAGGGAAAAATTTATAACTAAAACCTATGGGAAAAGGTCTCATTTCTCAAATTTATAAGGATCTAAGTCAATTGTACAAAAAATCAAGTCATTCCTTGATGGACAAATGGTCAAGGGACATGAATAGGCAGTCTTCAAATAAAGAAATCAAAGCTAGCATATGAAAAAGTGTTCTAAATCTCTCATAATTCGAGAAATGCAAATCAAAACAATGCTGAGGTACCACCTCACCTAGCAGATTGGCCAATATGACAGTAAAGGAAAATAATAAATGTTGGAGGGGAGATATGACAAAATTGAGACACTAATGCATTGCTGTTGGAGTTGTGAATTAATCCATCCATTCTGGAAGGCACAAATTTTTGGAATTATGTCTAAAGGGCTTTAAAAGAAACCTTATGCTTTGATCCATTAATACCACTGCTGGATTTGTACATCAATGAGATAATAAGGAAAAATACTTGTACAAAAATATTTATAGCTGTGTTCTTTGTAGTGGCAAAAAGAAAAAAATGGAAAATGAGGGAGTGTCCATTAATTGGGGAACGGCTAAACAAATTGTGGTATATAATGGTGATGGAATACTATTGTGCTGTAAGGACTGATGGTCTGGAGGCTTTCCATATGAACTAGGAGAACCTCAATGAACTAATGCAGAATAAAATGAACAGAGCCAGAAGAATACTGTACACAGAAAGTAAAGCAATGTGGGAAAATCCAGTGTAATGGACTTTGCTACTAGCAGCCATGCAACAAAAGGATACCCCAGAAGGAATTATGTAAAAGAATGATATCCACATTGAGAGAAAGAACTATGATAGTAGAAATGCAAAAGCAAAACATATGTCATCACTTATCACATGTATATATGGGTATGTGATTTGGGGGTTAGGCCTTAAAAATCACTTGATAGCAAAAATGAATAATATGGAAATAAGTATCAAATGACAACATTTATAAAACACAGTGAAATTGCTTGTCAACTCTGGGAGGGGGAGGAAAAGGGGAGGGAAAGAAAATGAATCATGGAAACATGGAAAAATATTTTTAAATAAATTAAATAAATGTATGAAAATTAATAATAATAATAATAATAATAAAGCAACAACCATCAAAACAACCTGGTACTAAGAAATAGAGTAAAGAATCAATGGATTCAATTAGTTACTCAACTTGTGCAGTAAATGACCACAGTAATCTATTATTTAAAAAACTGAAAGATCCAGGCTTTTATAAAAAGAACCCTGACAAAAACTGCTGGGAAAACTGGAAAACAGTATGGCAGAAAGTAAGCACAGATCAATACTTCACACCATATGCCAATGTAAAGTGAAAATGGATACATGATTTAGAAATAAGACTAATATATATGAAGTAGGGGAGTTTGGAATAGTCTACCTGTCAGACCAATATATAATGGTGTTATCCAGTGGTATAGAAGAAATTGACAAAAATCTGAATACAGATTGAAACATACCATTCTTAATTTTATTTCCTTCAAGAATTTTTCTCCTGTATAAGTGATATGTCTTCTTTTCCAACATGATGAATATGGAAATATATATTGTATATATATTATATACACACACACACATATATATATACACATATATATATATGTATATATATATACATATACACATGTACAACCTATATCATATTAACTATCATCTTGGGAAGGTTAGTGGAAGGGAGAGAGCATAGTTCACAAATGGACAGAAAATTATTATTAAAAGTTGAATCAGCATATAAAAATAATTTAAAATAATTTTTCAGAGGTGAAATTGAGGGAGTTATTTTACACAATACCATATTTTCTCAATGCATTTATCACCCTTGTTGAATTGAGTTTTTTCCTCTTTTTCTTTTTAAAAATACTTTGTTATAAGTAATTTCTTTCTGGGAAGGGATAGATACAGGAGAAAATTTAGGTAGTATAAAAATAATAGCCATTTAAAAAAAGTAATTTAGAATGGAAACTTTTGATATCATTTTTATTAGGCATTAATTAATGTAGCCCTAAATTATATTTTTAATATGCTTTTATTAGTCTATTTAATAAGTAAGCCTAATTAGTTTAATTCACTAACTTGTTGCAAGTCTCACTATTGTTATAATCATCTTGGACTTTACTATAGAACACACTGTCTCTAGAGCATTGGGACATGGATAGTCTGATCTGGTTCAATAACATTTTATTCTGACCAAAGTAAGTTGTGAATACATAAATGTAGTAATTAAAATAGGGAGTAAGAGAAAGGTATGGGGATAGGGGAGTTCAATTTCCTGCAGGGAAATTAGATTTCATTTCTGGGGATGCCAGAATGCCATGAGTTTTCCCTTAGGGCTGCAGGAATTTGTCCACATCATTTCTAACTGTATGTGACTATTTGATACAAAGGAATTTGTTCCTAGGTTCTAGGATATTAGAAAAAGAGTGAACAATTTCAATAAATTTATCACAGCATTCTCTGCTGGTGGTCTCACTATAAGAAATATTCATATGTCTCGGAATATAGTTTCCTGACTCCCAGAAATTCATGGAGTAGAATTGAATCCAATGGTTCAAACCTTGACCAGATTCTGATAAAAATGTAGTTTTCACTATAACATTTTCCAATGTTAGAGGATAGAGGTCCACTCTACTGTACTTTGAAATTTTAATTGGCTTTTTTTAGATGCCTGATTTCAAATGCAGTCACAACACAGGATGATAGATGCTGATAATAATATACTTTTACCCTCCAACTCTAAATCATGTTTGACTTGCCATAGTGGGTACAGGAAACTAAGATGATGATGGAACCAGTACTAGATCAGCACCTCAGAAACACCAATTGAAATACTAACTCTTCTTCCCTAACTTCATAGATCACCTTAGGAAGAACTTTCTTTTCTCATCTGTCAAATGGAGATAATAATATCTGCCCTATATTTCTTAAAGAATTGTAAGAATAAAATAAAAGTATGACTACAAAAAGTTTTTTGAATGGCATAAACCATTCTACAAATATAAGCTTTTTGCATTTTTTATGTTTTTTTTAAAGCCTTAACTTCTGTGTATTGGCTCGTAGGTGGAAGAGTGGTAAGGGTGGGCAATGGGGGTCAAGTGACTTACCTAGCGTCACACAGCTGGGAAATGTCTGAGGCCGGATTGAGACCTCCTGTCTCTAGGCCTGGCTCTCAATCCACTGAGCTACCCAGCTGCCCCAAGCTTTTTGCCTTTTGAAATTTCCATTTTTTTTAAGGGAAAGCCAAACAGGCTTTTTCATGTTGATGATTTCCTCCTTACTTTCCCAAGCACACAAAGGTTATGGACTAAACCTCAATGAGAATGGATTCTTCACTGTCTAAAATGAATCCTACTCCTTTGGGTTTTGTATAGTATTATTAGGAGATCATTTGAAAACAAGGAAATGAAAGGAATGACTTACTATCTTCTCAAGGCCAATGCTAACTAAGCCCATTCTTTTGTATTTTAGGAAAGTTCCATAAAGCATCCACCCAAAAGATAAAAATGTTAATCTAGTCTGTAAACTCTGAAAATATGATGATATTTTCTTACTCTATTTCTCAAATTTGACAAATACAACCCACTTCTGGTGATTTTCATTTGCATAAGTGGTAACATTAGATGGAATCTTGAAAACATTACTAAGGATTATTAAGTCATGAGCAAGAAACTGAAAACTTTAGGGACATAGTGTTTTCATTATTCCTTTCTTTGATTTGTTTGTGTCCCTCACACTCAATACAGTGCTTTGCATGTAGTAAGTACATAATAAATGTCTGTCGATGACATTTGCCAAATGTCAGTTGGCAAAAGCTAAAATTTAACCAAAATATCTTTAAACTGAAAGGGAAAAGAGGAAAGAGGAAAAATGACCAACCTAAACACTAGAGAATGTACTTAATTATGCAGAAAGAAGTACAGTAGAGTGGACCTCTACAGGAAAGAAAGTAAAATAGGAAATAATAAAAAAAATACACCCATGGTCACAGATGTCTATGCACAAATGTTCAAAGGATGTATAATGAAATAACATAAAGTGGAGATCCTAATTTTAAAAAAAATTAGAGGGCAGAGCCAAGATGGCAACTTAGTAGCAGCAAAAGCTAAAACCATTCTGAGAATCCTTCCAATTTAATCTTTTAAAAGTGCCTCAAAACAACAGAGTCAAAAGTCAACAGCAAGATGGAGTGAGGGGAGTATCCTGCTGAATACAACTTGAAAGGTATGCAAAGAAAATTGATTTTCACAGGATAAGGGGGAAATGGAAGAAAAACTGAATACAGAAGAGTGCTGGTCAACCACTCCCCACATAAAACACCAGGTTCTGAGCCTAGCCATAGGCCAGCTTCGAGATCTCAAGACCTTGCCTACACTGACAAAGAGCACTCCACTCCCATGCCCACCACTGGAAATTCTAGGCCCTGACACCAGTCTTCAGTAAGGCCAGCCTGTGCTGTTGTGAAGCTCTTAGCCCCAGGGCAAAATAGTTCAAAGTGCTAAGAAATGCAAGCCATCAACAGAGGATATAGAATCATCAGACTTCAGAACTCCCAGTCCACAGGAAAAAGGCTGGGAAAATGAGCAAACAGCAAAAGAAACACCTAAGCACAGAAAATTTTTGTGGAAGCAACAAGCAAGGCACAGAGTCAATAAAGGATCCAAGCAACCACATACAAAACTTCAAAAAAAATGGGAATTGGTCTGAGGCACTGGAAGAACTCAAAAAATGGGGAGAAAATAAAAGTAATAAAAAAAAGAAAATAACAGATTAAAAATCAAAATTAGTCAACTTGAAAAAGAGGCACAAAAATACAATGAAAAAAGAGTTCTGTGCAAAGTAGAGGAAAAGGGGGATCAAAAGGTCATGATATAATTTCAATCATTAAAAATTAGAATTTGGCAAATAGAAGGTAATGACTTCACTAAATCTCAAGAAACAATAAAACAAAATCAAAAGAATGAAAAAAAATATGAAATATCTCATTAAGAAAAACAATTGACCTGGAAAATAGATCCAGGAGAAATAATCTAAGAATTATTGGACTACATGAAAGTTATGAAAAAACACTAGACATTGTATTACAAGAAATAAAAAAGTGCCCTAATATTTTTTAATAAGAAGGTAAAAGATCACCTCTGACAATAAATCTCCCCCCAAAAAATTTTACCTGATAAGTATTTGCAGAGATCTGGTGGAAATGTGACCCCTGGTAGAATATATCTATAAATAAAGTATATAAACCTTACTCAAGTACAGAAGAGTATTGTAGAGTAAGAATTTATATGAAAGGAAATTAAGGAACCAGAAAGTGAAAGCATGATATACAACAACTGACTATTGATCAAAAGAAGCAGAAACAAAAACAACATCATCATCACAGTATACTGCAAGTCACATTAAGAGAAAGAGGAAACAAAGAGTTCAAGAAATTGATTACTACTACATCCTATATCACAGAAGCATGAGAGAGGCAGTAATGGGAAATTTTGATTATCTTGGAAAAGGCCCAATTCTTTTTCTCTCTTTCTGTGTCCCTACCTCTCTATCATTCTGCTTTTGTAGATGTCTCTGTCTGTCTCTCTTTCAGCATGTATTTTTTTTTAACTTGCCTTTAGGATATTTAATCTTTGATAAGGTAGACAAACCATTGGTTACTAATTTCTAAAGTAGAAATGATGGGAACTTTGGGGACAAGTGGCCCTTCCACCTTAAAATTTGTCATAGAGACCTCACCTTCATTTTAATCTAAATTTGGGAAGAGTAGGTTCAAAGAACCCAAAAGGCTCTCAAACTTAAAAAAATATACATTTTGGATTCTATGACCTAACATTCTATATGAAAGGTCAGAACAAGAGGTATGGGAAGCTCTCAAAATAAAATTCTAAAGATACAATGAGAAGCAATTCTGATGAGGTGGAAAAAAGAAATTGTCAAAAGAGACTGATGTGGATGCACAGGGAAATCATCAATCAACTTGGATTCTAAAGAGACTTGGAAAGATTGAAGCTGGGTCAAGTAATGAAGCATAAATAACATAGTGTGGCATAGTCCAGTAAGAATATTGTCAGGAGCTCTAAAGTTGAGACTCTGCCAAGTCTGGAAAAGAATAAGAACATTTTCTTCCCTCTATTTTGGGGGAAAGGGAAAGATCAAAAGATAGAAACATTGCTTGACAGAGATGAAAGGACAAGAAAGGATGACACAAAAATGCAGAATTATTTTGGTTATTTAGTTTTGGTTTTCTCTGACCAAAATAGTAATCTTTGGTGTGGAAAATTAAAAAAGAAGTAGAGAGGATTAAGGAGCTGAAATAAAAAATAAGTTAGAAGATAGTAAGGAACATTGTTACTCTTAATGATTTTAATTGACCAGGCAAAGACAACAACTGAAGTGCTCTATTAAGTGTTCTATGACACATTTTAGAAACACTGATAAGCTGGGGTATATTCAGGATGGCAACCAGGGCTCAAGTGTAGACCATATGAAAAGTAATTTAAAACACTGGGAATAATGTGATTGTTTGGCCTGCTGAAGAGATCACAGAATCATAGAATTTGAGATTTGGAGGGTACTTCTGTGAACAATTATCCCAACACACACACACACACACACACACACACACACACAGTCCTCAAAATACTCAACAATGTTCACCTGGCCTGTGCTTGAAAATCTCCAAGGAGAGAGAATCCATTATTTATAAAGGCAGATCTTGTTAACAGATTTTTCCTTCACTTATGACTAATTTTTCCTCTTTGTAGCTTCCTCCTTTGCTCCTGATTCAGGCCCTTAAGTCAAAAAAGAAAAAATCTCTCCATATGAAAGCTCTTGAAACACTTGAACACGGTTTTCATGTCATCCCCTAGTCTTTTGTTTGCCCCATCCCTTCAATTGATGCTCATATGATAGTTACCAAAGGTCCCTCTCAAACCTGAATATCCTCTTTTGGACACTCCAGATTGCTAGCATCCTTAAATCATGGTGCACAGATCTGAAGAAAATATTTCAAACAAGGTCTGAATTAAAGAGACTAAATTGTCACAAATTGTAATAACTGACTAATTATTATTAATGGGCATTATGGGACTATCAAGCTCCCTCTTCTTAGCAGCTATGCCCCTCTGTATGCAGTTCAAGATCATGTTGGTTTCTTTGGTCAGGTACATCATATTGATAATTCATCACTGAGACCCCAAGATCTTTTTCATAATAACTGTTCTCTAACCATGTCTCTGCCATCTTCTAATAATGAAATTGGAGTTCATTGGTGGCACAGTGGAGAGAATGTCAGACCTGGAGTTAGGACAACTCATCTTTCTTAGTTTAAATCCAGTTTCAGACACTTTCTAACTGTGTGACCCTGGGCAAGTCACTTACCCCTATTTGGCTCAGAAAAGGAAATGGCAAGACACTCAAGTATCTTTGCCAAGAAAAACCCATTTAGGGCCATGAAGAGTTAAACACAATTAAAAACAATTGAACAACAGCAATAGTGAAGCTGACATTTTGTATACAAATGTAAGATTTTACATTTATCCCTACTGGATTTCAATTTATTAGATGAGGAAAAAACATTACTATATTCAGGTATCTGAAGCATGATCATAAGGAAAAACAATGAGACAGATTCTGCTTCATCTCAAAAGGCAGAACTACAAAAACTGTTGGAATTGCAAAAAAGTAAATTTAGTCCTTGTTTTTTTCTTTTTGTTTTGTTGTGTTTTTGAGACTAGGTTCCCTATCCTCACCCCTGCAGGAAGTGCACTTATCATTCACAAGCCCAGTTTCACTGCCAAAAGTCACAGAAGCTTGTACCTCCTCCTTTTTATGAGCTAGACTAATTTATTCCTTCTTTGGCAGCCTGATGACCCCTAGTCTCATGGGCTCACCATACTAGTACTGAACTTAGTGCAAATACCTAACTAGCTTTAGTTTTACTCTGCAGCTCAGATCTCCTAAGCTCAAGTGATAAGCCAATATAGGAATAGCAGGTATTATAGGCATGTACCACCACATGGAAAAATTCAGTCTTGCTAAAAGGGGATAAAACCTTCCAATGATTAGAACCATCCAAAAGGTGAGGTGGGGTGCTTCATGTTTTAGGATGTTCTCATAACCTAGAAATCTTCAATCAAGAGCTAGATTTTTGAGACTGGATTCTTGCTCGAGTACAGGTTGGTCTAGAGACCTTTTCCAAATTTAAGAGCCTGGGAATCCATGACTTATCTGATGCTTTACTCTGGTTTCATGAAGGATATTAAGGAGTGAATTTACTCAAGGTCTATTCTTTCAAACTACTCAAAAATAAATGGAATACTTAGGAAAGCAATAGTAAAGAGCTACAAACTTCGTTTTTCTGTAGTTCTTCAGAAAAGAAGCTGGACCATTAACTGAGAATAATGACTAGTCAGATCTACAGAGTTCAATACTCTTACATATTTTACATGGTGGGCAAAAGAAAAAGCATGTGTTGAAGATATGTCCAAAGCTTCATAAGATTATACATTTAGAACTGGAAGTGACTTGTAGAAATTCTCTAGACCAATCCTCACATTTTCTAAATGAGGAAACTGAGGCATTGAGAAATTGAATGATCTATACAAAGTCTCGAAGATTAAAAGTGGACTTGACACCACCAAATGCAAAAAAATCAGAAACAATAAATGCATCCAATTCAGATTATAATGCAATAAAATATTTAATCAATAAGGGTCCATGAAAACACAAACTAAAATTAAAAGGAAACCAAATAATATAATTCTTAAAAATGGGTGGATTAAAGATCAAATTATAGAAACAATAAGTAATTTCATTAAAGAGAATAACAGGGGCAGCTGGGTAGCTCAGTGGATTGAGAGTCAGGCCTAGAGACGGGAGGTCCTAGGTTAAAATCCGGCCTCAGACACTTCCCAGCTGTGTGACCCTGGGCAAGTCACTTGACCCCCATTGCCCACCCTTACCACTCTTCCACCCAGGAGCCAATACACAGAAGTTAAGGGTTTAAAAAAATAAAATAAAAATAAAACTCATTGTAGAAAATAATTTTTAAAAAAGAGAATAACAATGAGGAGACAATACAACAGAATTTATGACATACAAAAAAGTAGTACTTGGGGGGAAATTTGTATCTCTAAATGTTTATGTCAATAAAATAAAGAAAAGGCAAATCAATGAATTAATTGGGCATGCAAATAAAAAAAATGGAAAAAGAATTAATTAGAAATCTCCATTTAAAGACTAAATTGAAAATCCTAAAAATCAAAGGAGAAATTAATAAAATTGAAAGTAATAGAACTATTGAACTAATAAATAAGACTAGGAATTGATGTTATAGGGAAAAACAAATAGAATAGATAGGAAATTGGTTAATTTGATTTAAAAAAGGAAAGAAGATATTCAAGTTACAATGATCAAAAATGAAAAGGGTGAATTCACCACCAATGAAGAAGAAATTAAAATAATCATTAGGAGCTATTTCTCCCATTAATATGTCAATAAATCTGATAATGAATGTGAAATTGGTGAATATTTATGAAAATATAAATTTCTTAGATTAACAAAGGAGGAAATTGAATACATAAATAAGTCCATCTCAGAAAAATAGAAATGAATAAGCCATCAATGTACTCCCTAAGGAAAAAAATGCCAGGGTCAGATGGATTATAAGGTGAATTCTATCAAATATTTAAAACACAATGAATTCTGATACTATATAAACTATTTGGGAAAATGGGAAAAGAAGAAGTCCTGCTAAATCTTTTTATGACACAAAGATGGTGTTGATACTGTTAAAGGAAAATTGTAGATTAAGAGTTATTATAAGTTAGAGAAAGCAGACCAGGCAAAACTGGCAGGAGCTGAAAATTTCAAACCTGGAATTTTGGCAGAAGCTTATTCACACAGTGACTGGAAAGCTGGCAGTTTGCCTTTGGGGAGTGAGTTTTGGAGTGGAGGTTTTGACAATTGACTAGTGAGCCTGTTGATTGGTGTTAGGATCTTGAACTATGGAGCTGCACCTAGGATTTTATTTTAAGACCTTCAAGCAAGACCAAGGAGTTATCAGGTTGAGATAGGAGTTTTCTGGGCTGGTGGACATCCACAGAAAATCCTATTCTCCCTAACTCCTAGTGGATTAATTTGCTGTATACCTGAAGTTTCCTGGAACCTGATACATCTAGAAAACATCCAGTGGACTGTTCCGTGAGATACCCTTTACTCTTGCCTAATCAGCCCTGCCTCAGGATGGCTTCTTATAGTTAGTGACAGAGTAGCCATTTTCCCATTCCAAAATTCCCTGGAAGTTTATCAATAGTCTTAAGTGACAGTTGATTCCTCGTACCTCCCTTTCCTGCCCTTGTTAACTATTAAAATCTTTTTATGTAAGCTTCCTTGATTTCTCCTTTCCCAGTCTACAAGAACCCACTGTGGAGCTAAGTTATTTTCTGGCTGTGTTTGTTTTCTGTTATCTTATTATTCCCCAGCTAAGTGTGTGATGTGATAGTTTGTTACCTCCCCAATAAAGCTGAGGGACTAATTTAACCCCAGCTGTACCTGTGTCTCCCCTTCCAATCCCCTACCTATTCCATTTACTTATTATAATACCTAAGCCGGGAAGAGCAAAAACAGAGAAAGAAAATTTTAGGACAATTTTCCTTAATGAATATAGATGCAAAATATTTAAATAAAACACTAGCAAGGAGACTACAGCAATATATTACCATGATCATTCATTATGATTAGGTACGATTTATACCAGAAATGCAGGGCTGTTTTTAACTATCAGTATAATTGACAATATCAATAACAAAACCAACAGAAATCATCAGAACTTCTACATATTTCCACTAAAATCCAGCAGCAAGACTTAGAAAGATAAATTCCATTTAAAATAACTCTAAACAATATAAAATACTTGGGAATCTATTTGCCAAGACAAACACAGGGATTATATAAACACAATTACAAAACACTTCTTTGTAAAATATAAATAATATCCAATAATTCCAAGCATTATATTTTATAAGATTTATTAATAATCACTTGAAGTAGAAAGAAAATAAACTAAAAGAAATAGAAGATCAAACCTAATTGTTTAACAAAAAGTAAACCAATCCAGATTCTCCTGCCTGGCATAAAGCCCCACCTCCACAAACCAAGATCAGGGAAAAAGAGAGAGAGGGGATGGGCCTACACAAAACTTATATCCTTCCCATGTTAGCACATGATGTGAGAAGGAACATGGGAAGTTGGGATTTAGAATCCTGGGGAGCAAATCTTAATTATACATCTTACACAAATAGTTAGATTTAAATAATTGGAAAAAAACATTAATTGCTCTTGGGAAGGCTGAACTAATATGATAAAAGCAACAAACCTACCTAAATTAATTTACTCATCCAGTACCATACCAATCAAACTATCAAAATTATTTTATAGAAATAGAAAAAATAATAACAAAATTTGTCTGGAAAAACAAATAATCAAGAATATCAAGGGAACTAATGAAAAAAAAAAGTAAAGGATGGTGATCTGGCAGGACCAGATCATAAACTATATTATAAAACAATAATCTTTTTTTAAAAAAGGCTGGTACTGGCTACAAAATAGAATGGTGGATCAATGGAATAGAGTAGGGGTAAATGACCTCAGTAGTCTAGTGTTTGGTAAATACAAAGATCCCAGCTTTTGTGATAAGAACTCACTATTTAACAAAAACTGCTGGGAAAATTAGAAAACAGTGTGACAAAAATTAGATATAGATCAATATCTCACAACCTATATCAAGATAAGGTCAAAATGGATATATGATTTAGACATAAAGGTTAATATTATAAGTAAAATAAAGGAACACAGAATAATTTACTTGTCAGATCTATAGAGAAAGGAAGAATTTATGACCAAATGAGATAGAGAACATTACAAGATGTAAAATAAATAATTTTGATTATATCAAATATTAAAGATTTTTTTCAATTAAAACCAGTGCAACCAATATTAGAAAGGAAACAACAAAGTGGGAATAATTTTTATAACAAATCTCTCTCATAAAGGTCTTATTTCTCAAATAAAGTACTAAATGAAATTTAAAAGATTACAAATCATTCCCCAATTGACAAAGTGTCAAAGGAAATGAACAAGAAGTGTTCAGATGAAGAAATCAAAGCCATCAATTATCACATGAAAAAAATGTTCTAAATTCCTCTTGATTAGAGAAATGCAAATTAAAATAACTTTGAGATACCACCTCACACCTATCAGACTGACCAATATGACATTAAAGGAAAATGACAAATTTTGGTGGGGAGATGTGACAAAATTGGGACACCAACTCATTGTTGATGGAGTTATGAACGGATCCAGCTACTCTGGAGGACAATTTGGAACTATTTCCAAAGGTCTAACAACCACCCTGAGAAGTATTTCTATTTTTTTAATAAAAAAAAAAACTTACCTACTATCTTAGAATTGATACTAAGTATCAGTTCCAAGGCAGAAGAGCAGTAAGGGCTGAGCAAATTAGGTTAAGTGATTTGTCCAGGGTTACGTAGCTAGGAAGTATCTGAAAGATTTGAACCCAAGACCTACTGTTATTATGCCTATTTTACAGCTGAAGTGGGACAATTAGTGATAGCCCAGAGACATACAGACAGAAAGTGCCTAAATTCACATTTGAACTCTGCTCTTCCCAACCTTCCCCAGACTAGAAGGTCCACAGCACCACCTAGCAGCTCCATTGTAGCATTTCTGATTTTCCACATATAATTACTCACACTGAAAATTTAACAATTGGCTCTCTGAAGTCCTGTTTGAGCTGACTGCACCCTAGAATACTACTTTGACCAGAGATTCCCTGTATTGTAAAAATGGAGATTTTGAACTGAGCAATACCTAAAATTCTTCCCAGTCCTAAATCTTTCAGTTTATTTGGTATGGATATAGGTCAATAGCCTTCAACATCTAAGAACTGCTGCAACTCTCCTCCCCCAGAAAACTATATGCTACTTCCAGTATACCACAGTGATACTCAGATGCCTTTGAAGGAAGCCTGATTTGGATTACATCAGGCAAATTGAACCTACTATTTAAAGAGTTTAGGGAGCGAGGGTCATCATACATAAAGAGAATGGTAATCAACTCTTTTCAGTTGAGGATAAGGAGAAAATTAAATTCAATTTATTTAACTGCACTAATAGACAGATATGTTGTCTTCTGCTTTCCAGGACACATCTACTACTTCATTTTTCAATAGGTGTAGGAAGAAAATAATGGAAAGGGCATCTTCAGTTAATAAGGTAGAAATGAGATCTACCATAATTTCTTTAATTTTAAAAGTCCCCAGAAACATTTAGGAATGAGTCTCCAAGGAAAGCTATGGAATTTCCATTCCTAAAACAATCTTACCATGTTGACTCACCTGTATCAAAGATCATCTGGATTTAGTTAGACTTTTCCTTAGAGGGGAAAGAAGGAACAATGAAAGATCCAACAGACCCCTAACAACTTGCAGGGTCCAAATCCTCCTGAAGCCAGTGTGTCCTCTAAAAAGTAAATGACTGTAAGCACAATAAGAGTGCAAGCAAACCATGCTGAAACAAATTAACTAATTAAACTAATTAGGTTTACTGATTAGATAAACTAATGAAAGGGCTTTGCAAGTGTAATTCAGGAAATCTCAGACAGTATACAAGGCTTTAAGCAGAAAGGACTTTGGATAGCAAAAATAAAGCCCAGAAATTGCTTGCTCTCTTAAAGGTAAGGAGCCATCAACAATCAATTAAGGGTTTTATGTCCTTCATAAAACTGGGAAACTGAAGAATATAACAGAGAAGGGCAACAAGGATCATAAAGTATAACCAGATCATGATCTGTGAAGATTGGGTTGAAGAAATTGTTACTATTGAGCCTGGAGAAAACTTGGGATTGACATAAGAGTAATTTGAGGAACTGTCATTTGTAAGAAAGATGTTGTTTCTCCAATTGAATATAAACTCTTTGCCAAAAGGGAGCATTTTATTTTTGTCTTTGTATCCTCACCACTCAGTACAATACCTGGTATAAAAGTGGCACTTAATAAATGATTATTGATTTTTAAAATCAAATAATTGAGTGCCATTATAGGGAAAGCACTATAGTAGGTACTTGAAATGTACAACAGAGACACTACCATCAAAGAAAGTCTGGACTAGCTGAGGAGTCATGAGATACATAGAAAAGAAATAATACAAGGTCATACATAAATAACCTTAATGTATTATGAGCCAGAGGAAGATCACTATGCAACTGAGGGAAATCTTCATGTAAATGACAGGATTTGAGTTGAGCTTCATGGAACCAAAGGGAGTTTCTTGAAAGATGTTTCAGTAGACAACAGAGGGCAGAGAGAAGGTGTTTGGTGGGGAAAGGGATGAGAGCAAAAGTGAGAATATGAATTGCATATTTGCACTGCCTTCTGAATGCCTAAAGCAAATAGGAAATCCTACTCAGTAATGGTGAAAGGGGCTGAAATCCTAAAGGGGAATTTGTGGAGTAATGGGGCTCAGTGATGGTTGGAACAGTGAGCTTGTAGGACCTAAAAATTTCCTAATTTGGCGTTTACCTTCTCAGGAACTCATCTGGCATAGAATGTGTTGTATCCAGACAGCGAATTGATATTCTGAGCAAAATAGTGGCATAAGCAAAGTTTATAATTTTATTCCTTTGTCGAATGGAGATCATAGAATCAGGTAAGAGGATCCTAAGAAGCCCTCTAGTTCAACTACTTCATTTTACAAATGAGGTAGCTTGAGAGGCAAAGTAACTTGACTAAGTTTAAATTAAAGACATAGTTGGCATATGAAGTTAGTTCCTCTCACTCTAAATCTATCGTTCTTTTCATTATAGTAAATTAGATGGTCCCCAAGGAATGAGGATGATACACTCGATAGAGTTCCAAGGCTCATCCTGAGTTCAAATCTGGCCTCAGACAATTCCTAGCTGTTTAACTCTAGGAAAGTCACTTAACTCTGCCTCAGTTTCCTCATATATAAAATGAGCTGGAAAAGGAAATGGCAAACCACTCCAGTATCTTTGTCAAGAAAACCTCAAATGGAGTCAGGAAAAGTCAGACACAACTGAAATGACTGAACAACAATGACAAGATGGCTCCTAAGATCTCTTCCTATTCTAAAATTTTATCATTCTATTTTTATCCCTAAAATCCTACTCCTTCGCCCTGTAGGCAGCCTTCATGCCTCTTGTGTTGCTTCTGGAGAAGCTTGGGAGTCCTTCAGTGTCCTTATGAGATTCCATTCAGGCTCTATTAGTGTTCCAAGACTGAGAACTCTCTGTACCCTCTTCCTCTTACTAAAACTTGTTCTGGACGAAAGGGTCTTATAAAAGAATTCATATCAATGTGACAATATTTCAACACTTCTAAAACTACTTGCATTTTAAGAGAAAATAATCACAACTCAAAATGTAGAATTTAAGCCATGAACTGCAGGGTGATAGGGAAGTGACTGGGAAGAGAAAACACAGTAGAACTATTCTTAAAGCTAAGAAGCCTTCTCAGGGTCCCTCAAATCTGTCCTTTCAGGAATTTGCCTTCAAGAAGAGATGTTATGGCATGGTAAAAGGCAACTTGGTATGGTGGGTAGAGAGCCTTCCAAAGTCAAAAAGACCTTGGTTCAAATCCTGCCTGTGAAACATATTGGCTGTGCTCCTGAAAAAGGCACTTAATCTCTTGATATTTCAGACAATCTTCTAAGGCAAGAAGATGCTGATCTGCATTGCTAGAAGAAGCTACTATTTGGATTCCCCTATATGAATAAAAATCACTAACCCAATAAAATTGACTGATAAATCTAGCCCTAGTTGGAGGTGAACATTTCTTCCCTTTATACTCTTTGGGCCAATTTTATTTGTTTCTGTCTTTATTAATATTTCTACTGTAACTTGAACTTTTATAAAAGAATCATCTGACACTGGAACAACATGCCCATACCTCCCTCATCCCAATTGAGAACCATATCTCAGATTCAGGGGTAAAAGAAAGGGAGTCATTAAAGGAGAATCCCTTCCCCTTATTTGTTCTATGCTTAGTGAAGCAGATAGGAGTAACTGGGAAAAAAACTAACTAGAAGATGGCAAAAAGGAATGAATCACCACTTTTAATTAAAGGAGGCTACCCCAATCATATGGTAGAGGATGCAGAAGGCTCCATACTTAACTAGGCATGCCTAGACCAGTCCTGGGTTATATTGTCCTCTTTGAAAGCTACCCCCTCTCTTAATTTGGGTATCGTCTAAATCTGAGATCTAAACTAAAATTTGATGGCATTAAGCTCTTTCAAGCCACCAAGAGATCCTGTTTTATGATTGGATCCCTTGAAATTGAACACTTCATGAATACCATTTCCTTGGCAAGCAGTGGTTAGCTACGCATACAACTGTGCATGGCCTTTGTCATCTCATCAGGGATGCTGGCATACAAACAAAGCTTCAAAGAAAAGGGATTCTGGTCACCCTCTTTTCCACTGAGAACATAAAAACAATTCAGTGGTTGCCAGATGGAAAAGGACAAAATTGGTAATAATAACAACCCTCTGCACCTCAATGGTGCTTTTCATCTCTAGGCCTTTAGATTGCTTATAAACAACAAAAGTGATAAGACTATACAGAAGTGCCAAGTGGTAGGTGGTGAAAGAATTTAGGCAAAGAGGCCTTCTGGCTGAGATTTACACAGCAAATCAACCACTTTCAATGAAGTCCAAGCATCTTACTCCCCAACTCTCTAGTTGCAACAGATATATTGCCCCTCAAGGGGGAATTCTAAGGGCATCTAAAGACTTCCTTTTCCTTTAATTGAGATTCTCTAAATTAATAATAGGCTGTGGGTGTTTATCCAAAATCCTTTGTCCAAAAGAAAAGACAATAAACTCTTTCATTTTTTTTATCTTTTTATATCCTTAGTGTCGGTAATGAAAACATTTTAGTGTATTATTGGCTAAATTACCATTAATGATCTTTTAAAAAGTGGGGTGAATCAGAAATGGTGCCACAGGACTAGAAATGGGAAACTATTAGCCCATTTTTAAATGACAGTAAATTCTTTCAAACTAGAGACTTATGAACCTCAACATGATTCCTGTCAAAATTATATAATGATATAATTTTTAATTTTTTTAATTTTATTTTTTTATTTAATTAATTGATTTAGAATATTTTTCTATAGTTACACAATTCATGTTCTTTCCTTCCCACCCCCTCTCATAGCCAATAAGCAATTCCACTGGGTTTTACATGTGTCATATAATTGTATTATTTACAAGATATGAGAGAGAAAAAGATAGATATACTTAAAGGGGGAAAAGATAATCACTAAGAACAAGTCAGGCCAAACTAACTTTGTTTCCTTTCTCAGACTAATTAGAATGGTAGGTCAGGGGAAGTCAAGGTGATAGTATAATCTCAGGTTCAATAGCCCTCTCCTCCAAGACTATAGAAACAATAATAATAATAACAACATTTATAAAGCACTTAACTATGTGCCTGATACTATGCTAAGTGTTTTATAATCATTATCTCACTTGATTCTCAACCAACCCTTGGAGGTAGATGCTATTATTTTATCCTCATTTTACACATAAGGAAAATGAGGCAAAAAGAAGTTAAGTGACTTTCCCAGGGTCAAACAACTAGTAAGTGTACAGGCCAAATTTGAACTCATGTCTTTTTTATTCCAGGCCTGATACTCACTCAGTCCAGTACCACCTTGATGCCTCTCTTCTGAACTACCTCTTCTTCCCAAATTCTATAGTAACCCAGATTCAATTGTTTCTCCTATGGAGGCTAGATACTGTTACAGTATGTTAAAGATCAAATACAAAATCTTAAGAAGAGATAATTTAATTCTCAAAATTCTCATCTCTCTTAAAGATACAATAACACTATTCACAGTCTTTATGAGAATTGAACTAGATTATTACTGAGGGCTTTATGACTCCATGGACTTTATATTATCCATATTATATTTTATCTCATTGAGGAAATGAGTTGAAGGAATTGTTGGTTACCATATCATAGCTGAATTTCAGCAATATTTAATGAAACTTCTTGCACTCTGTCCTTGTGAATCAGAAGGAAAGATATAGGCTAAATGATAGTACTATTATTTGGCTTTAGAATTGGTTGAATGAATTCAATATCTTCATTAATCCATGTTAATTCTAAAAGTAGTCTCTAATGAAGTACCTGAAGCATCTGTCCTTTGTCTTATGCTAGTCAACATTTTCAACGGTAACTAATGAAATCATAAGTGGCATGTTTATTAAATCTTCAGATGAAATAATAGGATATCTAATACATTGGTTAACAGAATCAGGATATAAGATATATCTAGACAGAATAGAAAAATTGAATGAAATAAAATAGAGACTGATACAAAGTCCATGGAATCTTAAGACCTTCAATGATAATCCAATACAGTTCCTTTATTTTACAGAAGATGAGACTCGTAGAAGCATGAATTGCCCAACATCACACAAATGGAAATGCATTGGAAGATAACAAGAGAGCAAAACTCAAATCTAGGTCTTCTGATTCTATTTTGCCAGGTAGGATTATGGTATCTCAAAAAGGAAAGGATCCTAAAGACAGAAGAGGCTTAACTATATAAGAGTTTATGTAGAAAAATAAATCCAAACTTTTAGTAGACTGGTATTAGTTTTAAGATAAGAGGAATTGGAAAAAAACTTTTTCAGGCGTAAATTCTTTCCTTCCTATTTCCTCCTCTCTTCCTTATCCCCTCTGAGAAAGCAAAAAAAAAAAAAACACTTATTATAAACATATGTAGTCAAAGAAAACAAAATCCCTATTGGTCTTAAAAAATGCCTAAGACTCCATTCTATCTATCATCTATCTGGAGGTAAGTAGCAGATTTTATCATAAATCCAATGGAATTGTAATTGGTCATTGTGTTGATCCAAGTTCCTAAGTCTTTCAAAGTTGTTACTTTTAATTTTTTTCTCTTGGCTCTGTTCATACATCTTCCCAAGTTTCTCTGAAAATATCTCTTTCACCATTTCTTACAATTCCATCACACTCACATACCCTTATGGTCCATTTGGTCCACAATTGATCAGTGTCTCTAAAGAGGGGAATGATTCATTTTCTGTGGGGATATAAAGAAAAGCTTGAAAGGGTCCCTGACCCCAAGGAGCTTACTTTTTATTACTGGAGACATGTAAACAAATAAATATATACAAGATGCATACAAAATAAGTACAAGATACAACCTCATTCTGCTAGCTAAATTTTTTAATCTTTATCTTCTGTGAACCAATACTATGATGTACTGTTTCTAAGGTAGAAGAACGGTAAGGGCTAGGCAATGGAGGTTAAGTGACTTGCCCAGGGACACACAGCTAGGAAGTATCTGAGATCAGATTTGAACTCAGGACCTCCCTATCTCTAGACCTTGTTTATTTTTGACAAGTTTTATGCCTTAGTTGACTGTAGTTGACTACTGAACCTAGCTTTGTGTATTCCTCTTCTACTTGTTTCCCAGGCAAAGGCAGTATACTATAATGGACAGGGTGCTAGATTTGGAGTCAGGAAGACTTGGGCTTAAATTTCTTCTTTGATTCTTTTCCTTAAACTCTTATCTTCTGTTTTGGAATCAATACTGTGTATTGCTTCCCAGGCAGATGAGTGATAAGAGCTAGGCAATTGGGGGGTGAGTGACTTGCCCAGGGTCACATAGCTAGAAAGTATCTGAGATCAGATTTGAACCTAGGACCTCACATCTCTAGGCCTGACTCTCAACCCACTGAGCAACCCAGCTGCCCCCTAGCTAATTTTTCATGGGACTGTTTCTTATCCCCCTAAGTACTTGGTAAACATTATGGGAAAAGTGTATTTTCTACTTCTTGGTATTTCTCCCAAGGTCCCTCACATAGTAAGTATTCACATTTTTGATTGATTGGTTGATTTTTCAAAGTATTTTTATAGCCATTATCTCACTTGATCTGCACAATAACTTTAGGAAGCTAGTAGAACAGGTATTGATATACCAATTACTTTGCACTGTGCCTAACACATATTAGGTGCCCAATAAATGTTTCCTGACTAATAAAGGTGAAAAGAGCAGTATAGGCAGTATTTAGAAAGGGATGAAGTCACTGAGGATGACATAAGACAATGAAAACATTGTGGAATTTGTCATACTTTAGCTAGAAGGCTGGAAGGCTAGAAAGCATTATACTTTGAATAATATACTAAGGGTGAGGGGGAAGAAGAGTACTGCATGGCAGCATGGAAAGAGTTTAGGATTTGGAGTCCTAGAACATAGGAGCTTATGATATATATGACCTTGATAATTTGTCTGGACCTCAGTTTCTTCACTTGTAAAGTGAGGGAGTTGTACTAGAAGATCTCTAAGATCCCTACTTTTTCTAAATCCATGATCTGTGATTTCAGCATTGTGGGGAATTTCTTGCTGTGAGAACTTCTCAGCAATCTCTCTATAAGAGGAGCACCCCAGTGAGATTTTAGCAAAAGCTAAATGTGTACAGGAGCTAAAAAGCAGAAACACCATAAAGTGAAGAGGGGAAACCTTCAAAATAACCTTCCTCCCAAAAAAAGTTTGGAAACTTTAATTGCATTTGAAAAGACTGCCAAGGTAATTAGTGTCGCTCTGGAGCATGGCAACATGCAGGTGAAGAGTGCAATACCAATCAGCTTAGCCAGTGGCTAAATGTGGGGAAAGATTGCAGCTGCCCACTGAAGAGAGCCTGTGAGACAAATAGATTAACTCATCTAGGAAAGATGAGAGTCTAACAGTCAAGTAACCTGGCCAGCCAGGCTGAATCTGTCCCATATAGGGCCTACCTTATTATCAGCATCCATTGCCCATTTGGAAAGTGGTCAACCTGGCCCTATTTTGCAGTTAATACCTAGTGGCTTCACAGTCAAGTCCAAAAGTAGTAAAACCTGGTAAAGAGCCATCACAGCCACTAAGTTATCTGCTTGATACAGCCTATCAACAAACTGGCCCATCTGGCAAAAACTCCATACTCTTTGAAGAGCTATCCAAGCAGAACAGTGGGGCAATTGATAACAAACTTTGTAAGACCCCTTTAAGAAGAGAAAGGACACTGAGGGCTTACTTTTCTGTAGCTACTAGTTGTCTTGGCTACATGTATCCAAACACACGCATACTTCATTACGCTTGGTAAGAAGAAACACACTGATGGGGGCTCATAAGATGGCACTTAGTGGGACAGCAGTGAATACGATTACCCATAGAGAGCTAGGAAGAGTAACAATCACCCTTCTAGGAAACCAAATGACCAGTGGCCTCATGAGTTGAATAAGTCCTGATTATTTGACTTGGTACCTAAATTATACAGAGTTGCCTAAAGAACATAGATATAAAATTACTTGCCTTCAGTCACACAACTAGGAAGCAAGCATCAGATACAAGAGTTGAAGCAAAATTTTCCCATTTCCAAGTAGAGAACTCTACCCCAATTCTACTTGAACCATAGAATAGCCCTATAAAAATGTAGTTCTAGTTTCCATCAACAGTGCTTGGACCTGACAAGTGGCAGGTCTTTAATGTACCTAGTAATAAGCTCTAGCTGTCTAAATCTGCAGGTGACATGCAAAGGAAAGAGTCATTCCTATTTCTTATTGAGCTGGATAGCTTCTAAAAAACTCTCTCTTAAACCTAAGTTTCCTTAAAATGAGGGGGTTGGAGTAGGGGATCCACTCTTTCTACCCTCAAGCTCTAACCTTCTCTAGCCAGGATTCTAAGTGGCCAAAAGTAAAGCTCAGGAAAGATAAAGGGGAAAGAGTAATCTTTTGTAATTATAAAATTATAAGCCTCCTTCCTCTATCAGAGTAAATGTCTTTACCCTGTTATTCTTGCTAAAGCTTTCCTTAATTACTCAGCTACAAGATGAACAATGTTTAATGGCATTCTTTGTGCATTCAGTCCACAGTAGACGGAAATCCATGCCCAGCTCTTTGATTGAATCAAGAGAAAGGTTAATGCCATCCTGAGGGAGTAAGGGCCAGGTTACCCTGAGGATAAATGAATCCAGGCTGCAATGTTATGACTCTTCTACATTGGGTTTCTGGCTGATTTTAATTAGAAGAATGAAAAGAAAAAGGTATGTGTGTGTGTGTGTGTGTGTGTGTGTGTGTGTGTGTGTGTGTGTGTGTACTTGAATACTTACAGAAAGCTCTTCAGGTAAATTTGTGTCATATTTTATTCCTTCCCCAAATGAATGTTACCATGCACAAGTGGGCTTTATTTTTTTTCTATAAAAGAAAAGCTCCAAGCCAGGCACCACCTTCTGATTTTTTTTTAGAAAGTCTTCTTTTTCTTTATGGCCTCTTAAGAATAAATGATTGGAGCATTAAGCAGGACTCCCAGAAGAAAAATAATTCCTGAATCATGAAAGGAAAGCTATACAGTGTGAAGAAGAATGCAAGCCATATATTTGTGTTGGCTGCATGAGAACACAGAGAATATTTCAAAGAATCATTGCAATTAGAGATGAAAAGACATATTTTAGGGCCCATAGATAATAGTCTATATTTCAGAGGCTGGAACAAAATTTCTACCCCCAGGTAATATTTCTTTTTTGTCTTGTCTCAGCAAATTCAGAATCCCTCTGAACAAAGCACATGTACCGGAAATATGGAACTGAAATCAAATAAGACAACACTTAAAAATGCTTTGTAAACTTTAAGGTGCTATATGAATAGGCTTATTATAATTATCATCATCTTATTGAGTGGAGTGTCAAGAATATATTGCTTTGTCATTAGACTCTACTGGATAACACTCTAACACATTAGTCAACAAATATTTATTGAGTGTCTATAATGTGCCGGAAACTGTGCTAAGCTTTATCATATGAAGCTCTAATACCTATTTCCTTGGAGCCAATAGACATCCAACGCAAAATAAAATTTCATTAATTGGCCATACAATTGTAGAATTGATGTTCATTCTTAAAGAACTAGAGAGTGATTCTTAGGAAAGAAGCAATATTTATCTGCAATATTCTTTTCCTTTTATCACTTATCACATTTGCCCATGATCCAGAATATTTTCATTAATATTCTGTTACTTAGGAAAAAATACAATAGCTGATGCTTTTAGATCTCAAAGTGCTTTACATGCACTCATATCATTTAATCTCCATAACAATGAAATGGATATGGCAGGAATTATAAGTCCCATTTTACAGCTGAGAAAGCAGAGGTTAAGACTTGCCACAACTAGCAAGTATCCATCTCACAGTGAAATTTGAACAGAGTAAATACAGTGCCTGGCCTGAAGTCAGGAAGACTTGTCTTCCTCAGTTCAAATCCAGCCTCAGATACTTTCTAACCGTGTGACCCTAGGCAAGTCACTTAGCACTCTCTGCCACAGTTTCCTCACCTGTAAAATAAGTTGGAGAAGGAAATGGCAAACCACTCCAGTATTTTTTGCTAAGAAAACCCCAAATGGGATCATGAAGAGTTGCACACAACTTATCAACAAAACAACAACTCCTACTTCTGAGACTTAGCTTCTTTCTATTAGATCACACTGCCAAAAGAAAAATCAGGGATGTTGGTATCAAGTAGGAGATGCTTAGAACAGATAGGTAGTACAATGGATAGATTGCTGAGTCTAGAGTCAGGGAGACTCATTTTCCTATGTTCGAATCTGGTCTCAGACACTTACTAGGTGAGTGACCCTGGGTTAGTCACTTAACCCTGTTTATCTTAGTTTTCTCACCTATAAAATGAGCTGGAGAAGGAAATGGCAAACCATTCCAGTATCTTTGCCTAGAAAACCCTAAATTAAAAGTCTGACATGACTGAAAATAACAACAAGGAGAAGTTTTGGAGGAATAAGACTATAGAAGAAGTAGTAGTCAACTTCTTCTAGGTACAGGTATCTTGGAGTCAGAAGAGGCAGAGGCAGGTAGGAGGTAAGGAGTAAGAGTGTGGATAAATCATTCTTAACAAACCTGTGTTCTTAAAGGAACTTCTAAAAATTTCAAAGAAGTACTGATGAGTTAATTTTCTTGGTTCTCCAAAAGTATTTGGCAGTGCTTCTCCTTGGTTACTCGGAACTGGAGTAAGGTATTTCATACTAGGATCAAAAAGGAACTGAATTGGACTTCTGTACTAGCAGCAATGCAATGACCCAGGACAGTTCTGAGGGACTTATGGAAAAGAACGCTACCCACATTCAGAGGAAGAACTGCAGGAGTGGAAACACAGAAGTAAAACAACTGCTTGAACACATGGGTTGAGGCAGACATGATTGGGGATGTAGACTGGAAACGACCACACCAATGCAACTATCAACAATTTGGAAATAGGTCTTGATCGATGACACATGTTAAAACCAGGGGAAATGCACATCGGCTATGGAGGGGGATTCGGGGGGTGAAGGGGAAAGTAAGAGCATGAATCATGTAACCGTGTTAACTTTTCTAAAAATTAAAATTATTAAATAAAAAGGAACTGAATTGGTTTGAATCAGAAACAGGAGAAGAAAATGAAATTAAAAAGTATCTTAAGCACATTTCCTAGAATTTATTTCACTGGGTATCAAAATAAGAGCAAACAACTGATGTGTTATTTTTTGGGAACAAGGAATGGAATTGAATTTTGGAGCCTAAAAGCTGGACTTTGAATATGAAACCAAGAATGTTCAGAGTACTATTAAATAAAACCAAACAAAAATAATATTTCTGATTTGAAAGGTTATGTAAGTAATAGTGCTGTCAAAAGTCACCGAGGGAGTAATTCCAAACTAACAATTATAAAGTTGGAAGCCCACAAGCCTGAAGCCCCCTTCCTGCCTACCTCCCTTCTTTCATTACAACCCTGGAGAAATTTGTATTACATATATGTGTGTATGTATGTGTGTGTGTACAAACATAGTTATACACAAAATATTCATTACAACTCTGGGAAAATGTGAATTACATATATATATATATGCATGTGTGTATGCTGATATATGTACACACGTATATAAAAATATACATATTTTATATAATGGGTATATAATTATACATGTGTAATATATAACATACAATGTATACACATGTGATACAATAATATAATGTGCATAACATAATACACAATGTAACATGTAGATACTATCATGTGCTTATACATATGTGTACATGTGTACACATGTATGCATGTATATATACACACATGCATATATATTTGGGCAGTATTATAAATAGACAATGCGTAGGGACCCCCAATTATACCAGAGGAGGAGAGCCTCCAGGGAATTTAAAGCTCTCTTAAGAACCCCAAACTAGTCTCTGAAACAAAGGCCCATCTGCTTAACAATAATATTCTACCAATGTTATGGCTGCAAGTCATAGAACATTAAAGTCTCCAAAGAATTAAAAGTGAGTGTCATTGAGAGAGAAACGTAGAAACATATGGTGCATAGGAATAGGGCACAAAACATAAGTGCTAAAAAACTACAAAGAACCAGAGTGAAGGATATCATCCAAGAAACGTCAGATCAAAAAAGAAAATGGGCTGATCATGTGATAAACGCCAGGGATAACTGACCAACTGCCCACATTACTCCACTGTTATTTATCCATGTGATGTCCAAAGAAAACAAAGATGACAAGAGTCGCACAGGATGGGCCAGCGTGAAGGAGTCACGATTGCTGTCCCTAAAGGAGAAGTCATACTGGGGAGATCACAGCTCCATGTGGGTGCTTGAAAATCAAGAAGGGCTAACATGTATGCCATACTTTAAGAAGTACAAAGTACTTTACATGCTTTATTTTATTATCAATATGAAACGAATTTAAAAATTTTTGAAACCTGTTAATGTCCACTTTATGAAAGATAGAAAAAGGATGTGGCCAGTAAAAAAAAAAATTAGAAAAAATTATTGAACCAATGTAAAGAGCCACATTCCAACAACTCCACACCCTTGGATTTTTGCATATTGTCCTATACAACCTGCTGCCCTGTTTCTTCCTTAGAGCTTAGAGTCTTACTAAATATCTATACAATAAGATCCTTTAAGCCAAAGGAGGAAGTCTGTAATTTTTCTTTGAAAAACAGAGGAAAACTGGAAACCAATTATGGTTATTTGTTGAGTCCTTGGCATGACTAAAGATGATCACATTCCAGAGATTCTGCCTTTTAAATGAGCTCATCATAATAATCAACATAGATATTGCATTTACCACCCACCAGGGCTTGGCTCTCTATCATTATTTCTACTAACTCAAAGGTGTAGAATTTTATATGATAATTCGGTGAAGGGAACAGCATACCTTGGAACCCAAAGTCAATGCAACATGCTTCATCTACTATCTTCCCCCCCCCAAATCTTACCTTCTGTTATAGTAACAACTCTAAGACAGAAGGGCAAGAGTAGGCAAATAGGGTTAAGTGACTTGCCCAGGGTCATAAAGGTAGAAGTGTCTGAGACCAGATTTGAAGCCAGGTCCTCCCAATTCCAGGCCCGATACTCAATCTACTGTGCTACCTAGATGTGGCACATCTATTATCCCCACCTAGATGTCCCACATCTATTATCTCTAACAAGATAGTCAAGAGGAAAGTCTGTTTCACATAAGATCATTGCTTAGAGTTTGAAGGGATACAAAAGTTCATCTAGTTCAATGCCCTTCTCCATTTGATAGGTGAGGATATCAGAGCCTCAGAAAGTTAAGTGAATTGTCTAAAATAACATAGGTAGTAAGCATGAGAGATGAATAAGTGTCTGAGGCCTGATTTGAACTCAGGAAGATGTCTTCCTGATTCCAGGGTTGGCATTCTATCCACTGCACCACTTAGCGGCCCCCCCCATTGTAAAAAAAATACACGATAGCCAAATAACAGCACATGTTTTTCATATTCATAGACTTCATGTGAAAATTCTATCCTACCAGTACTCCCCCCAAAAAAGGCTTATATAAAAAATTAGAAACTACTGATTGAAATAAAATTATGAATGAGAAATTGATGTCATCTCCTGCCTCGTTTATATTATGAACTCCATAAGAACAGGAGCTATAATTTATATTTCCTGGTATCTTAGACAGTTCTTATTTCTGGGTTTCAAAGATTGTTAATTTCACATTTTTCAGTAGGAGATTTATGTTCACCATGAGCTAAGATATCTGGGGGGGAGAAATCATTAATTTCTGGGGCTATGTAGTTACAAAAATAATTGGTCTAAATTAAGATGGTAGACATACCACCCATTTCTGACCCTGTTCTTGAGCTCTCTATATCATAATAGGACTTTTCAGATCTTGTGGTTGAGATCCCAAGGTCACCTCAAGGTTATGATGAGGATGGCCCAGAATGAACATTCCAGAAATATGTTAAATGAATAACTCTTGATTGCTGACTGATACTAGCAACAGAGTTAAAACCTCTTTCTTTTTTATTTAAATATATTTTTCTCTTATTGATAATGATTACTAAAGAAGCAAAGTTGGTTTGGAGGAAGTTGATGATTGTGGTGCAGTCATTTTTAGTCATGTCTGACTCTTTGAGACCTCATTTGGAGTTTACTTGGCAATGGTACTAGAGGAATTTACTATTTCCTTCTCCCATTCATTCTACAGACGAAGAAACTGAGGCAAACAGGATTAAGCTCAGAGACACTCAGCTAGTATATGTCTAATGCCAGATTTGTAATCAGAAAGATGAATCTTCCTGACTCTAGGACCAATACTCAATCCAGTTTAGCACCTAGATGCCCTAGCTGCTTTGGGATAGAGAATATAAAATCTTCAAGTATTGATGTAAAAAACAAACAAATGAAAAAAAAAAAACCTTAGGTCACCATGTGTGCCAAAATATTCAAAACAGTGGCAGGTGCCCATCAACTGGAAAAATAGCTAAATCTTAATGGAATATTACAGTGCCATTAAAAAAAATTGAAGAAAACGAAAAGTTCAGAGAAATATGGGAAGTTAACTGATTCAGAGTGAGGTAACATACCCAGAAAAGTAGAGTAACTACTGTGATATAAAAGGAAACAACAACAAAATGAATTGTGCAATTATAATGATCAAATTAGAAGAATTAGGAAAATGTACATTCCTTTGTTCATTGCAGGGCAACCAGCTATCAAAGTAGAGAGAGTCCTGAGCCTAGAGTCAAGAAGATTCATCTTCCTGAGTTCAAATCTGGCCTCATACACTCACTAACTGTATGACTCTGGCCATTACCCTATTTTCCTCAGTTTCACATCTATAAAATGAGTTGGAGAAGGAAATGGCATAATGCTTTAGTATCTTTGCCAAGAAAATCCCAGACAGGATTATAAAGAGTCCAATTTCACTGAAAAATGACTCAACAACAATAAATGTTCATTGCAGACATGTGAGACTAGGGATGCAGAATATTGTGTATGTTGTCAGACAGTTGATGTATTGGTTAGTTTTGGTGAGCTACTTTTTTCTTTTTCTTTTGCAATCTTTCTCACAAAAGATAGTTCAGTGGTTAGGGAAGCTAGAAGGGGTATATTTAGAACTTAAGTGATAAAAAAGCAAGACATCAGAAAAATCAAGATATTTTTTTAAAAACTTTATTGCCCCCAAGCCCATTCCTTTACACCACCACTAAAATCCCCTGGTCTCTTGGGATGAATCTGATACAGTGAACTAAATCTCATAACTAGTTCATTTGTTAGGAAAAATATGCTGAGACTATTAAATGAAAACCTTCTAATCCCTCTCCTAAAAAATAAATAAGATATGGCATATCCCTAGGCAGTTAGGTGGCATGGTACACAGGGCTCAGTCAGAAAGTCTTAAGTTCAAATCATATCTTACATAACTTTGTGACCTTGGGCTAGCCATGTAGAGTCTCTCAGGCTCAGTTTCCTTATCTATGAAATGGGCATAATAATTTCTTATCCTACCTCAAAGGGTTGTTTTGAGGACCAAATTAGATTACATAAAGTGCTTTGCAAACCTTAAAACAATATAAATACTGACTTTTATCTCTCCTTTAAGAAGAGTAAGCCTGAAGGGTATTTCTTCCTACCCAGTACCAATGGCAGCATCTCAGCTTTTGGTTATGAGGAAATAAATATCCTTTAGAGATTTTGTGAAAATTAAAGTGGTCACTGAAATTTATGCCCAGTAGACTAAAACTGGAATAATCTTCTTACGTAGTCTCAATATAATACTTAGCACAATTCCTGACATATAGTGAATGCTTAATAAATGTTTATTGGATTAGATTGGATATAGGAAGAAATAGCAGATTCTGTCTGTGTAGAAAAGAAAAAAGGATTCTGGTCATTTGTGAGGTTAAAGTTATCCTCCTACAGCTATGACTACCCATTTTCACCAGAGTTGTCCCTTTCTGCCTTTACCAGTCATTTTTTAAATCTTTTAGCTAATTCCAACCTTAATAGGAAGAAGCAGAGGAAATCATGCCCCCACAAAGAAATAATTAATAAAAACAGGAAGGCTTTTATGTATAAATTTATATACGTGTGTATATATTTATCTTTATTTGATATACTTCACTTTTTTTAATTCTACTAAAAATAGACAAAGGAAAACCACCTATTTTTCTATTCTGTCCATAGAAATAGGAAACTCCTTTATAAATATTTATAACCGACCACATAAAAAGTTAATGTCCTTAATTAAGCCATCATTGATATTTTATGACAATCAATACATTAATTTAAATTAATGGTGATATTTAGCTAAATGTATATCCTACTTAAACGTATTATTATGGTTTAGGGAACAATGGTGGTACAGCGCAGAATATACTGATGAGGACTGAAAGATTGTTTTCTAATTGCTTGGGTTGTTACTCAATCTCAAAGCTGAGGGGAAAGAATGACCATTGTTATACTGTACTGTGAACATTCTAAGGGCTTCACACAAAATAAAAGTATGTGTTAAGCCTCTCTCTAACCTGAAATAATTTTCAATGTCAGGGAGCCCTTGCTCTTATTCTTACTAGAGTTAAGAATTCAGATTGATTCTTAAGGTTGCCAGTGACAAAAGGGAAAAAAAAACTACTGGAAGACAATTATTATTTTGTACCTAGTAATATTATTGATGCAAGACATTTTTGTCTTTATCTACTGACCCCCCCAAAAGAAATAACTCTAAGAAAACATTAGCTAGTGATTTTCTCAACAAAAATGTTGAAAATAACATTGCTTGGGTACATTATTTGTATGTTAGAATGACAAGAGGATGAAATGTATTGGCAAAGAACAAGTTGACAAAGACATATATTAAAAGCAAGGTAACCTTGTCTGTAATCATTCAGAAACAGTCCCTGGGAGCAGAATCACTGACCCCCACACATATTAGAAACAAGATTCCATCCCTGGTTGAAATGCATTCTATTTTGGAAACTTAGCTGAGAGGGAACTCTTTAGTATGAAATTAGTTTTGAATAATTTAACTCCATGGATGACCAGAGTCCATCACTGATGCTTATTATAGAGCATGCATGCCAGGGGAAAGTCTTTGAGTATCACCTCATCAAGACAATTGGCTAATATTATTTCAGTACCCAACAAGGATTTCTCAGTAATTCTAGTGTCTAGGGCAAGGACATCTTTAGTAGAGAGGGTAAAGGAGTCTCTTCCCTTTGAGAAATCACTATTGTCACTGTTATTGGTGGAGGTAAGGAGAGAGGAGGGGGGAGGGAAGAGGAGGGATACAAAATTAGGTGTAAGAGAGTATCATTGAGACCAGAAAACTTTCATCACAAAACCTGTCTCTGAACACAACTTCTGTATCCTTTGATTGGATGATTGATTATAATCCATGGAAATTTAATGAGACTTTTAAGAAGAGCTAGTTTCTCAAGAGAAATTGATCTCTGTATAAAAGGTAGAGGTGTCAAGGAAAAGAGACAAGGATATTCTGGATAGCGACTACCCTAGTCATTCTTTCTAATCATCCATCTCCCAAGACCACTCTTTCACATGTCATTAATGCAGTATTGAAGTCATATAATTCATGACTCTCTTTAGGCTTGATATTTGTCCCATTCTTCTAATACCTTTATTCTTGCTCATATCAATGCCATTGTCTTAACATATCTACTCTCCCATTCCAGGATTCCTATTGGTACATATTCTGGAGCTGTCCACAACTGAAGCTCATCTAAGAGAACAAGCAGTCCCACACATCCTGCCTTAGAGTCCCAGCTTGAGCTCAGCTCTGCTGAGCACGAAGCAATGTTTTAGCTATGGCACTGATCCTTTGATCTGTATGGAATCCAGGCAGGGCTATATTAGCACTGAATCCTACCATCAAGAACTGATTGTTCGTTTTCAATATGAGCATTTTTCACCTCAGAAATTGGCAGTGTACAAACCAGGACTTGATTTATTGATTTCTGTTTTTAAAGTATTGATGATGTAGGTTAAACTTAGACAGTATGTGTGTGATTGCATTCTCTCCCCTGCCTGCAACTAGTTTTTCACTATTTACCAGCACACTCCTGTATTGCTCTGTAAATGTTGCTTGAGCTCATTAAAAGCACAGCAGAAGGCTTAAGGAATGAAATCATCACTAGCCTTGGAGTCCAATGACTTGTTAGCTAACAACATTCATAACTGTCCCTTATGTAGCACTTTGTTTGCAAAGTGCTTTATAGCCATTATCTCATTTGAGACTTTAACACTTGTGCTTGTTAATCTTCCATTTGACCTCTGGTGATCAATTCTGCCTGCAGCCTTATATTGCTTCCTCTCTCTTGTTCATATTCCTTTCTATTCTGAGGACAATCTTCTTGCCTCAGGCCCTTTTCTGACAACCTTTGTGTACTTCCTGCTAGGAGCTACCTCCTTCACAACTCAGTGGACCAGCCCATTTCCTCTGCCTTAGGCATTATTCCTGCTATGATTTCAAAACCACAGTCCTAGCCCAATAGTATTACTATCACGTCACAGTCACCACTAATGACCTGTGCCATGAAGAACTTCCATACTATGTCATGTCAAGCTTGTCCTTCCCCTAGCTCCAATCCCAAACTGGTGTCAGAAGAAACATGGCAGACTGTGTCATTGACTCCTAGCCTGGTTGGACCTCTCTATGGTCTTTGACATTGTTGATCACTCTCTCTTCTTTGATAATCTCTTCTCACCAGGTTTTTGTTTCTTGGTTTTTCTCCTATCTATCTAACCACTCTTCTGTCTCCTTTTTAGGTCCTCCTCTAGATCATTCCCTCTAACCATACGTGTCCCTCAGGGCTGTCCGAGACTTAATTCTCTTCTTCTTCTATTTAATTTAGCAATCTCATCAGTTTCAGAGGTTTTGAATACCATCTCTATGCTAATGTTTCTCAAATCTATCTATCCTGTCCCAGTCACACTGCTGACCTACAATCTCACAAACCCAATTGCCTTTTAGACATCTCACACAGAATGTCCAATAAATATTATAAATTCAATATGTCAAAAATAGAACTCATCTTTTCCCTTAATCCTTTCCTTCTACTACTTTCCCTATCACCATAGAGAGCAACACAATCCTCCCACTTCCTCAAGTTTACAACATAGGATTTATCCTTTATTCATCACTATCTCTCACCCTACCATATCCAAACCATTGCCAAGGTCTGTCAATTTTACCTTTCCAAAATCTCTCCAATATGTCCTCTTCTCTCCACTGATACTGCCACTATTCTGGTGTAGGTCTTCATCAATTCATATCCTGATCACTGTAATAGCCCCTTGGTAGGTCTGCATGCCTGGCCTCTCCCCACTCCAATCCATTGTCCAGGCACTAAAGTGATTTTTCTAAAATGCAGGTCTGATTAAATCACCCTCCTAATCAATAAACTCCAGTGGCTTTTATTGCCTCCATGATCAAATTCAAATGTTCTTTTTGATATTCAAAGCCATTCACAACCCAGTTCACCTCTACTTTTCCAGGCTTTTTATGCCTTACTCCCCATTATATCTTTAATCCAGTGACATTGGCCTCTTGGTTGTTCCACAAAAAAAGATACCCCATCTGTCAGTTCTAGACATTTTTTCTGACTGTCCTCCAGACTTAGAACACTCCCTCTTCTACTAAGACTACAGACCTCCCTATCTTCTTTTCAATTCCAACTAGAATCCCACCTTCTACAGGAAGCCTATTTATTTGTATATAGCTTACTTTTTATATATTTACTTACAAACTGTTTCCTCTATTTAGATATATACTCCTTGATGGCAGAAACTAACTTTTGCCTCTTTTTGTATCCCTAGAACTTAATTCAGTGCCTGGCACAAGTAGTCATTTAAGAAATGTATGTTTATTGATTGGTTGATTGGTTGGACATATTCCTGGCAAAACTATCTATAACAGGGTGCAAGCCTTCCCTAATAAGAAAAAGAGCCTAGAACAAGGTATAGTATATTCTATCTGTCATTTCCAAAATTTGTATCCAAATGAAATCAGGCTAAAAGTAAAGTCTTAATGAAGAAGGAAGAAATCAATCATATCTACTAGCTTGAGAGAGATTGTGGAAAAGTCAGTCCCATTCACTTTGATTTGGTGATAGTGCCTCATATATGGAACTCAGATTTTGGTTTGGGTTTTGGTTTTCTTTTTTTTTTTTTTTTAAATCACCAGCTAGTAGAATCACCTTCTTCCCACTTCCTAGTTGTTAGAGTCTGCCCAGCAGCCAATCTACTTGACTGATTGTCCCCCAATTAGCCATTAAAGGATGACTGACTCTGGAGTGCTTCCAGTTTCATTTCAATGTATGCTGATGCAGTCTGGTTAGACTAGAGCCCTGGTATATAATGCAAAGCAAAGCAGAACAAAACTGGCTTTTATAGCCTAATCTTTTATGACCAACAAGCTGTCTGTGCCCTAGACACACTTCCTCCTCCTGCCTGGTACCCCTTTGCTTCTCCTTTCCCCATTTTCTGGAACCCCATCAGTGCCACCTATTTAATTTTTCTAGGCCCGTGGGGTTCTTAAACTTTTTATGTCTTGGATCCCTTTAGCAATCTGGTGAAGCCTATGGATCTTTTCTCAATAATATTTTAAAAGGCATAAAATAAAATGCATGTTATTATAAAAGGAACCAATTATATTAAAATGCAATTATAAGAAAAAATTAAAAACAAGTTCTTTAACACCAGATTAAGACCCCTTGTTCTAGGCCAGTGATGGGCAACCTTTTGAGCTTGGTATGTCAAAATTTGCCAAAAAACTGAGCATAACTTGGGTGGTGTATCACTTCAAAAAAAAAAGACCATAATTTCACAAAATTTATAGTTTAAATAACAAATTTCTCTGTATGCGACCGCGTGTCATCAAAAATGTCTACGCATGTCAGCACTGACATACGTGTCATAGGTTTGCCATCAGGGTTCTAGGCCTAGAAGCTTCTAGGTCAGAAACTTCCCACTTCTTAGGGGATTTGTGACCCATCTGTGACATCTGAGATGGGGAGCCAATCAGATATAAATAAACAGGAAAATCACTACCTTATATAGAAAATAACCTGGGTCAACCCTTATTGCTGAGTTTCTCTGGCCTATATAACTACCTAAAACAGCCATCTTTCATGAAATAAATATGGGCTCCTGAATAACAGTGAGAGCTAGGTATAACAATGTTCAAAGGCATAGAAGCAACATCTCATGGTACCATCATGGATCCCCTCCTCCTGTCATAATCTGAAGACTATTACATCCTAGTTTCCCTGGAAACATCCTTGGTTACATCACTTCCTTGTTATTCCCTAACCCTTTTTAGAGTTAGACTAGCTCTTCCTTGGAGAAAGAGGGAGATGGGGAAGGAGGTAGTGATTAGTGTTCTACTATCAGTCCTTTATTGTCCCTTCCTCCCCTTTTGCATTGTCCTAGGTGTCTGCAGGCAAATCATGAGGCTTTCCCCACACCCATCTTTTTTTTATTACAACCCATTAGAGCATCTTGAGGGACTGTCTTTTGCCTCTTTTTTTATAACCCCTCGGCTTAACACAATGCCTGCCACATATTAGGTACTTAATAAATGTTTGTTGATTGATTAATCATTTTTTATTACATCTATAATTTCAACACTGCAGGGAATTCCTTGTGAGCATCTTCAATCTATGCCAAACAGCACCTTCTGTCTCCTACAACCTTAAAGAGTTGTCTAGAGGCTCTGAGAAGTTAAGTAACTGACCCAGAGCCACACAGTTAAATCCTGTGAGGAGTGAGGTTCCCTGTTCCTAAGCCCTCTCTGCATCTCTGGCCTTCCCTTAAACATGTCAAATAAAAGGGCTTGTTGCTTTAAGCTCTGACTGGCTCATTGAATTCTTTTGCAAAGCCTTTTTACTCTCATCAATAGCCTCTTTTCCCAGAGGGAGGGAAGATGTAGACAGAAGTAGCTAGAATGAATGATGAATGCATAAATTCATCATATGACACCAAAGGAATTCCCCCAAACTCTTGTGTTTATCCTTCCCCAGCTTAGTCATAAGAAGAGAAAACTCAGCAAGGGACATGAGAACTGTCTCCAAGTATTGAAAGCCTGTCATGTGAAGAAGGGATTAATTCTCTTTGGCTCCCAGAGGGCAGTGCTATGATCAATAGGTGTAAGTTATAAAGGGGCCAGTTTAGGGCTCTGTATTGGGAAAAACTTCCCAACATCAAAGTTGTCCAAAGGAAGAAAGGGCTCCTCAAATGGGGATTGACTCCCTCTCCTTAAAGGTCTTCAAGAAGAAGCTGGATGATGCCTTATTGGGTATGCTATACAGAGGATTCTTTTAGAGGGCTGCTGTGGTGACTCTCAGATTCTGTGATTTTGTGTCATGTTCAGAGCCTGCTTACTCCAGAATGATGCATTTGATAAAAGTTCTAATTCCCTCCGACTTCCTCAGTTTAGAACACAGCCAGTTCTAACTACTTTGGACCACTCTATCTAAGCCTGTAGGTTTGGATGAGGTTTAGTTTCCTGAATCATTTTTAGGGATTATTAATATGGGCATGACTTTGCTTCTTAATTAATTATAAAGGTGGGCATGGGATGTTCAGGGAGAACTTCTCATTTTACAGATGGAGAAAGTGAGGCACAAAGAGATTAAGTGACTTGCTCTAGATTATAAAGATGGAAATGGCAGAGCAAAGATTCAAACCCAAGTCTTTTATTTTCTAATTTTTCTAAGAGTAATTATTCAACTTGATTGAGTGGGGGAAAGATTAAATAATTATCTCTCTCAAAATCCTCCTCTATACACACAGACACAGATAGACACAAACACAACACACACACACACACACACACACACACACACAACACACACACACACACACACACACACACACACACATATATATATACACCATAGGTCCAAAGACCTAAAAGATGCATTATGACACTGCCCATAAACATAAAGGAAAGGTAGAGGCACATGACATATACCTACTGAGTGCTAGGGGAAGGAACTTAAAAGATGCAGAGGTTAAGTAGCACAAAATGATAAGTACAACTTAATAAATTTTCAAATTAAAATGGGTTCCATTTCCTATATCTATGCCCTGTCAGTTTTCGTCAAGCCTTTCTCACCCATCTTTTTCTCTCCTCCTGAAAGGTTTCTGGTTACTTCATGACAACTTTCTGGCTCTCCAATACCTTTAGTGGGGCTCAAAATATATTGTTTCTCTTCCTACCTAAAAAGATTTTCATTCTAAACACTGGAGGTGCTACAAGAGAACAGGCATATTGATGCAGTTTGTGGACTGTGAATTAACCCAATCATTCTGTAAAGAACTATGCTCCAAAAGTCCTTAAACTGTGTATACTCTTTGATCTAGCAATAAAACTACTAGACCCAAGTCCGAAGAGTTCAAAGAAAGAGGAAGTCCCCATACATACAAAAATATTTATAGCAGCTCTTTTTGTGGTAGCAAAAAACTGAAAATTAAGGAGATATCCATTACCTGATAAGTGACTATACAAATTATAGTATAAATGTAATGGCACACTACTATGCTATAAAAAATTGTGAAAGGGATAGTTTCAGAGAAAACTGATAATACTTGTACGAACTGATGCAGAATGAAGTGAGAAGAACCAGGAGAACTATTTATACAATCACAATTACATTGAATTATACAACTATATATATAAACTCAATAACTATAACAAACCACTTTGAAAAACTCAAGAATGCCGATCAATGCAATGATTAACCCAAATTCCATAGAACTAAGGATTAGAAAATCCAATTCATATAAAGTATACATAACTGATATTGAATTAATGAGTTATGCCTCTCAGATCATCTAATCCAGCCTCTTCCATTTATAGATGAGGAGATTTAAGCACAATGAGCTTAAGGGATTTGACCACAGTCACATATTTAGTTAACAAGAGAGGAAAGACTAGATTCGTAAGTATGCATAGAGCTTATGCCAGGTATGCTGGCACATCTGGGAATACTCAGTCTTTATTCAAAGTCTGTCTCTAATCACGACAGAGACATTGTGTATCACTTCTATAAGAGATAAGAACCAGACTTGTTTGTTACAAAAAAGGGATTTTGGTCCTATTGGTTGTTGGTTGGTTAGTTTTTTGGTAGGAGTGAGATAATGGAAGAGAGGGTGTAATGATAATAATACCAAAGGAGAATTTATTAAAGGATTAAACATTAATTAATAATAATCAGTTAAATATTTTAAATATGCAGGAGAAGGGATTTCAGAAGGGAATACATAAGCAGGGCAATGTTTAAACTATAATGTCAAATCTGAAATATGCCTTTTTTTAAAGTTATATGTACGATCATAGTATTACATACTCTGTTCTTTGCCTAAGGAAATATTCAAGTTTATCGATATTTTTCAAGTTCACAGTCTTAAGAAAAGAAACATTTAGTTTTAAAAATACAGCCTAGAGACTAGGAGAGACCTATGACTTAAAGAAGTAGGGAAGAAGTTAACTTGGGTAAGGAGTATGAAATGGAGACCAGGGGGTATTTACTCTTCCATCATCTGATTAGAAAGATCTCAGAGGGTCTTCTAAACCTGAAAGGGCCTAGAAGCAGCAATAAGCTAGAACGACTTCACACATACTTATGGGAGACACTTGTTAAATTTTCAGTGTGGGATTTACACCTCAGAACCTGGTGAATACTACACATCAGAGCCTGATTTATTCTTTTGCTAGTTGTCAGAACTAAAAAAGTGGTGGAGAAAAATGTTAATAATAGAGATTAAACTTAAAAGTGTGTTGAGAATATATTTTATGGAGATCTAATTGTTAAGCATTTATCAGTATATCCCTGACATAGAAGCAACATGGAGACAAATAATTCACCTTTCTCCTCAAGCCAGAGAGAAAAGCATCTGGCTTGAACTCAAAGAGCTGAGACCAGACAGAGCCAACCAAAGCTGAAATATTCAGCACTGAGTATGGCATTTTGTGTTATGGTAGAAAACATACCAAACTGGGAGTAAGAAGATCTGGGGGCTAATCCTAGCACCACCATTCAATAGTTATAGGACTTTGGCCAAATAATTCTACCTCTTTTTCTGCACTTCAGTTTCCTTATCTATAAAGTAAGCATATTTGAAGAGATAACTGCTAAGATCCCATTTTGGTCTAAGCCTTTATAATTCTAATAACAAAAAGCCAAACTTTATATGTTCTCTGTGAACCTGTAATTGATTACTTTTATATAGTTTTACCCTTACAACATCCTCGCACTGGCAATAAAGTTATTCTTGTTGTGCTGAGTCTGCTGCTGTTAACTTGCTAAAAGGAAGGGGACAGCAGATTAGAGTAGAGGGAACATCACTAAGGACATAGTCACAGCCTCACCAAGACCCTCAATGAGGATGGTAAGGAGCTTGGGTTACAGTCATAATATAAGTAAAGGCATATGTATCACCTAATATCATTAATTGGCTCTGTAAAAACATGACATAAGTGAAATGATGTTACAGGGGACAGTGACTTCCAGAGGAACAATATCTTAATTTACATGTGGCTGAGTAATGGCCCCAATAGAATATCAAGACATCAGGGTAGGGTTTGCTCCTAATTCATTACCAAGGAATCATATTGGCCAGAGCAACATCATGCTGAGTGCGACTTTCATCAGAGTCTAACTTTTTGCTGCCTACTCTGATCAAGCATGTCTTTTTTCTCTTCCTGAGAGAAATGCTAAAAATAGAAATGGAGCTAAGGGTGATGGGAAGTTTGCAGACCATTTTCCCTTTCTTTTCAATATGGTCTTCCTTTTTTGTTTTATTCCCAATCCTTCTGGAAGGAGCTCTGAGCCATATCTCCAGAGCCCCTTGATCTGAAACACATAAATGAATGAATTAGAACAAAGTCCTCTATCTTTAGGTACAAAGTAAGGGGGGAGATGATTTGATGACAAGTAGCTAGCAGTTCAACACATTAGATATATTTATATGAGCCTCCCACTATATGCTAGCTAGATCCTTTCATGTTCTCTGTTGCTGTTTTCTCTCTCATATTCATTGATTATGTTTTGAAAGTGGAATTTCCCCCCTTTTTTTAGCCACATAGAGGCAAAGATAAATCAGGTTCATAAAGCATGTTACCTCCAACTGGGATGGTATACATATTGCTTTAGTAAAGCAGCAGGAACTATTTTCTTTCCCCTTGCAGCTGTGTCATTGAACAACCAAAAAGATTCCTGGCCTCTGGCAAAGTACTGAGGGACCTTGTACAAACAATAGGATGGCCAGCCTTAAAGGAAAACTTTCCATTTATTTTGGTAGATGACATTCAATTTACTTATTGATTTCATAGTCAATAACAGACAGCAGTCAAGAAAACAAGGTAAAGTGGGGAAGCCCCAAATGGTTGAGGAGGAAATATTGCCCATTAAGAAAGAAAAGAATTTCCAAAAGTGTAACTGACAGTTCAGTCCAATAAGCATGTGTCAAGTGCCTGTTATGGGCAAGGTATTATGCTGAATGAAAGAGATACCAAAAAAAAATGCCCTCAAGGAACATATATTCTATTGAACAGACAAACCCCAAAAGAAAGTTAAATTTCCAATTAACTAGCCAATTGGAAATGATAGATAACAATTAACTACATAATCAACTAGTAATGAATGAAATTAATTCATAAAGACATTGGGCAAAAAGACACTGATGATGCAGGCAACAGTGATTCTTAGATTGGAGGGTATTTGAATGACAAGTGACCTGTCCTAAAAAAACCTACATCATGTCAGAGCCCCACTTCCTATATATTCCATGGCCATGAAAGAAGCTGAAGCAGACACAGTAGAGCACCTAAAGCTTAGTCAGGCATCAAAGATGCCAACGTCATACACTGCATTATAGGCCAACACCACTCATCCAGACTTTTTGTCTTGCCATTAACTGGACTTAACTCTGGAAGAGAGAGTGAAGTTGATGCCTTTGTGCAACTCTGCCTCATTGAAATCCAATTTGAGCACAGGTCAAGACATTGAGTCCTCTTTGAAAATGAAAGACAAACAATCATATCAATATACAAAACACAGTCAATTCCTAGAAACATTTCTCCAGCTCCCTCCTCTTCAATTTAAAAAAATATCCACCTAAGGGAAGTTTAACAGAGCAACCTAAATCTTGCATAGCTTTAAGAAAATATAGTATAATATCTCAGAATTAGAAGAGACTTTAGAAGTTGTTTACTCTAACTTCTCTCCCAGTTCAGAAACTCCCTTAGCACCCCCCCTACCAAATTATCTTCCAGTCTCTCTTCAAACACCTTCATGGATGGAGAGTTTACTGCCTTGTGAAGCAGTACATTCCCATTGAAGGTCAACCAAATTAAAAATCATGCTTTGTCACCTAGATGGATCTGTGATATTACCATATGAGTAGACCATTTAACAATATAATTCTCAGGCCATCTATTCCGTCATCTTGCATGTCTCTGACCTTTATCTTCTTATAAACGTTTTACAAGGTATTCACCAAATATGTTGGCAGCCTTCCTATATGTCTCTCAACATCAGATGGATATCAGTAGAGAACTCCATATAGCCATTGGTTTTTCCTTACTGTTGCCACACAACGAAGCCAATCTTCTCATCTGGTCTTATATTTCTTGATGGCGTCCATTTCTCTTATATAACCTTTAGTCGGTAATGTCTTGAAGCCCAATTGTGCCCACCAATACCTCTCTGCTGTCATTTGGATGACTCCAAATTAGTTCTTCAGACACTAAGGATTCCATGACTTGCAGTTCTAGAGCCTCAGGGAAGATACTATTATTAAAAAGATGAACCTTCATTTAAGGGAGAAGCTAATGTTCATCAAAAGTCATTATGCAACTTGCCCAAGATAATTCAGCTTACTTTCTTTTTCTTATTCAATTCTGGGCCCAGTTCAGTGTTGAGACACAGTGTTCTGCTCAAAATATATGAAATGTTAGACGGGTTCTATGGAATGTTCCTCTAACTGTACATAACAATCCGCAGTGGTCATTCTTCATCCACTTGCATTTTCCGCTGTAGATAAGTAAGCCAAGCTATGTTTGAATTATTTCAAATCTCATTCCAGATATTCTGCATTGTTCTAAGTGTTGATGCTGTCATCATTTGCAAAGAGAGCCTCTAAAGAACTTTATTATCCACAGAGAATCCTTAACCAAAAATGCTTGCATTCAAAGTATACAAGTAGTTTCTTTCTATTGTGGCAATTGGGTGGCTCAGAGGATAGAATGCTAAGTCTAGAATCAGGAAGACCTGAATTCAAATCTGAACTCAGACACTTAATTTTTGTGGGACCCTTGGTGAATCTATCTGACTCAGTTTCCTCAAATATAAAATGGGAATAATAACATTTGTCTCTCAGAGTGGTTGTGAGTCTCAAGATATTTCTAATGTGCTTAACACAAAACCTAGCACATAGTAGGCACTTCAACTCCTGTTTCCTTCTTTTCTCCTTCCTACTGAGGCAAAATTTACCTCCCTATATCATTCATCCATAATGTTCCTAGATCTTTCCTATGGCAACAAAAAATACATCTAATTAATACATGTATAATCCAGTGGAATTGTTTGTCAACTCTAGAAGATGGGAGGCAAGAGGGGAGGGAGAAACCATGAGTCTAAACATGGAAAACTTATATGTAAATTTGTTGCTGGAATAAAATAAAGAAAAACCTAAAAAATAAAATAAAAACAAATCTATTGTCTCTTTTACATGATAACCCTTTAAATACCTAAAGACAAAAATCGTAATTCTTTTTAGTCTTTATTCAGCCACTCTATAGAGTTCCATTGTTTTCACTCCTAAATTACCAAGGGGGTACATCCAAAATCACTAAAGAGAAAGAGATAAAGGATTTATTAAAACTCCACCAAATATAGGAGATAGTGGCCAGATCTACCAGGTGCATTTCTATCTGACCAGTACAAATCCCATTTTACTTGGCTCAGAAGCCCTTTAAAGGAAGGTTGGTGTCTCAGATGGAAGTCATGCTTTACAGGTGATCAGAGCCATTTAGCATTCCTTTACCAAAACCATTGTTCTAGGATGCCAATCCCTAACTCTGTGACTAGCCAAGCCCTGTGGCCAGCTTGACCTGTTAGCACAATGTCCCATCTGGTAGAGCCTGCTCCTAAAAGCAAATCTTACACACTCCTGGCCATGATGTCCCCAGGAGCAGGGCGCTGCAGGCTGAAGCTAAATCCAAAGAACAGAACCTCTCCCATAGGCAGGCTTATCCAGAGGGAACCTTGAGCTTAGTCAGCAACAGGTGCAATTACAGATGGGGAGACCTGACTCAAGGCTGAGTTGGCATTATTGCCAGTTCCCAGATGACAAACAGAACCATTGCAGTCATCTAGATGGGAGATTGGAAAAAATTGTTACAGTCATCTGCTCTCACAACTCAACGTGATTTGCTTTAATATCAAAGAGGAAAAAAAAGGCAGAAAGATATCAAATGGCAATTCTACCATTATCACAACAGACAGAAGGCCAGGCTAAAGAATAATGGGGAGCTAATGGGAAAAAATAATAAAGGCCTATTGGGAGGAATTAGTCCCTTCACAATTGCATTTGGCATTGACTGGTCTGTCTGCATAGAGATGATTATTTACATTGAACTGTGAATTTGCAGCAATGGTGCATAGAATTCATAGCTTAAAAAAAAGTAATTATAAAAATTACCCAAATGGTAAGTGGATTATGAGAAATAAGCAAAATATATATTATTCTCCTGTCTATTGGGAGTGGGTTGTTTTTTTCACCATCCTCCTTCTCTCCCTCCCCAAAAGAAAGCAACTTGCTTTTAGCTTTTAAATTGCTCATTTTAAAATGCAAATATTTTAATGGGTTTCTTTTAATATATATGATAATGAGCTTTTAGATGAGCCACAAACCACAGGCCAAGTAAGCAGATGTCTTGTCAACAAGGTCTAGAATTTAGAATCATTAGGCTCTTTTAAGAAACATACTCCCTGCGACATAAAGCTGAAACACATTATAATATTTCAAATTCACACTGCTACATGTGACACTTTCTCCTCATTAAAATGAAGAATGACAAAGCAATAGTGAGCTCCTTGTTTCTTTCTCTGCTTTGTATCTGTGGTTCAAAAGATGTCTATAGCAAATTGTCTCGGCGAGATGGACTATTAAACACCTTGAGTGCTGTACTGCATACAATTAATTTCATAGCCTTTGAAAGAAGCTAATATATTATGGTGGTCCGCAAAATAAGTATCTGCCACTTATTGTTCTCTTTGTCCCATGTCTTATTTTTCCTTTTCTTCTTTTGTCTCTATGTATATTCATCTGCTTTCTTTTCCATAGCTTTATACAACTCACTCATTTCAGTTTCTTGGAAGTATACTATAGTAGTCTATGATGCAGATTTCATTCAAGGTCCTGTTGAATTAGATAAAACACAGAGACGGAACTACAATATTCCATATTACCTAATGAATGCATTAGAGAGTTACAAAATATGATCTTGTGTAAGTTTTGGGAAGGTGGCCAATACAAATGGGGGCTCAAGAAAAGCCCCATGAAAGAGATGATATTTCAGGCGGTCTTTAAAGGAGAGATAGGTAAAAAATAGTGAGGAGGGCATTCCAAATATGGGAAGTACAATAAAATAAAGGGCCAAAGGCAGTAGGGCACATTGTGTGTTCTGGAAATACAATAGTACCATTTGAGTGGAATTGAAAGAATATTGAGAAAAATGAGAGTTGAAATAATTATCATAACTGTCATTTATATATCACTTTAAGGTTAACAAAGTGTTTTTCTTCACATTATAAGACAAGTTATCAAAAAGTTCTATTCTTTTTTCCAACAATTTGTAATTATTAAAGAAAATTATCCTCTATGTTTCCATGTCTTCTAACATTTTGACCAATGAAAGGTAGTGCTTCTGTTCCTAGAGTTCTTTTGGCATAACAACCTGTTAGAAATACTGTAAAGGAGATTAATGTTTCAAATATAGGTTACCTAGCCTATGAGGTCCCTTCTTTCAAAGAAAATAGTTTAAATCTGTATTCTGTATTTTGACTCCAGTCTACCAAATACACATAAACATATTTTAGAAAACATTTATAGGAAAACTGAAGAAGAAAATAAAAAAATTTCCATAAGTAAAGCCCTGAGTTAGCATTTCAAAACAGTCGAGTAAACAAGTCTCATTACTTCCAGAACCACTTTCCGCTGGGATTTAATGGATCTCCTCCAAGATAGCTACATTGAGCATCTTTACAGAAGGGAAGCTGAAGATGGTGCTTCTCTTTCACCAGAATTGAGGACATTTCCCTTAGGTGGATTTTAGGCTAATCCCTCCAAGGATAAAGGTCTAGAGATCTTTTGAATGGATCAATCACTTTAGGATTGGCAAACAGTGGTCTTATATAGACAAGAGATTCTCTTTGTTCTAAATTTTAATAATTGCCCTTAATCCGCTTTCCTGAAAAAAGACCTTTTTTTATCCCACTTTCAAACAGGATATTAAGTAAATGACCCTTTATTATTTTTTTTAAACCCTTAACTTCTGTGTATTGGCTCCTAGGTGGAAGAGTATTAAGGGTGGGCAATGGGGGTCAAGTGACTTGCCCAGGGTCACACAGCTGGGAAGTGTCTTAGGCTGGATTTGAACCTAGGACCTCCTGTCTCTAGGCCTGACTCTCAATCCACTGAGCTACCCAGCTGCCCCCCCTTTATTATTTTTAAATGTATTTCCACAATTTAAACCCTAAGATTCCATGATTCCCTGAATGGGAAAATTATGATTGAATTCTTAATTACCCTGATGGGGATTATTAGCTTTCTAAATTAGTCACTGTACTCTAGTAGGACCAAAAGAAAAGAAAACCTGAAAAGCCTAAGCTGTGCCAATTGACACGGTGCATTTTTTTTAATCCATAAGGCAAAAAATTTGAGCTAGGGTGAAATTTTGCGTCTTAAAATTATAAAAAAATATTTAGCAGTAATTAATGCAACTGATCCTTCTAGTGTTAAAGTCCAGGTCAAATTCTCCTTGCCCATCCTCACCCTGACTCAACCCCAACATAATCTAGATTCCCAATGCCCAGTCACTGTATAATAAATCTACACCTGGAAGGAATCTCATACATCATGTTGTTCAACCTCCTCACTTTTCAAATATGCAAACTTAAGTCCAGGGAAGTTAAATAACTTGCCAAAGGTCACAGACTAGCATCAGAAATAGAATTTGTACTCGAGTCCTCTGAGTCTAGAACCAGTGCTCATTCTACTGTACTATACTGTGTTCCTATATTTTCATCACTACCTGAGTTAAACAGAATTAGGCAAAGCTAAAGGAATCATAATCCTTTTCAAAGCCAAATAAATTAATTTTTGGTTTGTTGATTGGGGTTTGTTCATAATAAGACACTAACTCCATTAGCACAGATAACAGAGAGCTTCTATTCGACTGAAGCTTGTGGTCTTATTTAGGAAAGCAGGAGAAAATCTAAATATAGTAATGCCTCTTTAAAGTGGCTGATGCTATTTTATTTCATGCAAATTTATAGAATTTTCAAATGCTAAATTTTAACATACAAATTTCCTCAGAATTCAAATGATGATTCTCTAATATGCTAATATTTTCAAAGAATAACATTTGCAAGAGAGACATTTGTATATTCATCATATTCTACTGACCAAGACTCAGAGCCTTATAAGCCTACATACCTCTGTTTTACAGTCCTTTCCATGCATTTATTTTTTAAATTATATTATATTTTGCCACATAGTAGAGAAGGGAAGACTTGTCAAGTAGAAGATGTGGATTACATCCTGCCTCTGAAACATGACCATTATCATTTACTTCACAGCATTCCATGCAAATCTCTAAAAGCACAAATCCACCTTTCTTTATAGTCTTGGGGTAGGCATCCCCCTAATTCACTGACAGAATTGAGGCCTGTCAGTTACCCTCAACCTGGTTTAATGTGTCTTTCTAGACAGCTTTACAAACATATCATATACATATTTATATGCATGTATATATGTTCACATGTAAATATAAAGGGAGTTTCAATATCAAAAGCTCTCTATACTCATGAAATCAGAAATATGGTTTAAAAAAAGGATATTATGTGAGTATAATCCATGAATCTACATTGTAAGTAGACAAGATGAGGTCTATGTTACTCTTTATTATAAAAATAATTGTTACAATGGTTCTTTTCATGTTCCACAGGCATAATGCCTGCTATACTTTTGAACAATAGAACCATGACCAATTAGTGTCTATCTCTAAATGGACAAGATCTCAAAAAGGGAAGCTTCTTTCCCTATTTCTGACTTTTCCTTGATCCTCATTTTTTTTTTACCTATCTGCAGCTCTTGACACTGTTGATTTCTTTTCCTCCTTGAAATTCTCTCTAGATTTTTGAGACACCATTCCTGATTCTCCTCCTTACCTTACCACTTCATCTTTGTTTCACTTACTAGATTCTCCTCAGAACATTCCCTCTTAACCATGGGTGGACCTCTGAGTTCTGTCCTAGACCATCTTCTTTTCTCTTTATATATTATTTCACTTGGTGATCTCATCAACTCTCAAGAATTTAAACAAGATCTCTAAACTAATGATTCTCAAGTCTTATTTTTCCTATCCCAATCTCTCTCATGATCTCTGATCTCACATCTGCCTTATCTATATCACATGAGATGTCCAATAGATAGTTTAAATTCTACATGTTAAAAACAGAACTCATCTTTCCTTCTAAACTCCTTCCCCCATCACTACTTTCCCTATTACTCTAGAGGGCAAATACCATTCTCCTAGTCCTTCAGACTCATAACCTCCAAATCATACTGAATTCTTCACTATCTCTTACCTCTGATATCCACGCTAAATGTGAAATCCTGTCAACTTTACATTTATATTATTTCTCCAATATATTCCCTTCTCTCCTCTGATACTATGGTTACCCTAGTGAAGCCCTTACCACCTCATATCTTGATTAATACAATTACTACTAACAAAAATTACTACAATTGACCACCATAATTGGTGGGTCTCCCTGCCTCAAGTTTCTCCCCAATACAGTCCATCCTCCAATCAGCCACTAAAGTGATTTTCCTAACAGCTTCCTATTGCCTCCATGAGTAAATGAATAAAAATTATATATTCAAAGCTCTTCCTACCTTTCCAGTCTGTTTTGATCTTATTCCTCAACATGTACTTTTCAATTTGGTGACACTGTCATCTTTACTGTTCCATGAATAAACATGGTATCTTTTGGCTCTGGGTATTTTCTCTGGCTGTCCCCCATGTCTAGAAGGCTCTCCCTCCTCCACTCTAGCTATTGAACTCCCTGGCTTTTCTTTAAATCCAATTAAAATCTCACCTTTTATAGGAAACCTTTCTCAACACCTCTTATTTCCAGTTCTTTCCATCTTTTAATTATTCCCTATTTATATTTTACAGAGCTTGCTTCATTTCTATTTGTTTCATGATGTCTCTCTCAATGGATTGTATAATGTATCTTTTGTCTCTTTTTGTATCCCCAGTGCTAGGCACAGTGCCTGACACATTGTAAGTGCTAATAAATGTATATTGACTGATTGATTGATTTTTAGTCATAGATATCCATCCTTTGCCTAGAGGGATAAGTGCTACAATAGATGGAACACTAGCCTAAGAATCAAGAAGATATGAGTCCAAATCAAGCTTCAGATATCTCCTAACCATTTGACCCTGGACAAATCACTTAACCTCTCTCTACCTCACTGTCTTCATCTGCAAAAATAAGGTAATAATAGACACCTACATGTCATGAAAATAAAATGAAATGTTTGTAAAGTGTTTTACAAACCATAAAACCCTACATAAATGCTAGCTATTATTATTTCAAAATATGTGGGACGTTTTCTCTATTCTTTAGTATATATTCTATCTATGGGTCAAACTCAACTGATGGTTTGTGGGACTAAAAATACAGAAAATTGTGGATCCTTCTTTCCAAAGGAAAACCAAACTCAGTTCTGCTTATATTCAAAATAATCCCCCTCATTCTTTGCAAAGAAAATGGGAACGTACAAACCAAACTGTCTGATAGGCTCTGCATGGGCTCTCATCCACATAGCTCCATTTCTGCATTTAATTAAGTGACATGTCAAGCATGGCAGCTAAGGAGATGAAGGTGTATAGAAGATGGATTATAAACCTGCAGAGATGGAGGACCAAACAGCAAACATAGGACTGCTCTGTCTGCTTTTATTTTTTTATTTCAAACATCCCTTAGCTCTGCAGGAATGTGCTTTGTGCCTGAAACTTTGTGCTGCCAGTGACAGAGTTGAGTCCAGATTCTGCAGTCCTTCTCTGGGAACAGCACTCCATCAATAGCAGCTGGCCCCTGGCATCATTGGAAGGCCTTGGATAAGACCCTCAGAGAAAAGCTCTTTCAAAGTATGCCATCAGAGAGGTGGTAGAAGGAGAACGGGAGGGAGAGAAATGCCAATTACACTATTACACATTCTGATTTCACTCTATGGGCTGTTCCTCTTGTATTCCTAGGAGCAAGCCTTGGAGGGAGGAAATTGATATTCCTAACAGGACATGGTGCTGAATCCTATGAGACACTGACAAAACCTCTGTGTAGACAGCTGGCATCCTAACTAGGTTGATGGAAAATAGAATTCTAAGTTCTGATTTATAAAATGTATTGCCTTTGGTATCTCTATTTGTATCAGACAGGAAAAAAATAATAGTTTTTTTGTTTTGTTTCTTTTTTTAAAGATCCAAATACTGCTAGATCATAGGTTAAAAGTTAGAAGGGATATTGGAGGTCATCTACTTCAACCTTGTCATTTCACTAATAAGGAAACTGAAACCAAGAAAAATTAAGTGACTTCCCCAAGATCACATAGCTACTAAGTGGCACAGGAGATATTTCAATTAATAAATAAACATTTATTAAGTTCTTAGTCAGTGAGATGGTACAGTAGATAGAGTGCCAGGCCTAGAGCCAGGAAAACTTATCTTCCTAAGTTCAAATATGGCCTCAGACACTAGCTGGGTGACCTCAGGCAAGACACTTAACCCTCTTTGCCTTAGTTTTCTCATCTATAAAACGAGGTGGAGAATTAAGTGGCAAACTACTCCAGTATCTTTGCCAAGAAAACCCCAAATGGAGTCACAGAAAATCAGACAACTAAAAAATGACTGAATAACAAGTATCTGCTATGTGCTAAGGATATAAAAGAGGTAAAAGACAGTCCTTGCCCTCAAGGAGTTTACAACCTAATGTAATATACAATAAGCAAGCAAATATATAAAAAACAAAATTAAAAGTTGGAAAAGGCTTTCTTTAGAAAATGAGATTTTAGTTGGAACATGAAAGAAATCCTGGAAGCTGGTAGGCAGAGATGAGGAAGGAGAGCATTCCAGGCATGAGGGACAGCCAAGAGAAAATGCCAGGAGCCCAGAGATGGAGTATTCTGTTTGAAGGAGGCCACTGCTACTGGATTGATGTGATAGGAATAAAGGATTCAAAAGACTGCAAAGAGGATCAGGGGTTGCTATGTTATGAAAGACTTTGAATGCTAGAGTATTTTGTATTTATTTCTGGAGGTAACCAGAGTTTATTGAATATTATCAGAGCTTTGTTTTGGGAAAATCACTTTAGTGGCTGAATAGAAGATGGATTAAAGTAGGGAAAGACTTGAGCCAGCAAGCTATTGCAATAATGCTATCATGAAACAATAAAGGCCTGTGCTGGGGGATAACAGTGTCAGGGGCAAAAAAGGAGTGTGTTCAAGAGCTTTTGCAAAAGTAAAATCAACAAGCCTTGGCAAAAGATTGGGAAATGGAGTGTGAGAGAAACTGAAAAGTCAGAGATGACTGAGGGATGGGGTGGCATTGTCCATAACATTAATAGGGGAGGTGATGGGAATGAAGAGTTTAGAAAGAAAGAAAATGAGCTCATGTTTGAGTTTAACATACATCTACTGGGTGGATATCCGGTTTGAAAGGCAATGGAAGATGTAAGAATGGAGGTCAGCTGGGCATTTAGGACAGGATAGAAAGACTTGAGCAGCACAGTGATGATAATTAAATCAATGGGAGCTGAAAGGACCTGCACGTGAAGTAGTATAGAGAGAGAAAAGAAGAGATCTTAGGACAGAACTCTGTTAGAGAGTGTGACCTAGATGAGAAATCAGCAAATGAGAATGAGAAAAAGTCTGATAAGTAGGTGGAGAACCAGAAGAAAGTAGCATCCCAAAAACCTCTTTGAACCCAGAACCTTCAAATCCAAAGCTAACATTATGGTTTTTTCAAAAGACATCTCAGCTAACAATAGTACTGAGATCTGGAAGTTAAAGGCTAGATGGGGAGAAGAATGATAAACTCCACCTCCAAAATAATTCTTCTCTTTCTCTTCTCTTTCACTTTTAACATTATCTTTATAGGTTTGGCACAAAAAGGAAAAAGGATAGGGATGATTTACAGTGGGGTCTGAAGAATACGGAGTTGTTCACAGCAGCCTAAAAATGTTTGATGCAAGAAACAAGAAGGACTATTTCCTGTCCTTTGTAGGAGGCAGGGATATTAGGTGAAGGAGGAGAATAGAAGAGGAGAGAATACTAGGTTTACAATTTATCCTTTTCTGCCCTTTTAGAAGATAACATGAAAAACAACTCATCTCAAAAAAGTACCCTGGGATTAAGTTAATAAACAAAAGGTGTCAAAAAAAGGGATTCAGAACTGTATATTTGTTCAGAATAAACATAGAAATAATAAGGCCAAGATTGTAAGGACTTAAGAGGTCTGTTCCATTCTTTTGAGGCTTATCCTGTCTTGCTTGGAATTATTAGTTATATTTTTATACATTTTTTATGTGGAAGGAGACAGGGACCTTGACCACTGGTGAAAATATTGTACAAAAGGAAGATTTAGTTTGGCTTGTTTTATATGTGTGTGTTGTAGGGGTAGGTCCTTTGTTATTGCTCTCAGGTTTGGGTTTGGGTTTTGTTTGACACTGACAGATACACATAATAAAGATAAGAACAAAGGTCAGAAGAATGGGGAACAATGACCATTACCTCCTTCCCTTAGCTTTGAGTTTTGCTTAGGCTAATTTTCAGGTCAATCTGGAGAGAAGAGGATCTTGGAAATGAAATGAACTTTGTTACTCTTACTTTTGCATACACCTTAATGGAGTTTCTTTGTCTGAGTCCCCCAAAATAGATTTGGGCACAGGATTCCTATGACCAAACTAATGGAAACTGTCAGAAATTCCTAATCCTAAATCACTCAGTTATTAACACCAGTAGCTTTTGATTTGACATCAGACGCAAGTAGTTAAAAGAATGGAATTAATCTTATCTTCGAAGCGCTCTGCCTTGTTTTTTGTCTCTCTCATTTGAACAAGGTCATTCACAATCGGGACAAGAAACTCAAAGAGCTACAAGCCTGTTCTAGTCCGGAAAAGACTTTCCAGTAATGTACTTTAGCAGAACTGAGATGGCCAGCAGGTATTCCTGAAGAGATGATGAGACATTCAGAAACCACATATCAAGATCAGTTACAATTATAATAGGTTGTCAATAAAATTCACTCTTCTCTTTGTAACCATGATGCTAATGGACATGCTTATTATTACATTCAGCTTCACCTATTAACCTCTTATTTATTCCGGATTTGTATGATTAAATTAGCATGGGAACTTGTGGTAAAGTTCCTTCCACCTATGCAAGTCATCGCTCATCTATAAATAATTCTTTTTTATTACTATTTATTTTTTATATGTGACATGATATAATATGTAATAAAATAATATAACAAATAAAATTTGCTATAAATATGTAATAAAGTAAAATAAATATGATGATCTAAGAGAAACAAATACATTACGTAAATCCAAAAAGCTTTTCCTCCCTTCCCTTCCAGTTTTCTCCCTTCCTCAAGAAGGCAGGTTATATGATTGTACATATATTATCATATAATTCCTATTTCCATGTTAAGTTTAAAGAATTGTTTGGGATCCTGAAAATATGAATGCCTTGTCTGTGGTCAAACAGTTAGTAAGTGAAAGAGGCATGGCTTAAACTCAAGTTTTCTTGACTCTACAGTCCTCCTCTATTAGAAAAGCTAGAGGCTGGGGGCAGCTGGGTAGCTCAGTGGATTGAGAGCCAGGCCTAGAGCCAGGAGATCCTAGGTTCAAATCTGGCCTCAAACACTTCCCAGCTGTGTGACCCTGGGCAAGTCACTTGACCCCCATTGCCTACCCTTACCACTCTTCAGCCTTGGAGCCAATACTCAGTATTGACTACAAAACGGAAGGTAAGGGTTTAAAAAAAAGAAAGAAAAGAAAAGAAAAGCTAGAGGCTGTCATTCATTGCCATTATCACATTCTGATATATATTAGAGTTGCTTGCAAATATGTCTTATGTCTTCTAATATATTACATAAGTCATTGTTTTATTTATCCTTGTAACTCTGCTTCCCTGCTTCATTTTGAGTTTTACTTTATTAATTTATTTTTTATTTTTTCCAGATTACATGTCAGTACAATTTTTAATATTTGCTTTCTGACATTTTGTAGTCTGTGTTCTCCTTCCTCTTACTTCTCTTCCTCCAAGATATTAGGTAATATGATATAGAATATATATATATTATTATACGATACATATATCCATGTTCATCATGTGAAAGAAGACACATATTGCTTATACAGGAGAAAAATTGATGGAGGAAATAAAGTGAAGTATGACATTCTTCAATCTGCATTCAGACTCCATCGATTCCAATTATGGCACAGGAGAGACTTTTTCACCCTGAGTCCCTTGCTGTTGTACTGGATCCTTACATTATTGACAGTAGTTAAGTCACTCACACTTGATCATCATATATTTTTGTTGTTACTGTGCTCAATATTCTCCTGGTTCTGCTCACTTCACTTTGTACCATTTCATAGAAATCTTTCCAGATTTTTTTGGGAACATCTTGTTTATTATTTCTTATGGTACAATAATAATTTACCACAACTGGTTTATCCATTCTCCATTTGATGGACATCCCTTCAATTTCTAGTTCTTTGCCACCACAAAAAGAGCTGCTATAAATATTTTTGTACACATTTCCTATCTTTACCCCCTCTTCCCCCCCCCTTTTTCTACTATCTTTATTCTCTTTGGGATACAGACATAGAAATGGTATTGCTGGGTAAAAGGATATGTACAGTTTTATGGCCCTTCAGGTTCATTTTGAGTTTTAAATTGCACTAAGACTTTTTTTTTTTAAGATTTAAGTTCATTCATTTATTTATTTATTTCAGAATATTTTCCATGGTTACAAGAATCATGTTCTTTCCCTCCCCTCCTCCTAACCCCCACCCATAGCCAATGGGCAATTCCACTGGGTTTTACATGTGTCATTGATCAAGACCTATTTCCATATTATTAATATTTGCATTAGGGTGATTGTTTAGAGTCTATATCCCCAATCATATCCCCATCAAACCACGTGATCAAGCAATTGTTTTTCTTCTGTGTTTCTGCTCCCACAGTTCTTTCTCATAAGTCCCTCAGAATTATCCTGGGTCATTGCATTGCTGCTAGTAGAGAAGTCCATTATGTTTGATTGTACCACAGTGTATCCATCTCTGTGTACAATGTTCTCCTGGTTTTGCCCCTTTCACTCTGTATCAGTTCCTGAAGGTTGTTCCAGTTCACATGGAATTCCTCCTACACTAAGACTTTTGAGACATCCTGTATGTAATAAGAATTCAGCAAATATTCATTTAAGAATTAAATGCACTAACCTACTTCAGCATCTTTCTTCTCACAACTTTCACTTGGAAATCTTGTCTCTTTTTATCTGTACTGCTCCTACTAACCCTCAAAGTCATATTTAAGTTCTGTTCCCCACCTGCCCCCCATATTCATGAAATTGCCTTGACTACTCCAGCCCAGAGTTATCTCCCCTCTACCCCTAATCCTCTATGGTGCCTAAGACCTCCACCCTGCATGCTAAACTTGTACTTTGCCTAGTTGGGTTCATTTTCTTCTTGTGTAATCTATCCCTTTAAAGGTAAGTCTCATATTTTTATGTCTCTCAGGTTGCTTAGTACAGTGTAAGTGTTCAATAAACAATTATTGAATAAAGGATTGATTTGGTTCTTTGAGATTGTTTTCAATTTTCTGTTTCTGAAAAGGTACAAAACACTTTAAAGGATCCTGGCCAGCTTGTCCTCCTTTAGTACCCTCCTCTCTCATTTCTTATTTTATCTAACTTTTCTATTTTTCTTTCCTCAAATGTCATGGACTTGAAGGGGTTAAAAAAGAAGAAAAAGTGGGGGCAGCTGAGTAGTTCAGTGGATTGAGAGTCAGGCCTAGACATAAAAGGTCCTGAGTTCAAATCCCACCTCAGAAACTTCCTAAATCACATAATCACCATTACCTAGCCCTTACTACTCTTCTACCTTAGAACTAATGCCAATATTTTTAGAGAAAATAAAATAAGAAAAAGTGAAGACAATTTGGGAAAGACATGAGGGGGAAACATTCCAAATTTATTCCACCCACCTTCTCCACAACACCCATTTGACTGGCCAAGGCTGATTCTAGAAGTGACTCTAAACAAGATTTACCATAAAATGCAAAGTTGAGTTGCTCCCTGGAAGTTGTAATTTAAACAACACATTGTAATTGGCCCCCTGTTATAAACTTGGGCTATATACTGAATGCCTTTGGAAAAACCCAAACACGTTCCCAGAAGACATGAGCAGGTGAGAAAAAAGACCTGTCAAGATCTACTTAAGCAGGACTTAAAACATGAACTCTGAGCAATAATTTCTTCTATTGAAAAGGAAGTCAAATTTAATTAAGATGTTGAATGCGGGGAGGGGAGGCATGTTATCAGAAAGAAGATAGCCATATCCCAGTTCTGTCTTTATCCAAGTCTGTTGGAAAAAATAATAACCTTCTAGCTGACTATTCTATTTGATTTTAGCATAAAGTGTTCAATTAAGGGGAAAGAAGTAGTAATAAGAGAGCCCTGCATGCCACCACAGACTACTGACATCTCACCTGAAATGAAGGGCCATATTCTTTTCATTTTCCACAATTCTCCGAAGAAGCTTCACATCTATGTTTTCAGTGAGATCTCTGGTTCTATTCAAGATAGCACATATTGAAAAGGAGAGCTGAAAAAATCAAATAAGCTCTATCTCAAGAATATATTATGGATATAGGTCTCAGACTTATAGTTCTCTCCGCAGCTGCTTATCTAACATGGGGAGGTCAAAATAATTATTTTCTTTCCAGACTATAAAAAAAAGTTTTTTCCCCCTTGGTGGCATTCTGATTTCTCCAGGAAGTATTTCTTGTGGGATAGATATGTCAAAAAGCCTCAATCACTGCTCTGCCTAGATTTCTTATTGATTTATCCAGACCTTCTGCCTTCCACTTATTGTTTTGTAATAAAGATCCTATTTTCTAGTAGCTTTAAGGGTAGGTCTTTTGAAAGATTGGATCAAAATGGAGATTGAGATAAAAAGAAAAGAAAATGGTTCTTTTGTGTCAAATGGATTGTGTTTTATATAGGGATTTTGTCTGGATAATCTGACTCAAGAATCATGGTTGTCTTTTTTTTCTGAAAAGAAAACATTTTCAGAACCTTTAGAAAAAATGGAAGATTTCATGCGACTTCTCAGAATTCTTATCATTTCAGTGATTGTTATAACTGGCATATATATGAGGCTAACAAATTATTTTGCTCAGTCAAAATATGTATTTTATTGTGTCTACTATGTGCCAAGAACTGTGCTAGGCAGTGGGGATAAAAGTACAGAGAACCAAACAATCATTGCTTGCAAGATGCCCACAGTCTAATGGGAAAGAGAGCAATAATATAAATGTGCACAACATAAATATGAAGTGAATAAATCTATATTTAATTTAAACTATTAAAACTTAAAACTATACTGACTCTTGAGATGTATATACAAAGTGGTTTAAGACCATTAGTCAGTAAACATTTGCTAAGTATCTAAATATATGCCAGAAGGGGCAACTAGGCAGTACCATGAATAGAGTACTAAGTCTGGAGTCAGAGAGACTCATCTTCCTGAGTTCAAATCTGAACTCTGACACTTACCAGTTATGTGACTCTGGGCAAGGCTTCACCTTATTTACCTCAGTTTCCTCATCTGTAAAAAAAGCTGAAGAAGGAAATGGTAAACCACTCTAGGATCTTTGCCAAGAGAACCCCAAATCATGTCCCTGCATTGTATACAACTGAAACTACTGGATAACAGTAACATGTGCCAAGCACTGTGCTAAACTTAGTGCCAGGGATACAAAGAGAAGCAAAAGGCAATCCTTCTCTTTAATGAGCTTTCAATCAAATGGTAGAGACAGCAAGCAATGAAATACGCACAAAGTGTGTTCAGAATACATAGGACCTAATTAAAAGAGAAAGAAGGCACTAGAAATACAGAGGTTGGAAAAGGGTTCCTGTAGATGAGATTTTAGTTGACACTTAAAGGATGCCTGGGAAGCCAGTGGGTGTAAGTGAAGAGGAAGAGCATTTCAGGAGTAGGGGAGAGAACCAGAGAAAATATCTGGAGCCAAGAGATGATAGAGAATTTCTAAAATGTATTGAGTAGGGGTGGGAGATTTGGGAGCGTAACATGATTGGTCCTGCACTTTAGGAAATCCATTTCATTGGCTGAATGAAGAATGAATTGGCATGAGAAGAGGTAGATATACTGTCCAGCAGACTATTGCAATAATCCAGGTGTGAGGTGTTAAGGACCTGCCCTGCAGTGGTGACCAGACTGATATATATTTAGAGAGATGTTGCAAAGGTGAAATCAAAAGACCTTGGCAACGGAATGGATATGCGGCATGATTGAAAGTGAGAAATCCAGGCTGAATCCTAAGCCTGAGGGACTGGGAAGATTGCCCTCTACAGTAATATGGAAAGTAGGAGGGGTTTGTTAGGGACGGCATTATCAGTTGAAGATATCAAGAAGATTTTCAAACAGATTTTTTGTCTCTAAGTCCTTTAAAGGAAGAGAAAGACACTATGAGGTTAAGGTAAAGGGCAAGTGATTTCAAGCCAGTGGGATGACCAGTGCAAAGATACAAAGATAAGAGATGCAGTGTCATGTGTGAAAAACATAGAGGCTAGTTTACTACCTAATTATGTCCCCAGAAAGGATTTGTCGTTCTTCTATTTTGACCCTGTGATTCCCTGAGCATGAGGAACTTCCTCTATAGGTGAATAATACTTCTACAGAAGAGATAAGTGACTTCCCCAGGAATATATTGCTCACAAATATAAGGGACTGTTTTTAAATCCAAATCCTTCTGACTCTAAGACCACATCCCCTGACTCTATTATGCCATATAATCATTCATGATATAGATCAGTGATGGGCAAACTACGGCCCTTGGGCCAGATGCAGCCCCCTGAAATGTTCTATCCCACTGTGTGATATTATTCCTAATCTGACAAATACAATGAATAGGATACAATACAATGAAACTTCGAAAGAGTTGCCTTAGAAACAGACTGACAGATGAACATTTCCTTTCCTTTGGCTCTCTCTTTAAAAAATTTGTACATCCCTGACATGGATAGTTTCTATTGATTTTATCATCCCCCTTTTTCAAACAGAAAACTGAAGTTTAAGAAGGTCACATGACCTGGCCTTGATAACAGAGCTAGCAGGCATTTGAATCGGAACTGAAGTCAAGCCATCTTTATTCGAAATCCACCAGTCTAGCTTCTTGGTCATGTTGTTTGTCCTATGTTTAAGTCACTAGGCCAGATACTTTTTTTCCATCTATAACTGCATCTACACTAAACATTGACTAAAGCAATGTGATTGCCTCAAAGAAATAAGAATAGACAAAGCTAATATAGCATATTGGGCATAGAAAGCCTAGCTTTATCTTCATTTTCCATATGAAATCATGTAAAGTTGGAATTTGAAAGGTCCTTAGAGGTCAACTAACACAATCCCATCATTTTACAGAGAAGGAAACTTGAGACACAGAGGGGAAAGTTGTCAGTTGCCCAGTCACAAAACTAATAAATAGCACAGTTGGGACAAAAATCCATTATATCATGAGGTTGTGAACTACTAAACTAGATCCACAAATTTGATGTCTACATAGAAACTCTTCCACCAAATGTGACTGGTTCCAAATATTAATGGTTTTTTGCTCTAGGTTAAATAATGCATGTGGCCCATTCCATATTTTAGAGGGAGTGACTATTAATATTGAATTCATTTTGCTCAAGGCTGAAAAATGATGTTTATTAATAGTGCCCCCTTCTCTTTTTTTGTTTTCTTCTCTCACTTCCTGCCTACTCTTTAAATACAGTGCACTTGAGGCCCACATAATACCAACCATGGCATCCCAACCATGCCTGCCTTCCCAAATCATCCATGTTAACCATAATATTTGCATTCTGTAGTTGGATTTGGACTGGACATGCAAATTTATCAGTATAAGAACTACTGATTAGGAAATTCCATCTAGCAAATCAAACTAAAGGTTTTCTATATAATTTATAGTCCTAGAGAGTTGTCTATGGCATTAGGAGGCTAAGGATTTGCCCTGGGTTTCATATCTAGTATCTGTCAGAGGAAGGATTTGAACCAGGTCTTCCTTCTCTCCAAGGTTAACTCTCTATCCACTACACTGCCACTTTTCATTGAATACACATATAAATGTGAGATATATGGGATGTTCAGGGAAGATCAGCACTTCTACTGTGAGAATTTGATGAGCCATTTTCAGAGCAATTCATCTACCTTTGGTGTCTACTGTTCGCCAAAATTAAACCTGTGACTCCAAGAAACAACCACAACCTCATAAAATCATATTAGCAGATGGGCTAAACCAAATTGAGAGTAATTGGCAGGCTGATTGATGATGGTGAATTAGAAAGACGTCTACCCCAAGCTTATGAGGACATCCCCTGGTGGAATGGGTAGATGAGAACAATTTGTTCCAACATCCATGAAAGCAGCTGAAGCAGGTGCTGTGAAGCCCTTAGAGCTTGATCAAACATCAAAGACACTAATAGGGTCACTTACTGGATCTTAGATCATTGCCCGTCATCTCACATCCTGACTTGTCCTACCACTGGACTTGAATGATTTTGGAAGAATGAGACTGATGACTTGATGCAATTCTGCCTCACTTAAATCCAATTTGCTAAAGAGTGAAGACATCACTCCATGATGTCATTGGTCTTCTTCAAAATGACACATGAACATCAACAGCATATATACTATCCACCAAAAGATTTTAAAAAGGCTTTTAAGTGAATATACAGTCAGAAACCTCAGAGGTGCCTATCTGGAAGATAACTAGCTCTTTTTCAGGTTTTTCTTTCCAGAATAAGAGGATTACAAAAAGTGATCGACTCGCTTCTATCTCTGATCCCAACCCCAGAGTTTGTCTTCTACGCCTTCTGGCCTCCTGAGATTCACCCGAAGGGTAGAGCTGAGAAAGGCTGTCTGAGCCTAGATACCAAACTAATAGGAGCTTTCTAAGTCAGCTGTTCTATCTAAAAGCCTTTGATCCTCACAATTACCTTCCACACCTTCATCTCAAGGAAGGGATTAAAGGTCTTCTAGCTGGCCATGAGCCTTAGAAAATTTCTCTTGACCTAATGCTGTTATTTCCTCCAATCCAGCCACCTTGGAGTATCTCTAGCATCTCATGTCCCTAGAAGTGCCCAAGTGGTATAATGCAGAACTAGACATTTATTTTCATTATGTTTTATTAACATCATTCCTTCCTCAATCAGCAAGATGCAAAGTGTGTGTTTGCAGTTTGCCGGATGACTGCTGAATGTAATAATTAGGTACCTATCTCAGCCTGCAACTGACTTTGGGGAGTTCTGTATCTGTCAATTAGGATTGTTTCAGGGTTGTTTATTTACCTGGCACAATTGCAAGCCATGAAGTTTCTGCTGATAAATCCAAAGTAAGAAATGTTTTCTATATAACAAATGGCAGTGATCTTAGGGAATACATTATATTAATCTAGTCCAGTTGACCTCTTTGATTTCATCTACCATTACTCTCCAGCATGAACCAATATTCTGGTGAGATTTTACTTACATACACACACACACACACACACACACACACACACACACACACACACACACACACACACACATACACAGCCAAGGCTAAAGTTGAGGCCTCTCCTTCTCTGCCCTGCAAGTGGTCCATTTCAAGGTATACTGAAAGCCATTTCTGGATTCATTCTTTTAACTCACATGATAATTTATACATGATATACGGATGTAATGAATTTTCAAATTTATCTACTATCCACTTATAGATCTAGCCATCCACTTGTCTACACATACATATACTATGCACATATTTGTATGTATATAAATATAAGCATATATAAACTCTAAGATTCACTGTCTTAAATATTATTGAGAAGTTTGTTTCCTGGAGCTTGTCTACATCTCTATGTTATGGTTCTAGGAGTACTCCTGAAGAATCATGGATAAATCTCTAAGTTCATTGTCTAACACCCTCATCTATGGGCTTCTCCCCAAGGATATCAGACAAAAATAATTTTAGTCAGGAAGCCTTAATCCTTTTTAGAAGGGAGTGTTTCCTAATGTGTTATAGTAATGATAATGAGAGAACTTATATAAAAATGTATAAGTTCACTATCATTTCTGCATATATAGAATACATATACATATATTCATGAAATTATTTCTATATCTAGATTGTTAATAAGAGGTTTCAATCAGTTCTAAAACCATTTTCACATTTCATTTGTTCTTAGGAATACTAAGAAATGTTGCCTCTCCCCTACTCTCATAAAGCCTGATTAATAAAAAAAAAAAAAAGGTAGATAATTAAGCTCATCTTGCTAAATTATGACTGCCCACTCTCATGGGGAGGGATAGTAGAGAGTTTTGATGGGCTACTTCCAAATTGGCTATCTACAAGTTAGATATACCTTGGGATGTCCAAGGTGGGGGCTGAATAATGAGCTCCCAAATTTTATTTATGGACCTGTGCCAGGGAACACTGGGGTCTTAGATTATAGAGAGAATCGTTTGACCAAATTAACTTGTCTTGACCAACCAATTAATAAGTTAATTTAATACCCAGGATTATTGCCTTTCATAATTTTAATCATCATAATAGTTGGAACAAAACATCCCCCCTAAAAAGAACATGGCACACTTTCCCATAAGTAAATACAGATGAGGTAAAAGTGGGCTTCAATTTTAGCGGTGATATATGGCAAAGGGATAATTGGAATTTCTTTTCTCTCATTTGTGAGTATTCAAAAAGTGCTTTGCTTGGTGAATCATCAACCATCTCTCTTTCTCTCTAAATTCAGACATTACTACCAGTTCATCTGAGGATAAACTAAGGACATTAATAGGAAAATGGAAACTTCAAAATGTACCAGACCTTTTGGAGCTTGAAAAGGCATCCAATGGACAAAGAGTGTGGGGTAACTGGGGAAAAAAGAAGAGTGCAATTTAGCCAAGCTAATGCTAAGGTGTCTCCACTTCTGCCCTGAAAGCTGTGCTGGAAAGTTACACTTGCTCCTTCTTCTGGAATCAATCCTTCCTTAACCCATTTGATAATTTCAGGATGATGTGGAAGTTGGCCAAGTTTCCTACACAAACAATACTTTGTCTAAGGTCTACAATTGAAATTGCTGATCTGGCAATTTATCACAGTGGGGTTGAGTAAATTAATTATCTATATGATCCTCTGAGAGTGATTTATTACCAAAAGAATTGAAGTTTCTTGAAGTGAGATATTGTTTGGTTTTGTCTTAATATCCCTAATGATTGACACTTACATAATTGACAGTTAATAATTCTTGTTGCATGAATGAAATGCTTTCCATTGTTGAATGGGCAGACTGATTTTCCATGATTGAAAATGTCTTAAAACCAGTAAATGTTGCTACCTATATGTCTATCCATCTAAGCCAGAGGATAAATAATGCATCTGATAATCACACTACTATTCTTCTAATGCTTCCAAATTCTCAAGTAGAGAAGGTGAAGGGATTGTGAAATGCTGGGGCTGAGCCTCTGAACTTTAGCAACTAGACTTCCTCCTTCCAGGCTCTATTCTTTTAGGGTGGTACAGTGGAAAAGAGTATCAGATATGGATCACTGAACTTGAACTTGAAGGAGCTGAGTTAGAATGCTAACACTGCCATTACTTGTTATAAGTTCTTGAGCAAGGTACTTTACTTCTGCACCTTATCTGTAAAATTGAGAGGGTGTGTAAAATGATTATAAAAGATCAGAGACCTTGAGCTGAAAGGGTCCTTGGAAGTCATGTAGTTCAACCCACTCCTTTTAAAGGAGAGGAAATTCAGCAGATAGATTAAAAAATTTACCTGGAGCCATGCAGCTAGTAAGTCTCTGATGCAGGATTTAAACACAATTCTTCCTGATGCCAAGTCCAATGCCCTCTCTACCATTCCATGTTGTTAAATAGTTTATCATCAAGACTGCCAAAAAGCAGATGTCTCAGTACTTTGAACTCTTTGGAGACTTGGGTTTTCACAAAAAAAATCAGACAAGCCAGATATGTGAGAAACAAAAAGATCTTCTTTTATGACATGTATCAATTCAATCAAGGAAAGCTCCAAGACATAAAATGAGAAACCAAGGGCTAAAAGCTGGAGGACAGGCACAAAAAGGAGGTCATACAAGCAGAGAGGGAATAAGAACCTTGGTTGTGAGTCTTCAGGAGATGACAGGAAGATAAAAGTAAATGGGGATGACAAGTTCAACTACAGGGCACTGAAAATGCTACCCTCAGTCTTGACACACAAAATGCACCAGTTCTCTGTCTGACAAATTTGATGTATGGGATATCTGGGGTCCTCCATAATAAGGCAGCTTGCCAAGAAGAGCAGAGGGGTTGGGTTTGATCATCATTATTGTGGCACACAGTGGTTGTGTTGGTTTTCTACTTTGGAGACCATAAGCAGAAATCATTAGGGACTGGCCAGAAAATCAGAGGGAATGTAGAAGTGACAAAAAAAGTTCTAGGGGAGAAAAGTATAAGATACAAGGCATTTCCATAACCAAGGCAACCTATAGCAAATGACGCTTAAAAGTCTTACAGAGTGTTACCCCCACTTCAAAAAAAATTTAAAAGGTACTTCTCTGGACTTCCACAACTGGTTTCTGGGAAAATGGGACAAAGTAAGTTTTTATGGGAGCTGAGGCTTGGGAAAACTCTGGAGGGATAAATCCAAAGATTGCATAAATAGTGGCCCTGGGTAAGCAAGAGGACCATATGGGCTTTTAAATAGGAGGAGAAAAAGAGAAGAAGGAATATGACAGGGAAAGGCATCTAAGGCTTTACTGTGCATGTGTATGGGCATAATGCAAATATAGATACGGATATGGATATGGATATAGATATAGATATAGATACATAGATAGATAATAACAACTCACTTATATAGCTTTATAAGATTTATGTGGCTCTTTCCTGACAATAAACCCATGAAATAGAGAGCATAATTATTATTATTCCTATTTGTTTTATAAATTATGAAACTGAGACTCACATAAGGTAAGTTCATTGCCTATAGTCCCACAGATAAACTCATCCCAACCCAAATCTCCAAATTCTGAGACCAGAATTCCTTCACTAAACCACACTGGAATCTCAATTTGGACACAATCCTGAAACGCGAATAAACAACTTCTCCAATGATAACTGTGCTTCCAGGTATCCTAGAGTTCCAGAATCTTGAAACTTGATAGTAATTCCATGGCCAATGGACTAAGTATTCCTATATTGTATTATTCACCTAATAAGTGTCTTGTTTTGAGGATGGCTTTTTCTTTGACTCAAATCAATACCTGAAGAGTGCCAGCTATATCTTTGAGTATTAAGCAATGTGGTGTGGAGCTGATAAACTATATGTAAGGATCCCTACAGGTTTCATATTGATTTAGAAAAATCACATGTTAACATTATCTATATTCTCTATTTCTTTTGTTTTGCTAAATATTTCCTATACATTTTAATCTGGTTCTAGCCTCACTAGGGAGTGATACAGATTTCAACATGGCATCATCTAGTGTTTGATGCTTCCGATGTAGTCAGTAGAACACAGAATTTAGAGTAAGAGGATGTGGATTGGAATCTACCATTTTTACCTAAGTGACTGTAAATTACATCATTTCATAGCTTTAATTTCCTCCTCTGCAAAATGAAGGGGTTGGATTAAATGATCTCCAAGGAGTCCTTCAGATTCTAATTTTATTATCTGATGATAAGTAGGGAAGAAGACTTAGATCAAGTTAGTGGAGCAGGTTGCCAGGGAAATATTATCTTAGTGGGGAAATAAAGAAAATCCTTTATAGATAGACTATTCTCTTTCTGCTGAAATTAAAATTCAGAGAATAAAGTTTCATGAAACAGAGAGCTAGTTTTCACTAACATCAAATGGAGTCAGAAGCACTCAGAGAGCTAAATGCTAATGAGACAACTTAAAATCATAAGAACTGGAAAGAATCTAGTGGGATCTAGCCAAATCTAGATTTAAGTTGTGAGTTCTTTAACAAGATCCTTAACTAGTGATCATCAAACCCTTCTCTTGGAGACCTCCAGCACTGAAAAGCAGATAACTTATTTTAAAATAAAATTATTTTCCCCCAATTGTATGTAAAAACATTTTAAACAGTTTTTAAATCTGAGGTCTAAATTTTCTCCCTCACTCCTACTCTACTCTTTGTACCCACTCCCTGAGACATTAAGCAAAAGAAGATATTTCTAATGTATATAAAGTGTATTTTTTTGGACAGGGATAATTGTTGGGAAATTTTTCCTTCTATTGAAACAAACTTTGCTTCTCTGTAACTTTTTTAGATGAATTGTTGAGTGGATAGAGTGCTGGGTCTGGAATCAGAAAGACCCATCTTCCAGAGGCCAAATCTGGCCTCAGACAATCACTATCTGTGTGACTTTGGGAAAAATCACTTAACTCTTTTTGCCTCAGTTTCCTTATCTGTAAAATGAGTTGGTAAAGGAAATGGAAAACCATTTCAGTATCTTTGTCAAGAAAACTGTAAATGAGGTCATGAAGAGTCAGACATAACTGAAAATGACAGAAAAACAAAAAACTAACCTTTTTTTTCCTATCCTCTAAGGCTAACCAGTATAAATCTAAATCCTCTCCTCCTTAACACCCTTTAAAATATTTGTAGATAGCTATCATTTCCCTGCAAAACTCCCCATTTCCTTCATTTGATACTTTTATGGGATGCTTCTGTGTCCATTCACCATCCTGAATTCCACCCTCCAAATGCTGATATTCTTATTAAAATATACAGAGACTTGAAGATGACACTTTAGTGTCATCTGACCAGGACAAAATAAAGTGGGATTTTAACATCCTTAATTCTGGACATTATGCACTTAACTTGCATCCCTAGAAAAAAGCTTCTCGTCCCAGCTTCCAAGACTTCTACTACTATAGTTCATAAGCCCCTACTAATGGATTTTCCTTCAGCAGTAAATCAATAGACATAATTAGTTCAAGACAAAGGCACTTGTTAAGATGGAGAATAAGAAAAGTTATCTACAAATCATTTTGCACCATAAACCTGTATTACATTTCCAAAAAAGGAAAAAAACATAGCATCTAAGGGCAGAATGGACATAGACATTACATAGACATTAAAGTACAAAGATACGTAAGACTCATAAGAGCAGGGAAAATTCATATCTCCAGTAGTGTAAAGCCACAATATTTTGTTTTGCTTTTTCTTTCCTGGTAGAATCTTCATACAACTCCTTGCAAATGTTTAAGTAGCTCTGCTTCAAATTCCTATACTCAGTTGGAAGGTGGAAAAATAGATGAATTCCTTCCTTCTCATCCCTTATACTCCTAACAAGTAAAGAACTATTTCCTCACAGGGTCTGGGGTCTTGTTATTTAATGGCTCCTGCCAGGACTGACACTAGAGATGGTGAGCTCAGATTTTTTTAAGGGCTTTTAAGTGACTGACCAATCTTCAACTGACAAATGACCAGGCTCCTCCTTCCAATTCAATCAAGTAAAATGCTATTGTGTTAATAAACGGAGAGCAGAGTATACATATAGCTTTACTCTTCCTTTGATACCTCATTATCTGCCTATTACTTTCTGTGATTACATTATGAGATTCCTGGGCTTGGAGATAAATCAGTCACTGATTCCCCTCTACTTCTGCTAATATTACCAAGGATGTTATTTGTCTCTTCTGAGTGTCAGGTCACACTCTTGGCTTGCTTTGAGCTTTCACTTCACTAGAGAGAGAGCACAGTTTCCATAGATTCTGTATTATAGTAGGAAGAAAACTAGATTAGAATTGAGAGGACTAGATTGCTGCTCAGAATAGGTGGAATGTTTATTTAATACTGGGTAAGTTCAGAATAAAAATAATTAAAGAAGAATAAATGGAATGATAATAGATAAAGAGAAGACAGAACTATTTTTCTACTGTTTTATTTCTGTTTTCTCTAACCAGGCAAATAATCAGTAGACTGGAAAATATAGGTAATTAGGGAATTGAAGCTCAAGATAAATGGGGAGATGATGAGTGAATCTAGCTCCATTCAGTTTGTCCAACTCACTAGTCTGAATGATCTATATACCTGACCCTTAATATGTACTATATAAATGTGTATTCTCCTTCCAATATTCTGTAAGAATTTCCAGTTATAATTTATGAACTACTATAAGTATTCCTTGAAAAACCATTAAAAACCAAAGTGGAACTGCAAGACTGAAGATGGACAGATGTCCTATTTTTTAAAAAATAATTGTTTCCATCTCTCTTACTCTGTGAACTGTGTGTGTAAATGTTCATATTAGAAATTAGTCAATTTTTTATTTTTATAACATTTTCATATAAACAAGCGTAAATGACTAGATACCATACTATCTTCTATGATATTTAGTTATTCACATCTTGGGAAAGCCTCATTGCTCAATCCATATAACCTTCAACCAGGCATTATAATTCATTCACACAATGGCAGCTTTCCAAATTTCAGACAAAGTATTGGGAGACTTAATCAGATCCTAAAAAGTTATCTCTACAAACTCAAACCAATGAAGTAAAAGCAACTATCACAGAACAACCTTGACAACTCTATAATTTTGTTGAGGGCTAACCCTCCTCCTCCATTTCCCCAAACTACTCCTAGACCCCACCTTCCTAACTTTTAGAAACATTGGAGCCCCTGAGGGAAGAAACTAAGCATTCTGGCTTCCATTCTTCACAGGATTAGAAAATAGAGATCAATATCCTCTTTGGAGAAATCTTCCTTCCTAGTGTTCCTATCTATTTTCCCCCTGCTAGGTTGGCTTCCTTCCGGCACATCAGCTTTACCATGAAGCATATCACTCCTCAATAAGCCACAGCTTGAACTGAGTTTTGAAGTAAACTCAAAATAACAGCATTTGATGCAATTTGCAGAAAAATGCATGCTTCATTTTTTTCTCTTCAAAAGTCGGAGGTTTGAATAATGTGACAAAGTGTCGCTGTTGGTTCCTCATTGTGGATGAGCCATTATCTTAGGCATCAGAAAGGCTGGAGAACAGGTAGCATTGTCCCCACAGGGAAATCAGAGCTTATAAGCAGCATACCAGAGAGGATAACTAAAGGTCCATTAAACTAGTGTGGAACAAAGGCAATAAATCCTATTTTTCAGAGGAAATTTGTCTACATATTTAAGAAATTAAGCTCTCTGTAACACCTTCGAAAAGATGTTAAAGATGATGATTTTTAAAATCAACTTTGGCCATTTACATCTTTTCTTCCACAAATTCCTCCTTCACTCATCTCTTTCTAGGTCCAGTTTATAGGTCTGACTAAACATGGGGTTTGTTTGCTGTTGTTTAATTCCTCTTTATATATCATTGCTTCCAGTTTCTTTCCATAAGCCATAGATTGAGCCTTTATTCAGGGGTCTGGGTTCTGAGGAACATTCAGTTAGAGCATCACTTAACTAAGAACACTCTTCCCCATAGAACCTGGTGAGAACCTCTAGAAGCTTTGGACAAGAAGTTCAGAACCCCAAAGAAACTCTCTTCAGAGTCAACAAAAAATTACTGTTAGAAGCAGGCTTTCAGAATTCAGTTAAGAAGTCATTCAGTTAATATCAGTACAAAGCACAAAATACACATTGTGTAATATTATTTAGAGATTGCTGGATAAGGCATATAAAAGACCTGGGCACAAATTCTGTCTTTAGCACTTAATAGCTATGTGCCCAAGGTCAAGTCACTTGTCCAGTGTGCATCTCAAACAGCTCCTGATGGGGTCACTGCTAACTGATAGATGGCAGCAATCTATATAGAAAAAAAATCTTCCATATGAGTAGTTCCCCGTGCCTATGAAATTCTTCCTCTATCAGCATAATTAGATGATTAATAGGAAAACTGAAGATAAGCATATTGATCATTTTAGCTTCTAAATTCATTTCTGAGTATAATCCACCCAAATATTTTAAGTAAGTCTACTTTTCCTATGGATAGTCTTAGCCTGAGTTACCTAGGCTATTTCCACTGATGTAGCATAAATGATAGCTTTAAAGTATGATAAGTACTTTACATATATCTCATTTGATCCTCACAACTATTCTGAAAAGTGGATTCTATTATTGCCCCAACTTTACAGATGAGGAAACTGAAACTGAAAAAAAGTTAAGTGACTTGCCCAGCATCAAAAAAATAGTAAGTACCATTGGAAGATTTAAATTCCAATCTTCCTGACTTCAAATCCAGGTTTCCATGAGCTGTTCCACCTAGTAGCCCGAAAGTCCATTAATTCATTTGATAAATGTTTATTTTTTATTTAATATTTTATTTTCCCAAGTATATGTAATAACTATGTTTTACATATGTTTTCTAAAGTTATAATATCCAAATCCTCTCTTCCTCCCTCCCCTTCTCCCCACTCCCAAGATGGCAAGTAATTCAATCTGGGTTTTATATGAATAATCTTAATAATCATGTTGTAAGAGAATATTCATATAAAACCAAAATCCAAAAATAAAAACACAAATAAAGTGAAAAATAATGTACTTCAACCTGCATTCAGACTCCATCTTTTCTTTCTCTGAAGGTGAATAGTAATGTTTGTCAAAAGCTCTTATGAATTGTCTGGATCTTTCTATTGCTGAGAAAAGGCAAGCCTTTCACAGTTGTTCATCATACAATATTGCTGTACTATGTACAATATTGTCCTGGTTCTTCTCACTTCACTTTATATCAGTTCAGGTAGGTACTTTTAGGCTTTTCTGAAACCATTCTGCTCATCATATCTTATAGTGTAATATTATTCTATCATAATCATCTACCATCATTTGTTCAGCCATTCTTCAACTAATGGACAGTCTTTCAATTTCTATTTCTTTGACACCACAAAAAGAGCTGGTATAAATGTTCTCGTACGAATATGTCCTTTTCCTTTTTTATCTCTTTGGTGTATAGACTTAGTAGCAGTATTGCTAGATTAAGGGGCATGCACAGTTTTATATCCCTTTGAGCATAGTTCCAAATTGCCTTCCAGAACAGTTGGATCAATTCACAACTCCATCAATAATGCATTAGTGTCCCAATTTTGCCTCATTCCCTCCAACAGTTTATCACATTCCTTTGTTGTCATATTAGCAAATCAGAAAGATATGAGTTGATACCTCAGAGTTGTATTAACTTTCATTTTTCTTATCAATAGTGATTTAGAAGATTTTTTCATATGACCATAAATAACTTTGATTTCCTCATCTGAAAACTGCCTCTTCATATCCTTTGACCATTTATCAATTGGAAATATTAAATTTTGACTCAGTTGTCTGTATATTTGAGAAATGAGTCATTTAGTAGAGAAAACTGATGAAAAAAATTTTCCCAATTTGTTGGTTCCCTTCTAATCTTTATTGCATTGGTTTTGTTCAGTCAGAACCTCTTTAATTTAAAAGAATCAAAATTATCCCTCTTACATCTTGTACCAAGTATTCTCCTTCATCCTATTTTCCCCTTTTATTCCTGCTCTTTCTCTCTCCTTTCAATTCCGTGTCTCCTCACAAATTTACTTTTAACCGATGCCTCCCTCAAATCATTCTTCCTTCTTTTAGCCTTTCTCCTTTTCTTATTTTTTTCCTACTTCCCTATGAGGTTAGTTAGATTTCAATACTCACCTGAGTATAGTTGTTATTCCCTCTCAGCCAATTCCAATGATAGTATGATATAAGCATTGTCTGTCATCATCCTCATCCTTCCTTCCATTTTAATATCTTTTTTGTACCTCTTCAGATAATTTACTCCACTCTAACTTTCCCTTTCTTCTTCTCTAAATACAATCTGTTTTTTTCACCTCTTGATGGGTTTTTTGGGATATCATGTCATCATAAATAACTTATTTTTGTAGTTATGTTCATATAATTTCTGAATTTATCTTGGCAAGTAAATTCCCAGGTATTTTGACTTGTCTATAGTAATTTTAGATGGAGTTTCTCTTTCTAAATCTTGCTGCCTGGTTTTAATCCTGCATTTTAAACATAAAATTTTATGTTCAGATATGGTCTTTTCAGCAGGAATAATCAAAGTCCTCAACAATTTTAAGAGTGTGAAATAAAATGTCAAGTTTATTTTTATTTGCATTTCTTTTAACATTATTGATTTGGAGCATTCTTTCATGTGGTTCTGAATATAGTATAATTCTTCTTTTGAAAACTGTTCATATTTTTGACCATATCTATTGGGGAACGGCTCTTATATATACTAGTTGTCACATAGGTATATGTGTCATATATATACAATATGCATTGTGTGCTTACTAATTGTTTAAACATCTTATATACCAAGTTCTTATCAAAGAAACTTTATAGAAAGATTTTTTTTCACATTTGACCACTTTCCTCCTTATACTACATATTTTAACTCTATAAATAATCTTTTCAGTTTCATGTAATCAGTGTTATATCTCATCTTTTGTAATTATCTATGTCACTTACTTGGTTAACAATCTACCTCCTGCCCATGATTATCAAATATATATTTTTCTTTCTTTTTTTTTGTATACTATGATATTTAATACTAAGGTCCCAAATGTATTTATGTTGTATTGTGGAATGTGCTGTAAGGCACAGGTCTAGCTTAATTTCTGTCAGACTGTGTAATTTATGTTTTTCACTTTATTAAAAACAGTTATTTAGGTCCATTGTTTCTGATTCTTCTTTGTCTATATTGTTCTATTATTTTAGGTGTTTGGGTTTTTTTTAACAAACATCAGATGGTTTTAATGATAATAACTTTATTATATAGGCTGAGGTTTGAAAATGTTATTTCTTCTTTATCCCTATTTCTTTTCAACATTTCTCTTGATATTCTAGATATTTTGTTTTTCCAAATAAATTTCTTATTATTTTATCAAGTTTTATAAAGCATCCCCTTCATAATTTAACTGGTGTAGCATTAAAAGTGCAAATGTGCTCTGGAAGAATTATTTTTATTATATTAGCATGGCATAGAAATAAGTACTGAATAATCCTCCATCTACTTAAAATGTTCTTTATTTCTTTAAGGAGTACTTTATAACTGAATCTATTTAAGTCTTTCCTTCATATAATTATTGTTTCTATGATTTGTTCTTTGACTCATTCATTTAGGATTTTGTCATTTTGATCTGTGTCTTTTGTTTGTAGTCCCTGGACCAATGACTATTTTTATTGCATTATGGTCTATTGTGTGCATTTAACATAAATCTGTACCCTTCTTTACTTTTTAAAAGGGAAGTTTTGAAAATCCATTTCGGTCTTACCCTTACCCTTTGATTCAATTAAGAACATGGCTCCCTGGCATCTCTGAAGACTCTTGGCTCTTGTCCCTGACTCCTGGCTGGAAGATTGGCCTTTGACTCAGAAAAAGGTCGAGTCTGCTCAACCAGGGAGACCCAGAAAAAGTGGTATCACTTGGGTTATAAGTTAGGGATCAAAGAAGCAGTGTATTCTCCTTTTAGCTTTCCTGGCTGGCCAATGAGCTGTCTCTTGGCTAGGAAGTAGTAGGAATGAATAAGAAATACGGTGAACAGAGAACTCAGGTTATCAAGGTAACTGGCCATGTGATTATCCTTTTTCTCCCACTGACTCACTTTTACTCTCTAATAAATAATTATAAATTAATATACAGTCTCTGGAAATTTTTAATCCTAACCCAATAAAGGTCTATTTCTGAATTTTTAAATATTTGTTGGCAATATCTCTTACTCTAATAAAAGATCAATTTGTAAAAGTTTCATGTGGTCTTGAAAAAAATATATATATATATTCTTTCACAGTTCTGTTTTGATGATTCCATGAGTCTTTGAACACTTGTTTCTCCAGAAATTTTTCGTGAGAGAGTATTTTATTATTTTTATGTACTATGTCTACAATTTGATTAAGGTACTACCAGGTGAATGGGGGTCCCTGAGTTATAGTTCTTCTACCCTCTACTATACTTGTGCAGTTGATTTTGGCCTAAAGACTTTATATTTCCTCAAATAATCAAATGAACCTTGGAATGCATTAATTTGAATGTTCCCTGCAATAGTGGAGATTTCAATCCACCCATCTGTCTTTTCTATGCAACTCTTTTCTATAGTCTTTGACAAATTCATCACAAGGGATCCATTTAGCATGTTTGAATCTTTCAATACTTTCTTCTAATATTTTGAGGATATTATTAACACACTCTGGCTTTCCATCTATTCTCCCTCATCAGTACCCTATGACAAGCCTATTTTATTTTCCTATCAAATATTTATCCAATGACAACTTTTACCCCTGTTTTTTGAAATTCATCATTATATGTACCTTGTTCTCACACACCATGCACCTCTCTGTTGCCCTCTTCTTCAAAGTCAATAGTATTCCATGTGTCCCAATCATATAACACAAACAGTACAATATTGGTATTCTGATAGAACTTTTGCTTCCTGAAGAAGCTTGGGGTCATTAAAGGAAATTTACAGTTTCCTAAAAGTAATCCAGCATGCTCCCCATCTCTTGTTTTAATTTGGACCCAACTCACCATTTATTTGTACTGTCTATCCCAGATGTGTGTATGTATGTATACTGATGTAAACTATCTATATCATGTCTACCCAACTGTTTATCAAAAAACTGCTTCCCTATTAAATGTCATTTTTTTGTTAGATTGGACACATTCTTTCCACCCAGGTGAGATTTTTCCAAATCCAATATTATTATTTAATGTATTAGTTATGTCTCCCTCTTTCATTTAATTTGAAAATTTGATAACCATCATACTTCTGTCTTTGAATATCCAAATCCTTGAAAAAGTATGCATATTAGTGATATCATTTATTCTTTTTTAATTAATTAATTTACTTGAAAATTTTATTTATTTAATTAATTTAGAGTGTTTTTCCATAGTTATATGATTCATGATTTACCCCCCATCTTTCCCTCCCCTCTCCCGGGGTTGACAGGCAATGCCACTGGGTTGTACATGTATCATTGTTCAAAACCTATTTCCATACTCTTCATATTTGGAATAGAGAACATCAAAACCCCAATTATATCCCCATTGAACCACATGATCAATTATATATTTTTCTTCTGCTTTTCTGCTCCCACAGTTCTTCCTCTGAATGTGGATAGCGTTCTTCCTCATAAATTCCTCTGTATTGTCCTGGATCATTGCATTGCTGCTATTAGAAAAGTCCATTACATTTGATTGTGCCATAATGTATCGGTCTCTGTGTACAATGTTCTCCTGGTTCGTCTCCTTTCACTCTGCATCAATTCCTGGTGATCATTCCAGTTCACATGGAAATCAAGCAGTTCATCATTCCTTTCAGCACAATAATATTCCATCAGCATCAGATAACACAATTTGTTCAGCCATTCCCCAATCAATGGACATTTCCTCATTTTCCAATTTTTTACCACCACAAAGAATGCAACTACAAATGTTTTTGTACAAGTCTTTTTCCTTGTTATCTCTTTGGAGTACAAACCCAGCAGTGGTATGGCTGGATCAAAGGGCAGACAGTCTTTTAAAGTCCTTTGTACAGAATACTTATAGAAAGAAGGAAGTGGGGAGGCCTCCAATATATTACTGATGAACCATCTATAATTTCTGCGTGTGGCAGACAATTTAATTATAAAAGAGTGAGAAAATAACTAAGGAGGTTTGTAAAAATAACCAGAATCTATCATTTTGGGGACTTTAGTAGTTGTAGTAGTATTAGGAGGAGTAGTAGTCGGAGTAGTAGTAGTAGCAGTAGAAGTGCAGCAGTGGTGGCAGTAGCAATAGCAGTAGCAATAAGCATTTAGATAGCACTTTGAATTTTGCAAAATGTTACAAATATCTCATTTTATCTTTACAACAACCCTGGGAGGGAAGTGCTAGGATTATTCCCATTTTAAAGATAAGAAAATTGAGATGGGGCAGCTGGGTAGCTCAGTGGATTCAGAGCTAGGCCTAGAGACAGGAGGTCCTAGGTTCAAGTCTGGCCTCAGACACTTCCCAGCTGTGTGACCTTGGGCAAGTCACTTAACCCCCATTGCCTACCCTTACCACTCTTCTGCCCTGGAGCCAATACCCAGTATTGACTCCAAGATGGAAGGTAAGGGTTTTAAAAAAAAGAAGAAAGAAAGAAAGAAAATTGAGAAAGAGGTTAAGTGACTTACCCAGGGTCATATAATTAGTGTTTGAAGCTCAGGTCTTCCTGACTCCAAGTACAACACTTTATTGAATCCTCTGCCTTGCTACCAATAGTGACAGTATAGACATGGGCTTTTTCATGATAACATCATACTTTCTAAGCTACTAAAATTCTACCTTCTACAGAAAGTCCCTTTTAATTCTAGTGTCTTCCCTCATTTAAATTTTTTCCTATTTATTCTTTATGGAACTTTTTTTGTCCATATTTATTTTTGTCTCCCCCATTAGATTTTGAGTTCCTTGAGGTTAGAGACTATCTTTTGCCTCTTTTTGTATCTGCAGAACTTAGTATAGTACCTAGCATGTTGTAGGTACTTAATAAATGTTTATTGATTGATTAATTGCTTCCTTATTCAGTTGTATCTTTACAAATTTGATCCCATCTATCAGGTAACCAGGTAAATATTCTTACTTCATGTATTATCTAATGGTTATAAATTTTGTTTTGAAAAAAAGTTCTCTAAACAGTCTTTTTTCAGACTTCAAAATTTAATTTGACTAAAAAAAGGTACATCATTGTCAAATGTTCCATTTTCAATTGGAACCAAACGATCTATGCTAATATTTCATCTTATTCCCTAGAAGGCAGCAATAGAGAGAGAAATATTATATTTTGTATGGAAAGAAAAAATTTTAAAAATTGATTTGTAAACTATGGGACGTATGACACAGAGGAGTACCTAAATGATGTCAATCCTCAACCACCTAACCTACCTCCATCTCTCTTTATTCATGAGAAAGAATTTCTTATTCAAAAGAGTTCATTTAAAATAACCTGACATTAATTGAATAGTGCACAAATGTAAATAATTGAAAATGAATAATACCCCCTACCACAAGCAAATGAGCATGTATTCACTGATAATCTTCTTGCTAAAGGGTCCATTATAATATCCTAGAAGAGATAAATACATTCAACAAACTGGAGGGAGATTTTTCTCCATCAGATGTCAGCCTCAGAACTTCTGGGAGGGTAAAAAAATCAACTGATTTTCCAGCCTCCCCATCTATTTGAGATGTGAGATTTGAGAAACACATTATAAGCCTAAGAGGAGGGAGAGAGGGGGAGAGAGAGAGATTCTTAGAACTAGATTTTCCTGGAACACAGAAACTGGTAACCTCAGAGGTATTTCAAGTAAGAGAGGTGACGGCCATTCATTCATTCATTCATTTTCCCTTTTTCCATGAGAGGCAAAACTCAATCTATATTATTTTTGAAAAGAAAGTCATGCCTCTTTGGAGAGAAGGAGAATGCGTTTTTAGAAATAGAAAGACATACTTGAGAAGAGTATGAGCTATTAGGAAGACCCTAACCATAGGGAGAAAGAGAGGGTAAGTTTCTGAGGCATGAGCAGTCAGGGCTCCAAGCTCAGAAGAGACTGATAGCCTGCCTTGTTCACCAGTGCCACCTGGCTATTTATACCTTTAATTATATTCATTGATGGAGCTATGATCTCATTGATGTTCATAGGTCACAATCTATTGACTTGGGTACATCATTTAATTTCTCTGAGCCTTGAGTTCCTCTTCATCAAATGAAATAATATTTGTTATGCACTTAGCACAGAGCCTAACAGAGTAAGTGCCTAACAAATGTGCATTTCCTTCCTTCTATTATATTGGGTTGGAAGAAATGGTAATAAGGGCCCTCCTGGCTCTACTCCACTTATCATGTCCTATTCTAATCAGTGTTGTCCCATAAATCCTTGTGAGGGTAGCACTCATGCTCAAGGCTTTCCTCCAGATCTGGTGATATTATATGGATAAAAGTAGAGCAAATGAACTGTCCATCGGTTATTATTACTATCCATCCCTCCAGGATCACTCATCCTTCTTCTTTGCTAGTAATATATTTCTCTGACAACATTCTTTAAATGATGATCTCTCTTAAATAATTTTTAAAATAATTCCATGTCTTATTCTTGTCCTATTATGCATCTCCTTAGTGAGGAGGAAGTCATCCTTTATCTAACAGAAGTAGGGAATATAGAAATCCAGCATGCTGACTTAGAATAGTGTAGTTTCCCATTGTACTCCACCAAATATGTGAGAATATGACCAGTTAGAGAGATTGTTAAAGTGAGAGAGTTTTATATTGGCACTCTTGCTACAAACAAAACCAGGAGACATATGTAAATGGCAGATAGGATGGAAATCTGGCTGGCAGATTCTCCCTAGAGAATTAAACAAAGGACTTGGCAGAGTTTGCATAATCTTGCATCCAAAGACAGAAAGAAATACCATTCCATCAGACACTTGGTCACCTTGTACTTTAGTGATCATGAAAACATTTACAAAAACACCAGCATAAAGTTAATTGCAGCTTGTGCACAAAACATCTGTTACAGAGGATGAGGAGGTGAAGAAACAAATAAGAGCCTCTGAAACAAATCAGCATAAACAAATAGCATCAGGGAGGTGATGATCCTGCTTTGCTTTGCTTTGACTAGACCATATTTGGAGGATTTTGTTTAATTCTGGGCACTACATTTTTGTCATAACATTGATAACATAAAGAATATCCAGAGAAGGCAGGCAATTGATCAGCCAATAAGCATCTATGAATCGTGTTTACATGCTGGGCACTATGCTAGTTCTGGGCACACACACACACAAAAAGTCAAAAGGCAGATTCTGTCCTCAAGAAGAATATATTCTAATAGAGGATATATAAATAACTAGGCACATGCAAGATGGATAGAAGAGAAGAAAGACGATCTGAATACAGAAAGCATTCCCAGCTGGCAGGAACTGTAAAAAACTGCCAAAGGAGATGAGACTGGAGCTGAGTCTTGAAGGAATCCCGGAGAGGGAAGGATCTTGACATGTCAAATATGGTTCAAATGAAGAAAATGGGAATATCTATCCTGGAGAAAAGAAGATTTTCAGGGATGATTACTATATTTCTTTTTTTCCAAAGAGAATGAAGAAAACTTTTAACATTAATTTTCTGACATTTTGTGAGTGAAATTCTCTCCCTACTTCCCCTCCCCAAGGCAGCAAGGAATATCATTATATTATATGTTATATATGTGCTATCATGCAATGTATATTTCCATATTCATGTTGCGAAAGAAGACATAACACATATTCAGAAAAAACTTATGAAGGAAATAAAGTAAAAAATGGGATGCTTTCATTTGCATTCAGACTCCAACAGTTCCTTCTACAGCTTTGGATAGTCTTTTTCATCATGAATCTCTTGGGGTTATCTTGGTTCTTGCACTTAAATTATTCTCAGTTGGTTCCTATACAATATTGATGCTACTGTGTACAATGTTCTCCTGGTTCTGCTCACTTCACTTTGCATCAATTAATATGTCCTTTTAAAATTTTCCATATTTATTATGTTGTGAAAGACATATCACACATATAAGAAAATACTCATGAAGGAAATTAAGTGGAAAATGGTATTCTCTGACCTACCGTCAGACTCCATCAGTTCTTTTTAGGGAAGTGGATAGAATTTTTCATCATGAGTCCCTTGGAGCTGTCTTGAATCCTCACACTGCTGATAGTAGTTGTCATTCACAGGGAAGATCACTATATTTCAAATATTGGAAAGACTGTCACATGAAAGAGGAACAAAACTTGTACCATTTAGTCCAAGATGGCAGAATGAGGAGAAAAGGGTGGAAAGTATGAAAAGGCATTTGTAGGCACGAAATCAAGAAAAATGTCCTAAAAATTAAAACAATCACAAAGTGGAATGAATTACTTGGGAGATAACAGATCCCTTTGTCTTGAAGATGTTTAGGCAAAACCTATATGGGTAGCAAGGTAGCACAATGGATAGAGTGCCAAGCTGGAGTGAGGAGGACCTGGGTTCAAATCTGACCTCAGATACTTTTGAGCTACATGACCCTGGGCAAGTCAGTTAACCCCCATTCCCTAGCCCTTATTACTCTTTAAAAAAGGGGGGGGGGAGCAACAGACAGTTGGGTAGCCCAGTGGATTGAGAGCCAGGCCTAGAGATGGGAAGCCCTAAGTTCAAATCTGGACTCAGACACTTCCCAGCTGTGTGATCTTGGGCAAGTCACTTGACCCCCATTGCCTATCCCTTACTACTCTTCTGCTTTGGAGCCAATACGTAGTATTTTTTTATATTTTAATTTTTATTTTGAATATTTTCTCATAGTTACATGTTTCATGTTCTTTCCCTCTCCCCAAACTCCTCTAACCCCCCTTAGCCAATGCATAATTCCACTGGGTTTTATATGTATCATTGATTCCAATACATATTATTGACTCTAAGACAGAAAGTAAGGGTTTTTTTTTTAAAAATTAAATTAAAAAAAAAAGGGAATGACAAAACCAGTGGAAATGTGCGTCGGCCATGGGTGGGGGGAGTGCGGGGGGTGAAGAGGAAAGTAGGAGCATGAATCATGTAACCATGTTAAAAATGATTATTAATAAATGTTAAAAAAATTAAAAAAAAAGGGATCAATACTAAGTATCAATTCCAAGACATGAGTGGTTAGAGCTAGGCAGAGGGGGTGAATAGACACAGGGTTAGTCCTTGGCCACCTAATTGTTTTCATGATTTTTTTAAGGAAGTAGGGTATTAAAAACCAAAGAAGACCAAAAATATGTGTGCATTCCTCTCTAATACAGTTATGCTTTGCACAGAGGTTAAAGTAATTCTCCCAAGGTCACATCAAATGTGAATAATTTAATGTAGACTTCTTCAACAACTTTCTCCATTGCAGGTTAGGAGCAGTGGGTGGGATGATCACATTTCTAAACCATTGCTACCTTTTCAAGTGCCTCTCTTTTTGTAGTGTCCTTGGTGAGAGAGAAAAAAAAATCTGGATCAAATAATAACCAAAGCTTTTATAGACTTCAGTAAGGCATTTCATGATGAATGTGACCTGTTTCATAACAACATTTATCCTGTCCTTTAAATATATTTAAACATCCATAAAAACCTATGGGGATGGAATATTAAAGGTCTGCCTTAAACCACAAAGAGCAAAGGAAATGGGAGTTAAGCCTTCCACTCAGTCTTTAACTGTCCCCTGTGGTGTCTGGACGTTTCACGATATCTCACCAGAATCCAGGGAAAGAAACATCCGGGTCCAAATACAAACACATCCCCAACCCCTAGGAAATCCAGGATCGGGTTCCCCAGAGAAGCTTCTTAAGTATTTATTTTTGTGTAGTAGCAAATTTGGTCCATCTCTCTTAGAAGCCAAGGAAAATGTGTTCTGTAGTGAGCTTTCATGAAATTGGCCTTCAGGACACTACACTCCTCACAGGAGCCCAGATATGAGCTGGCCACCCCTGCCTCCTCTACTGCTTCAAAATGAGCTCTAGCAATCTTGGCCAGATGCCACAATATGTGGATAGGGAAAAGGAATGGAATGAATCTCTGGGAAATAATTTCACTCACAAGATCTCTCTTTCTATCCACTATATAATTTCTCATTTTCTCTCCTCCAAATTGATGATATTCCCATGTCTATGAAATTCTGTCCCCCAAGACCTCTGATACCCATCTGTCATTTTTATGCAACTCTATCCTATTTTAATATATAAAGAAGCTGAGGTTTGTCTCCCCTGAAATTCTCTGGAATTTTAAAGTCTAAAAATTTTCAATGAGAAGTCCATAGAATTTTAAAATGTTGGAGCTGGAAGAGATCTTAAGGAAACAGACCAAATCTGCTAGAGAAGCATCAAAGATTAGAGTAAAATCAACCTTCTGACATAAGATATTGTTTGAAGCTAAGTATTGAACTCAAAAGAACTCTGCATACACCTTTTACATCCTGAACTCTAGAAAGAATTTAAGATGAGTTTGTTCTAGAACCAAAGTCAAATTAATAATTTTTCATTGAGATTCAATCAGAAAGAACAAAATGGTGTTTGTATGTTTGTATTTCTTTAAATATTGCTCTAAATTAGGAATAATATGAAGACCTAAAAACTAAAAGGAATTTTAGAAGTATTTTAGTTTGACCTTTCACATCATAGATGAAGAAATGGAGGGTGGAGACATGAAGTGAAAATTCCCAAAATATAGGATAAGAGGTAGCACAGTTGATCTATATCTAGGATTTTGTTTGTTGTCCTACTCTGCCTCCTCTTTAAAAAGATGCATGGGGAGTGAAGACCCAGAGTAATTAATCACTGGAGCTTTGGTTACAGACTTGAGAAGTGAGCCAGCAAAGTTCCTATCAAGAGAACACCAATGGGTCCCTGTGTTCTAGGGGTTCTGAAATTTTTCAATCCCTGACCTAACCTATCCCTTACGCGTTTGAAGAACTGAGTGTTCTGTTTCTAGAAGACACAAGTCTTACCCTATAACTTGCCAACTTTGTGTGGGGCAGAAAACAATGGAAGGGATGGCCAAGAGTAGGACCCAATGCAATACAGTTTAGGACTCAACCCTTTCCTAGGCAAGCTATAGCCTTCCTTCCAATCCAAGTACCCAGAAACAAAGTTAGGCCTGGATAAACAGAAAAACATACCAATGATTAAGTTATTTTATGGATCTAGTCTAGAGAAAGATTTATTTCACTCCATAGTGAATAAAGATATGACTTGACCATAAGATTTATTAGAATTTCTGGAAGAAGTGAAACAAGAAATGCAAAGAGATGCTATAAATAAAACAAAAGCCCCAGAGGAAATAATTGGGAGGAGAATAAACTTAACAGAAGATGTGTAAAATACTATATAAAGGATTTCCTGAAAATAAGAATATGTAGAATAGTAATCAAAGAATCCATGAGATAATGAAAAATACTAAAGTGAAATAAAAATGCAAAAAGAAGAAAATGTACAATATCCCCTATTTTAAAAATTCCCTACAGTTTTCAGAAGAAGAAATAAAAATGATTAATACTCACATGAGAAAATACTCTAAATTGCTATTGATTAGAAAAATGCACATTTAAACAACTCTGAGATCTTGTATTGGCTAATATAACAGAAAAGGGAAATGACAAATGTTGGAGGGGATATGCAAAAATTGGAACATTAACCCACTACTGGTAGAGTTGTGATCTAGTCAAACTGTTCTGAAGAACAATTTGGAAGTACATCCAAAAGGCTATAAAATTGACACTTTGATCCAGACCTACTAGGTCTATATGCCAAAGAGATCAAATTAAAAGGGAAAGGCCCTATTTGTACAAAACCATTTAGAGAAGCTTGTTTTGGGATGGCAAAGAACTGGGATTTGAGGTGATGTCTATCAATTGGGGAATGGCTGAACAAGATGTGGTGTACGATAGAATTCAATTGTGCTATAAGAAATGATGAGCAGAATCATTTCAGAAAAGCCTAGAAAGACTTAGAGGAACTAATGCAAAGTGAAGTAAGCAGACCAGGAGAATATTTTACACAATAACACCAATACTATAAGAATGATCAACTGTAAAAGACATAGCTAAAAAAAAATTAAAAAAAAAAAAAGACATAGGTCCAATCAAGACAATGACCCAAGACTATTCCAAAGGCCTATGATGAAGAACTGATGAACTCTAAATGAAGATAAAAGCACACTTTTGCAAACTTTATTTTTATTATTTTGTTTTGTTTGTGTTTTCCTTCACAACATGGAAAATAGGGAAACTTTTTGCAAAAGTTCACACAAAGAATTAATAACAAATTGTTTCCCTTCTCAAGGAAAAGGCAAATTATCTCCTAAAAGGAGATAATTTAGAACTGTTTTTTAATTATTAAAAATTATATGTATAGGGAATAATTAAGAAAATAAAAATAAAAATAATTCTAAAAATAAATGTCCTGGAAAACATGTCAAAGAGATCATTAGTCATGAATGCGATACACAGTGAGGAAGATGGTGAAGTAGGGCATGACACTGCCACACTCTCCAAACTCCTCCACAAACAATCAGAAATAATCCACAAAACTGATGCTAAAAGTGGCAAAAATGGAAGAGTCAGAAGTGAAGCAGAGCAAACAGGGATAAATTATGAGAGGGATCTCTCATATCTCTGGCCCCCACATTTTCAGGGGGTACAAACATTGTGGAATCAACAAGCTGCAATCCCTGGGGGCAGGAAAGGCAGCTTCATCTTTTCTGTTTAACCTGGGAGTCTATACCCCAGTGGTGGATATAGTAGAGTTGGCAGGTGGCGAATCCTGGTAACAGCCTGAGCTCCAAGAGTTTTGACTCACCTGTTGCTAGGGGTTGATCACTGAACAGGACTTCAAGGGTCCAGATACACTGATCAGACACTGGCTCTTTCCCATGCTATGGCTCTGGGAGAGGAGGAACAAAGAGAGAGCACATACTGATAATTTCAGTTTCTGAGGCATTGGAGTCCTGCTGGCTGTGGCTACCCAAAGGAGAGTAGAGCCTCTGGCAGCTGTCCCAGGGTAAAAGTGAGCTGTCTGCTTACAATGGCAGAACTACTGGGGAGGCAACGCTAGTTGGAGTACTTGAGGTCAATAGCATACTGGGGTTTGAGCCTGGGGGAGCAGGGACTACACCTGATCCTAGATTAAAGAAACTGGAAGAACTAAGTTGGATCCAGGAATAGCAACACAAAAAATTCTGAGACCTGAGGCATCATCTTCCATCCTGGGAACAAAGCCCAGATCAAACATAAAACTAACAGTTAAAGATATTGATTTCACCATCGAAATTTAACAGGAAATGAGCAAAGCAAAGAGAAAGAACTTAACTATAGATAGCTATTATAGGGAGAGAGAAAACCTGCATTTAAATTCAGAGGAAAGTGAAGTTAAAACACCTATGTCTAAAATAGCAAAGAACAACACGAAAATGATCACAAGCCTGAAAAGAGTTTCGTGGTAAGCTTTAAAAACATTTCAAAAACCAAAGAGAGATGTTGAGGAAAAGCTAGAAAAAATAGAGTAATCTAAGAAAATAAAGAAAAATTATGAATGAAAGATTAATTAGAAAAAGAAATCCATTGCAGGATACAAAATAAATGCACATAAATCATCAGCATTTCTATATATTTCCAACACATCACAGCAGCAAAAGTTAGAAAGAGAAACACCATTTAAAATCACCATAGACAATATAAAATACTTAGGAATCTACCTACCAAAACAAACACAGGAATTATATGAACACACTACAAAACACTTTCCAAACAATTAAAACTAGATCTAAACAACTGGAAAAACATTGATTGCTCATGGGTAGGACAAGCTAACATAATAAAAATGACCATTCTACCCAAATTAATTTGCTTATTTAATGCCATACCTATCAAACTACCAAGAAACTTTTACAGAATTAGGAAAAAAACTATAACAAAGTTCATTTGGAAGAACAAAAGATCAAGAATATCAGGGGAAATAATGAAAAAAATATGAAGGAAGGTGGCCTAGCAGTACCAGATATCAAACTATACTATAAAGCAGTTGTCATCAAAACAATATGGTACTGGCTAAAAGATAGAAAGGAGGATCAGTGGAATAGACTTGGGGTAAGTGATGTCAGCAAGACAAGTGTATGATAAACCCAAAGAGCCCAACTTTTGGGACAAAAATCCACTATTTGAAAAAAACTGCTGGGAAAATTGGAAAACAATATGGGAGAGATTAACTTTGGATCAACATCTCACACCCTACACCAAGATAAATTCAAAATGGGTGAATGACTTGAATATAAAGAAGGAAACGATAAGAAAATTAGGCGAACACAGAATAGAATACTTGTCAGATCTCTGGGAAAGGAAAGATTTTAAAACTAAGCAAGAGTTAGAAAAAATTACAAAATTTAAAATAAATAATTTTGATTACATTAAATTAAAAAGGTTTTGTACAAACAAAAACAATGCAACTAAAATCAGAAGGGAAACAACAAAGTGGGAAAAAATCTTTATACAGAAAATTCTGACAGGGTCTAATTACTCAAATATACAAGAAGCTAAATCAATTGTAAAAAAATTAAGCCATTCTCCAATCAATAAATGGGCAAGGGATATGAATAGGCAATGTTCAGATAAAGAAATCAAAACTATCAATAAGCACATGAGAAAGTGTCCTAAATATCTAATAATTAGAGAAATGCAAATCAAAACAACTCTGAGGTATCCATTCATACCCAGCAGACTGGCTAAAATGACAGCAGGAGAGTAATGAATGTTAGAGGGGATGTGGCAAAATTGGGACATTAACACACTGCTGGGGGAGTTGTGAATTGATCCAAACTTTCTGGATGGCAATCTGAAGTTATGCCCAAAGAGCACTAAAAGAATGCCTGCCCTTTGAGCCAGCCATACCATGGCTGGGTTTATACCTCAAAGAGATCATAGGGGAAAAGACATGTTTAAAAATATTTATAGCTGCACTCTTTGTGGTGGCAAAAAACTGGAAAACAAGGGTATGCCCGTCAATTGGGGAATGGCTGAACAAATTATGGCATATGCTGGTGATGGAATACTATTGTGCCCAAAGGAATAATAAACTGGAGGAATTCCATGTGAACTGGAAAGACCTCCAGGAACTGATGCAGAGTGAAAGGAGCAGAGCCAGAAGAACATTGTACACAGAGACTGATACACTGTGGTAAAATCGAATGTAATGGACTTCTATACTAGCAGCAATGCAATGATCCAGGATAATTCTGAGGGACTTATGGAAAAGAACTCTACCCACATTCAGAGGAAGAACTACAGTAGTGGAAACGCAGAAGAAAAAACAACTGCTTGAACACATGGGTTGATGCGGACATAATTTGGGATGTAGACTCTTAATGACCACCCTAGAACAATTATCAGTAATATGGAAATAGGTCTTGATCGATGACACATGAAGAAACCAGTGGAAATGTGTGTTGGCCTGCGGGGGGGGGGGGGGGAGGGAAGTGGGGGAGGAAGAACATGAATCATGTAACCATGGAAAAAGTTTTTCTAAAAAATAAAATAAATAAATAAATAGATAATAACTTATCAGACACTGTCTTATCAAGAAAGAAAGAAAGAAAGAAAGAAAGAAAGAAAGAAAGAAAGAAAGAAAGAAAGAAAGAAAGAAAGAAAGAAAGAAAGAAAGAAAGAAAGAAAGAAAGAAAGAAAGAAAGAAAGAAAGAAAGAAAGAAACAAACAAAGAAACAAAGAAACAAAGAAACAAAGAAACAAAGAAACAAAGATCCAAAAATTCACAAAAGAAAATAATTAAGAATTAGAATTGGACAAGGGGAAGCTAATGACTTCCTACGACAATAAGAAATGACAAAACAAAATCAAAAGAATGAAGTAATAGGAGAGAATATGAAATATCTTATTACAGAAACAACTGACCTGGAAAATACATAAAGGAGAGACAACATAAAAATTCTAATACTGGGTTCCGGGTTAAGATGGAGGCAGAGTAAAAAGCAGATCTTAACCTCTCCTGATCAAAACACACAAAACTCTTCAAGGGGACATAAAAACAAGTCCAGACGAACGGAGGAACCCCACAACAGGGTGCAGCGTGGAAGGTACCTGGAATTGAGGCATTTCCATGCTATAAAGGGGTGAAACACCTCTCACTAAATCTCGGGCTAAGCAGCCACCCCACCCCCACCCCCTCCACACAGACCACCTATAGCTCCGAAGCCAGTTAAAAAGAAATAGAGCAAGTTTGGGGCACCTATCGAGTCATTGGCAGCTCCAGGGCCTGTTCCTGAGAGCAGCAAGATTTGGGACCCCAATAAGCCAAAGAACGCACGCGAAATCTGAGCGCGGGAGCAGAGCGCAGGAGCTGTGGAGGCGTGGGTGGAGGCAGACACAACCACAAGCTAAAGCTCTGAAACCCTGAGTGGGGAACCAGCGTAGGCGGGTATAGGACTGTGGAAGCAGCACCCTGAGACTTGTATAGGAACCTCCAGCAGAGGATCAAGCAAGGGGGTCCACCAGGGGGCTTGACCTTGGAAAAAAACAAAACTCAGACCTCAAGAGCCAAAAGACCGCACGTGGACAGACCCCGAGCGTGAGGATAAAGCTGAGAAGCTGATGGGCTAATGATGGCTACCCAGACTCAGGAAGTTCAGAAGAGAAAGATAAACAACAAGAAAAAGAAGTCTTTAACACTTGACAACTTTTACACAGAGAAAAATCCAGACAACCTAGCAAACAGAGGAGGAGAACAAACAAGCATCTGGACCCTCCTCAAATAAGGAAAACGGGTCACAAGCTATGGAAGAGTTCAAAACTGAGATTCTGAGGGAGATGGAAAAGATCTGGCAAGAAAATAACAGTTTAAAAGGCAGAATCTTGCAATTGGAAAGTGAGGCTCAGAAATCAAATGAACTGATAAGCAAATTGAACAACAGAAATGACCAGATTGAAAAGGAATACCAGAATATTATAGCTGAAAACCAGAAGATTATAGCCGAAAACCTAAAGATTATAGCCGAAAACCAATCCCTAAAGGCTAGAATTGAGCAATTAGAAGCTAATGATCTCTCAAGACAACAAGAACAAATAAAACAAAGTCAAAAGGCTGAAAAAATAGAAGGAAACATGAAATATCTCAATGAGAGAGTGACAGACCAAGAAAACCGGTCTAGAAGAGACAATTTGAGAATAATTGGACTTCCAGAAAAACCAGAAATTAATAGAAACCTGGACTCCATACTAACAGAAATAATCCAGCAAAATTGCCCTGAAGTCCTACAACAAGAGAGCAATATAGACATTGAAAGGATTCACAGAACACCCACCACATTCAATCCAGAGAAGAAAACGGTCAGAAATATAATTGCCAAATTCAAGAGCTTTCAAGCAAAGGAAAAAATCTTACAAGAAGCCAGAAAGAGACAATTCAAATATCAAGGAGCACCAATCAGGATCACACAGGATCTGGCAGCCTCCATGCTAAAAGACTGTAAGGCTTGGAATACGATATTCAGAAAAGAAAGAGAGCTGGGCCCACAACCACGGATCAACTATCCATCAAAATTGACTATATATTTCCAGGGGAAAGTATGGGCATTCAACAAAATTGAAGAATTCCAAGTATTTGCACAGAAAAGACCAGGGCTAAATGGAAAGTTTGATATCCAACCACAAAAATCGAGAGAAACATGAAAAGGTAAATAAGAAACAGAGGGGAAAGAAAGAAACTTATAATTTTTAAATTTGCCTTTTTAAGGGCCTTAGTGAGATCTAATTATCTGTATTACTATGTAGAGAAATGTTATGTATAATTCTCTGTAGTGAACTCTATTCACTATTATAGTATCCACTATAATAGTAATCAGAAGAATAATTCACAGGGTGAGGGTGGAACACTAAATAATCTAAGATGACATGGGGGATGGGAAACGGGGTGAATAGCAGGGGACACCAAGAGAAACTTGAGTGAATAAGAAAAATAGCATATTCTATTACACACAAAGAGGGTATGGGAAGGAGAGGGGACAAATACTATTATAAGAAGGAGAGGAAGAGAGCATTAAGAGGTAATAATCAAACCTTACTCTCAGTGTAAACAACCCGGAGAGGGAAGAGTAGCTATACTATCCACTGGGACATAAAACTCTTATCTAACCCTTCTGAGAAAGCCAGAAGGGATAAATCAAGGGAAACAGGGGGGTGGGGAGGTCAAAAAAAGGGAGGGGAGAAGAAGGGGGAGGGAATTCATAAGGCC